>NC_082674.1:45787500-46091041 GCF_025265405.1 Mesoplodon densirostris
ATCCTTGTAATGTGCTGTTGGATTCTGTTTGCTAGTATTTTGTTGAGGATTTTTGCATCTATGTTCATCAGTGATATTGGCCTGTAATTTTCTTTTTTGGTGACATCTTTGTCTGGCTTTGGTATCAGGGTGATGGTGGCCTCATAGAATGAGTTTAGGAGTATTCTTCCCTCTGCTATATTTTAGAAGAGTTTGAGAAGGATAGGTGTTAGCTCTTCTCTAAATGATAGAATTCGCCTGTGAAGCCATCTGATCCTGGGCTTTTGTTTGTTGGAAGATTTTTAATCACAGTTTCAATTTCAGTGCTTGTGATTGGTCTGTTCATATTTTCTAGTTCTTCCTAGTTCATTCTCAGAAGGTTGTGGTTTTCTAAGAATTTGTCCATTTCTTCCAGGTTGTCCATTTCATTGCCATGTAGTTGCTTGTAATAATCTCACATGTTCCTTTGTATTTCTGCAGTGTCAGTTGTTACTATTTTTTCATTTCTAATTCTATTGATTTGAGTCTTCTCCCTTTTATTCTTGATGAGTCTGGCTAATGGTTTATCAATTTTGTTTATCTTCTCAAAGAACCAGCTTTTAGTTTTATTGATCTTTGCTATTGTTTCCTTCATTTCTTTTTCACTTATTTCTGATCTGATCTTTATGATTTCTTTCTTTCTGCTAACTCTGGGGCTTTTTTGTTCTTCTTTCTCTAATTGCTTTAGGTGTAAGGTTAGGTTGTTTATTTGACATGTTTCTTGTTTCTTGAGGTAGGATTGTATTACTATAAACTTCCCTGTTAGAACTGCTTTTGCTGCATCCCATAGGTTTTGGGTCGTCGTGTTCTCATTGTCATTTTTTCTAGGTATTTTTTGATTTCCTCTTTGATCTCTTCAGTGATCTCTTGGTTATTTAGTAGTGCCTTGTTTAGCCTCCATGTGCTTGTATTTTTTACAGATTTTTTCCTGTAATTGATATCTAGTCTCATAGCATTGTGGTCAGAAAAGATATTTGATATGATTTCAATTTTCTTAAATTTACCAAGGCTTGATTTGTGACCCAAGATATGATCTATCCTGGAGCATGTTCCATGAGCACTTGAGAAGAAAGTGTATTCTGTTGTTTTTGGATGGAATGTCCTATAAATTTCAATTAAATCCATTTTGTTTAATGTGTCATTTAAAGCTTGTGTTTCCGTATTTATTTTCATGTTGGATGATATGTCCATTTATGAAAATGTGGTGTTAAAGTCCCCTACTATGATTGTGCTACTGTCGATTTCCTTTTTTTATGGCTGTTAGCATTAGCCTTATGTATTGAGGTGCTCCTATGTTGGGTGCATAAATATTTACAACTGTTATATATTCTTCTTGCATTGATCCCTTGATCATTATGTAGTGTTCTTCTTTGTCTCTTGTAATAGTCTTTATTTTAAAGTCTATTTTGTCTGATATGAGAACTGCTACTCCAGCTTTCTTTTGATTTCCATTTGCATGGAATATCTTTTTCCATCTCCTCAGTTTCAGTGTGAATGTGTCCCTAGGTCTGAAGTGGGTCTCTTGTAGACAGCATATATATGGGTCCTGTTTTTGTATCCATTCAGCAAGCCTGTGTCTTTTGGTTGGAGCATTTAGTCCATTTACATTTAAGGTAGTTATCGATGTATATGTTCCTTTTACCATTTACTTAATTGTTTTGGGTTTGTTATTGTAGGTCTTATCCTTCTCTTGTTTTTCCTGCCTAGAGAAATTCCTTTACCATTTGTTGTAAAGCTGGTTTCTTGGTGCTGAATTCTCTTAGCTTTTGCTTGTCTCTAAAGGTTTTTAATTTCTCCATCGAATCTGAATGATATCCTTGCTGCGTAGAATCTTTTTTTTTAAATTTTATTTATTTATTTATTTTTGTTTTTGGCTGTGTTGGGTCTTCGTTGCTGCATGCGGGCTTTCTCTAGTTGCAGCAAGCAGGGGCTACTCTTCGTTGCGGTGCATGGGCTTCTCATTGCAGTGGCTTCTCTCATTGTGGAGCATGGGCTCTAGGTGCGCGGGCTTCAGTAGTTGCGGCACGCTGGCTCAGTAGTTGTGGCTCACAGGCTCTAGAGCACAGGCTCAGTAGTTGTGGCACACAAGCTTAGTTGCTCCGTGGCATGTGGGATCTTCCCGGACCAGGGATCGAACCCATGTCCCCTGCATTGGCAGGCGGATTCTCAACCACTGTGCCACTGGGGAAGCCCTGTGTAGAGTAATCTTGTTTGTAGGTTTTTCCCTTTCATCACTTTAAATATGTCCTGCCACCCTCTTATGGCTTGCAGAGTTTCTGCTGAAAGATCAGCTGTTAACCTTATGGGGATTCCCTTGTATGTTATCTGTTGCTTTTCCCTTGCTGCTTTTAATATTTTTTGTTTGTGTTTAATTTTTGATAGTTTGATTAATATGTGTCTTGGCATGTTTCTCCTTGGATTTATCCTGTATGGGACTGTCTGTGCTTCCTGGACTTGATTGACTATTTCCTTTCCTATATTAGGGAAGTTTTCAACTATAATCTCTTCAAATATTTTCTCAGACCCTTTTTTTTTCTCTTCTACTTCTGGGACCCCTATAATTCAAATGTTGGTGCAGTTAATGTTCTCCCAAAGGTCTCTGAGACTGTCCCAATTCTTTTCATTCTTTTTTCTTTCTTCTGCTCTGCTGTAGTTATTTCCACTATTTTATCTTCCAGGTCACTTATCCGTTCTTCTGCCTTAGTTATTCTGCTATTGATTACTTCTAGAGAATTTTAAATTTCACTTATTATGTTGTTCATCATTGTTTGTTTGCTCTTTAGTTCTTATAGGTCCTTGTTAAATGTTTCTTGTATTTTCTCCATTCTATTTACAAGATTTTGGATTATGTTTACTGTTATTGCTCTGAATTCTTTTTCAGGTAGATTGCCTATTTCCTCTTCATTTGTTTGGTCTGGCAGGTTTTTACCTTGTTCCTTCATCTGCTGTGTATTTCTCTGTCTTCTCATTTTGGTTAATCTACTGTGTTTGGGGTCTCCTTTTCACAGGCTCCAAGTTCATAGTTCCCATTGTTTTTGGTGTCTGCCCCCAGTGGGTAAGGTTGATTCAGTGGGTTGTGTAGGCTTCCTGGTGGAGGGGACTGGTGCCTGTGCTCTGGTTGATGAGGCTGGATCTTGTCTTTCTGGTGGGCAGGACCGAGTCTGGTGGTGTGTTTTGGGGTGTCTGTGACCTTATTATGATTTTAGGCAGCCTCTCTGCTAATGGGTGGGGTTGTGTTCCTGTCTTGTTAGTTGTTTGGCATAGGGTGTCCAGCACTGTAGCTTGCTGGTCCTTGAGTGGAGCTGGGTCTTAGCGTTGAGATGGAGATCTCTGGGAGAACTTTCGCTGTTTGATATGTTGGGCCAGGAGGTCTCTGGTGGACCAGTGTCCTGAACTCAGCTCTCCTACCTCAGAGGCTCAGTCCTGACACCCGGCTGGAGCACCAAGACCCTGTCAGCCACACTGCACAGAAGAAAAGGAGAAAAGAAAGAACGAGAGAGAGAGAGAGAGAGAGAGAGAGAGAGAGAGAGAGAGAGAAAGAAAGAAAAATAAAGTTATTAAAATAAAAAAAATTATTAAAAATTAAAAAATTTAAAAAGTAATAAAGAAAGAAAAGAAGAGAGCAACCAAATCAAAAAACAAATCCATCAATGATAACAAGTGCTAAAAACTATACAAAAACAACGACAACAAAAAAACGGACAGACAGGACCCTAGGACAAATGGTAAAAGGAAAGCCCTACAGACAAAGTCACACAAAGAAGCATACACATACACACTCAAAAAAGATAAAATGAAAAAAATATATATATATATGAAAAAAGGAAGAGAGCAACCAAATCAGTAAACAAATCTACCAATGATAATAAGCTCTAAATTCTAAACTAAGATAAACATAAAACCAGAAACAAATTAGATGCAGGAAGGAAACTCCATGTCTACGGTTGCTCCCAAAGTCCACTGCCTCAATTTTGGGATGATTCGTTGTCTATTCAGGTATTCCACAGATGCAGGGTACATCAAGTTGATTGTGGAGATTTAATCCGCTGCTCCTGAAGCTGCTGCGAGAGATTTCCCTTTCTCTTCTTTGTTCGCACAGCTCCTGGGGTTCAGCTTTGGATTTGGCCCCGCCTCTGCGTGTAGGTCACCTGAGGGCATCTGTTCCCGCCCAGACAGGACAGGGTTAAAGGAGCAGCTGATTAGGGGGCTCTGGCTCACTCAGGCCATGGGGAGGGAGGGGTACAGAATGCGGGGTGATCCTGCGGCGGCAGAGGCCAGCATGACATTGCAACAGCCTGAGGCACACTGTGTGATCTCCCGGGGAAGTTGTCCCTGGATCCCGGGACCCTGGTAGTGGCGGGCTGCACAGGCTCCCGGGAGGGGAGGTGTGGATAGTGACCTGTGCTTGCACACAGGTTTCTTGGTGGCTGCAGCAGCAGTCTTAGTGTTTCATGCCCGTCTCTGGGGTCTGCACTGATAGCCACAGCTCGCGCCTGTCTCTGGAGCTCCTTCAGGTGGTGCTCTGAATCCCCTTTCCTCGCTCACCCCAAACAATGGTGTCTTGCCTCCTAGGCAGGTCCAGACTTTTTCCCGGACTCCCTCCCAGCTAGCTGTGGCTCACTAGTCCCCTTCAGGCTGTGTTCACGCAGCCAGCCCTAGTCTTCTCCCTGGGATCTGACCTCCGAAGCCGGAGCCTCAGCTCCTAGCCCCCGCCCGCCCCGGCGGGTGAGCAGACAAACCTCTCGGGCTGGTGAGTGCTGGTCAGCACCGATCCTCTGTGTGGGAATCTCTCTGCTTTGCCCTCTGCACCCCTGTTGCTGTGCTCTCCTCCATGACTCGAAGCTTCCCTCTAGCCACCCCCATCTCTGCCAGTGAAGGGGCTTCCTAGTGTGTGGAAACCTTTCCTCCTTCACAGCTCCCTCCCCGAGGTGCAGGTCCTGTCCCTATGCTTTTGTCTCTGTTTTTCTTTTTTTCTTTTGCCCTACCCAGGTGCGTGGGGACTTCCTTGCCTTTTGGGAAGTCTGAGGTCTTCTGCCAGCGTTCAGTGGGTGTTCTGTAGGAGTTGTTCCACATGTAGATGTATTTCTGATGTATTTGTGGGCAGGAAGGTGATCTCCATGTCTTACTCCTCTGCCATCTTGAAGCTCCCCCTAGCCCAGTGTTCTTTCTTCTCCAGAAAGAACCAAGCAGGAACTGGTTGGAACAAGTTAAGGAGATGGCTAAGGTGCCCCTGTGAGCAGCGGATGAGTATGCCACAGCCTTTGTGTAGACATATGGTTTCTAGTCTCTTGAGTATATACCTAGGAGTGGAATTGCTGTGTCTTATGGTAACTCTATGTGTAACTTTTTGAAGTACTGCCAAATTGTTTTCCAAACAATTTCATCAGCAATGTATGAGAGTTCCAATTCCACTACATCCTTACCTACACTTGTTATTGTCTTTTTGATTATAGCCATCCTGTGCGTGAGAAGTGGTATCTCATTTAATTTTCATTCCCTAACAACTAATAATACTGATCACCTTTTCATAATTTTTTGGCCATTTGTATATTCTTTGGAGAAAAGGTCTATTCATATCCTTTGCCCATTTTTAATTGGCTTGTCTTCTTATTGTTGTAAGAGTTCTTTATATATTCTGAATTTAAGTCCCTCATCTGATATATTATTTGCAAGTATTTTCTCCCATTCAGTAAGTTATCTTTTCACTTTCTTGATGGTGTCCTTTGAAGCACAAAAGTTAAAAATTTTGATGATGTCAAATTTATTTATCTTTTTCTTTTGTCACTTACACTTTTGGTGTTATATCTAAGAAACCATCACGTAATCCAAGGTCATGAAGATTTATTTCCGTGTTTTCTTCTGAAAGTTTTATAGTTTTAGCTTTGACATTTAGGTAGATAATACATTTTGAGTGTGAGATAGGGGGTCCAACTTCATTTTTTTGCATGTGGATATCCAGTGGTCACAAAACCGTTTGTTGAAAAGACTTTTCTTTTCCCATTAAATTGTCTTGGATGTCTATAGCCTTTGAATTGCCCTACCAGGCAGCCCATTCCTTGCACACAGAAGATACTGAACATTTGGGGACCTAGAAACAATCATTAAAAAAATTAACCTAGGGCTTCCCTGGTGGCGCAGTGGTTGAGAGTCCGCCTGCCGATGCAGGGGATGCAAGTTCGTGCCCTGGTCTGGGAAGATCCCACATGCCGCAGAGTGGCTAGGCCTGTGAGCCATGGCCGCTGAGCCTGTGCGTCCGGAGCCTGTGGTCCGCAATGGGAGAGGCCACAACAGTGAGAGGCCCGCGTACTGCAAAAAAAAAAAAAAAAAAAAAGATTAACCTAGAAGTAATAGAAATTTGAGGCTTTGGTTACCATTCTATGTTTGTAAAGATGCCATTATATCCTATGAAAGATATATAGATTTTTTTAAACATCTTTATTGGAGTATAATTGTTTTACAATGGTGTGTTAGTTTCTGCTTTATAACCAAGTGAATCAGCTATACATATACATATATCCCCATATCTCTTCCCTCTTGCATCTCCCTCTCTCCCAGCCTCCCTACCCCACCACTCTAGGTTGTCACAAAGCACTGAGCTGATCTCCTTGTGCTATGTGGCTGCTTCCTACTAGCTATCTATTTTACATTTGGTATATGTCCATGCCACTCTCTCACTTTGTCCCAGCTTACCCTTTCCCCTCCCCAAAGTCCATTCTCTAGTAGGTCTGCGTCTTTATTCCTGTCCTGCCCCTAGGTTCTTCATGACCATTTTTTTTTTAGATTTTTATATATTTAAAAAATATAACCATTTATACTTTGAGGAGCTGGTGCAGTGTTTAGCAGCTGTTGGTTTAAGGACCAGCAACAGTCTATACATTGGCTTTGTTTACTTCCAGAGATTCTTGGTTTTTGAAAATGAACTTGTAGTCTTCAGTCTTGCTGCTGGAGACAGACATACTGAGACAGCTGAGGGGGTGGAGGTGGTCTGGAAAGCAAAGAGAGTGGTCAGAGAGGGTACCCCTTGACCTCTTTATCAGTTTCCTCCTTTCTTCCCTCAATGGGAGGCAGACACCTGGATGGCCTCAACCGAGAAGTTGAAGGATTCTAGGATTGCCCACTAATCCTCCACCATTCCTTTTCCTATCGGCATGAAGGAGGGGAGTGGCAGGCCAGCTCTACCTCCCTGAGAGGAAAGAAGCTTGCTGTGGACTGGTAGTACATCAATAGGCTGGTCAGAGGATTATTCTAAGGTTATTGAGAATTATTATTATTATTATTATTATTTTTTTATTTTACAAATTTAATCAGTTATACATATACATATGTTCCCATATTCCCTCCCTTTTGCATCTCCCTGCCACCCTCCCTATCCCACCCCTCCAGGCAGTCACAAAGCACCGAGCTGATCTCCCTGTGCTATGCGGCTGCTTCCCACTAGCTATCTACCTTACGTTTGGTAGTGTATATATGTCCATGCCGCTCTTTCATTTTGTCACAGCTTACCCTTCCCCCTCCCCATATCCTCAAGTCCATGCTCTAGTAGGTCTGTGTCTTTATTCCTCTCTTACTCCTATGTTCTTGATGACATTTTTTTTCTTAAATTCCATATATATGTGTCAGCATACAGTATTTGTCTTTCTCTTTCTGACTTACTTCACTCTGTATGACAGACTCTAGGTCTATCCACCTCATTACAAATAGCTCAATTTCATTTCTTTTTATGGCTGAGTAATATTCCATTGTATATATGTGCCACATCTTCTTTATCCATTCATCCGATGATGGACACTTAGGTTGTTTCCATCTCCGGGCTATTGTGAATAGAGCTGCAATGAACATTTTGGTACATGTCTCTTTTTGAATTATGGTTTTCTCAGGGTATATGCCCAGTAGTGGGATTGCTGGGTCATATGGTAGTTCTATTTGTAGTTTTTTAAGGAACCTCCATACCGTTCTCCATAGTGGCTGTACCAATTCACATTCCCACCAGCAGTGCAAGAGTGTTCCCTTTTTTCCACACCCTCTCCAGCATTTATTGTTTCTAGATTTTTTGATGATGGCCATTCTGACTGGTGTGAGATGATATCTCATTGTAGTTTTGATTTGCATTTCTCTAATGAGTAAAGATGTTGAGCATCCTTTCATGTGTTTGTTGGCAGTCTGTATATCTTCTGTTGAGAAATGTCTATTTAGGTCTTCTGCCCATTTTTGGATTGGGTTGTTTGTTTTTTTGTTATTGAGCTGCATGAGCTGCTTATAAATTTTGGAGATTAATCCTTTGTCAGTTGCTTCATTTGCAAATATTTTCTCCCATTCTGAGGGTTGTCTTTTGGTCTTGTTTATGGTTTCCTTTGCTGTGCAAAAGCTTTTAAGTTTCATTAGGTCCCATGTGTTTATTTTTGTCTTTATTTCCATTTCTCTAGGAGGTGGGTCAAAAAGGATCTTGCTGTGATTTATGTCATAGAGTGTTCTGCCTATGTTTTCCTCTAGGAGTTTGATAGTGTCTGGCCTTACATTTAGGTCTTTAATCCATTTTGAGCTTATTTTTGTGTATGGTGTTAGGGAGTGATCTAATCTCATACTTTTACATGTCCCTGTCCAGTTTTCCCAGCACCACTTATTGAAGAGACTGTCCTTTCTCCACTGTACATTCCTGCCTCCTTTATCAAAGATAAGGTGACCATATGTCCATGGGTTTATCTCTGGGCTTTCTATCCTGTTCCATTGATCTATCTTTCTGTTATTGTGCCAGTACCATACTGTCTTGATTACTGTAGCCTTGTAGTATAGTCTGAAGTCAGGGAGCCTGATTCCTCCAGCTCCATTTTTCGTTCTCAAGATTGCTTTGGCTATTCGGGGTCTTTCGTGTTTCCATACAAATTGTGAAATTTTTTGTTCTAGTTCTGTGAAAAATGCCAGTGGTAGTTTGATAGGGATTGCATTGAATCTGTAGATTGCTTTGGGTAGTAGAGTCATTTTCACAATGTTGATTCTTCCAATCCAAGAACATGGTACATCTCTCCATCTATTTGTATCATCTTTAATTTCTTTCATCAGTGTCTTATAATTTTCTGCATACAGGTCTTTTGTCTCCTTAGGTAGGTTTATTCCTAGATATTTTATTCTTTTTGTTGCAATGGTAAATGGGAGTGTTTCCTTGATTTCACTTTCAGATTTTTCATCATTAGTATATAGGAATGCCAGAGATTTCTGTGCATTAATTTTGTATCCTGCAACTTTACCAAATTCATTGATTAACTCTAGTAGTTTTCTGGTAGCATCTTTAGGATTCTCTATGTATAGTATCATGTCATCTGCAAACAGTGACAGCTTTACTTCTTCTTTTCCAATTTGGATTCCTTTTATTTCCTTTTCTTCTCTGATTGCTGTGGCTAAAACTTCCAAAACTATGTTGAATAAGAGTGGTGAGAGTGGGCAACCTTGTCTTGTTCCTGATCTTAGTGGAAATGGTTTCAATTTTTCACCATTGAGGACGATGCTAGCTGTGGGTTTGTCATATATGGCCTTTATTATGTTGAGGAAAGTTCCCTCTATGCCTACTTTCTGCAGGGTTTTTATCATAAATGGGTGTTGAATTTTGTCAAAAGCTTTCTCTGCATCTATTGAGATGATCATATGGTTTTTCTCCTTCAGTTTGTTAATATGGTGTATCACGTTGATTGATTTGCGTATATTGAAGAATCCTTGCATTCCTGGAATAAACCCCACTTGATCATGGTGTATGATCCTTTTAATGTGCTGTTGGATTCTGTTTGCTAGTATTTTGTTGAGGATTTTTGCATCTATGTTCATCAGTGATATTGGCCTGTAGTTTTCTTTCTTTGTGACATCCTTGTCTGGTTTTGGTATCAAGGTGATGGTGGCCTCGTAGAATGAGTTTGGGAGTGTTCCTCCCTCTGCTGTATTTTGGAAGAGTTTGAGAAGGATAGGTGTTAACTCTTCTCTAAATGCTTGATAGAATTCGCCTGTGAAGCCATCTGGTCCTGGGCTTTTGTTTGTTGGAAGATTTTTGATCACAGTTTCAATTTCAGGGCTTGTGATTGGTCTGTTCATATTTTCTATTTCTTCCTGATTCAGTCTTGGCAGGTTGTGCATTTCTAAGAATTTGTCCATTTCTTCCAGATTGTCCATTTTATTGGCATAGAGTTGCTTATAGTAATCTCTCATGATCTTTTGTATTTCTGCCGTGTCAGTTGTTACTTCTCCTTTTTCATTTCTAATTCTATTGATTTGAGTCTTCTCCCTTTTTTTCTTGATGAGTCTGGCTAATGGTTTATCAATTTTGTTTATCTTCTCAAAGAACCAGCTTTTAGTTTTATTAATCTTTGCTATCGTTTCCTTCATTTCTTTTTCATTTATTTCTGATCTGATTTTTATGATTTCTTTCCTTCTGCTAACTTTGGGATGTTTTTGTTCTTCTTTCTCTAATTGCTTTAGGTGCAAGGTTAGGTTGTTTATTCGAGATGTTTCCTGTTTCTTAAGGTGGGATTGTATTGCCATAAACTTCCCTCTTAGAACTGCTTTTGCTGCATCCCATAGGTTTTGGGTCGTCGTGTCTCCATTGTCATTTGTTTCTAGGTATTTTTTAATTTCCTCTTTGATTTCTTCAGTGATCACTTCGTTATTAAGTAGTGTATTGTTTAGCCTCCATGTGTTTGTATGTTTTACAGCTCTTTTCCTGTAATTGATATCTAGTCTCATAGCATTGTGGTCAGAAAAGATACTTGATACAATTTCAATTTTCTTAAATTTACCAAGGCTTGATTTGTGACCCAAGATATGATCTATCCTGGAGAATGTTCCATGAGCACTTGAGAAAAATGTGTATTCTGTTGTTTTTGGATGAAATGTCCTGTAAATATCAATGAAGTCCATCTTGTTTAATGTATCATTTAAAGCTTGTGTTTCCTTATTTATTTTCATTTTGGATGACCTGTCCATTGGTGAAAGTGGGGTGTTAAAGTCCCCTACTATGATTGTGTTACTGTCGATTTCTCCTTTTATGGCTGTTAATAATTCCCTTATGTATTGAGGTGCTCCTATGTTTGGTGCATAAATATTTACAATTGTTATATCTTCTTCTTGGATTGATCCCTTGATCATTATGTAGTGTCCTTCTTTGTCTCTTCTAGTAGTCTTTATTTTAAAGTCTATTTTGTCTGATATGAGAATTGCTACTCCAGCTTTCTTTTGGTTTCCATTTGCATGGAATATCTTTTTCCATCCCCTTACTTTCAGTCTGTATGTGTCTCTAGGTCTGAAGTGGGTCTCTTGTAGACAGCATATATATGGGTCTTGTTTTTGTATCCATTCAGCCAGTCTGTGTCTTTTGGTGGGAGCATTTAGTCCATTTACATTTAAGGTAATTATCGATATGTATGTTCCTATTCCCATTTTCTTAATTGTTTTGGGTTCGTTATTGTAGTTCTTTTCCTTCTGTTGTGTTTCTTGCCTAGAGAAGTTCCTTTAGCATTTGTTGTAAAGCTGGTTTGGTGGTGCTGAACTCTCTCAGCTTTTGCTTGTCTGTAAACGTTTTAATTTCTCCATCAAATCTGAATGAGATCCTTGCTGGGTAGTGTAATCTTGGTTGCAGGTTTTTCTCCTTCATCACTTTAATTATGTCCTGCCACTCCCTTCTGGCTTGTAGAGTTTCTGCTGAGAGATCAGCTGTTATCCTGATGGGGATTCCCTTGTGTGTTATTTGTTGTTTTTGCCTTGCTGCTTTTAATATGATTTCTTTGTGTTTAATTTTTGACAGTTTGATTAATATGTGTCTTGGTGTATTTCTCCTTGGATTTATTCTGTATGGGACTCTCTGTGCCTCCTGGACTTGATTAACTATTTCCTTTCCCATATTGGGGAAGTTTTCAACTATAATCTCTTCAAATATTTTCTCAGTCCCTTTCTTTTTCTCTTCTTCTTCTGGAACCCCTATAATTCGAATGTTGGTGCGTTTAATGTTGTCCCAGAGGTCTCTGAGACTGTCCTCTGTTCTTTTCATTCTTTTTTCTTTATTTTGCTGTGCAGCAGTTATTTCCACTATTTTATCTTCCACCTCACTTATCCGTTCTTCTGCCTCAGTTATTCTGCTATTGATCCCATCTAGAGTATTTTTTATTTCATGTATTGTGTTTTTAATCGTTGCTTGATTCATCTTTAGTTCTTCTCGGTCCTTGTTAACTGTTTCTTGCATTTTGTCTATTCTATTTCCAAGATTTTGGATCATCTTTACCAACATTATTCTGAATTCTTTTTCAGGTAGACTGCCTATTACCTCTTCATTTGTTAGGTCTGGTGGGTTTTTATCTTGCTCCTTCTCCTGCTGTGTGTTTTTCTGTCTTCTCATTTTGCTTATGTTACTGTGTTTGGGGTCTCCTTTTTGCAGGCTGCAGGTTCGTAGTTCCCGTTGTTTTTGGTGTCTGTCCCCAGTGGCTAAGGTTGGTTTAGTGGGTTGTGTAGGCTTCTTGGTGGAGGGGACTACTGCCTGTGTTCTGGTGGATGAGGCTGGATCTTGTCTTTCTGGTGGGCAGGTCCACGTCTGGTGGTGTGTTTTGGGGTGTCTGCAGACTTTTTATGATTTTAGGCCACCTCTCTGCTAATGGGTGGCGTTGTGTTCCTGTCTTGCTAGTTGTTTGGCATAGGGTGTCCAGCACTATAGCTTGCTGGTCGTTGAGTGAAGCTGGGTGCTGCTGTTGAGATGGAGATCTCTGGAAGATTTTCGCCGTTTGATATTGTGTGGAGCTGGGAGGTCTCTTGTGGACCAGTGTCCTGAAGTTGGCTCTCCCACCTCAGAGGCACAGCACTGACTCCTGGCTCCTCAATTTGGGATGATTTGTTGTCTATTCCTGTATTCCACAGATGCAGGGTACATCAAGTTGACTGTGGAGCTTTAATCCGCTGCTTCTGAGGCTGCTGGGAGAGGTTTCCCTTTCTCTTCTTTGTTCTCACAGCTCCTGGGTCTCAGCTTTGGATTTGGCCCCGCCTCTGCGTGTAGGTCGCCGGAGGGCGTCTGTTCTTCGCTCAGACAGGACAGGGTTAAAGGAGCAGCCTCTTCGGGGACTCTGGCTCACTCAGGCCGGGCGGGAGGGAGGGGCACGGAGTGCGGGGCGAGCCTTTTGGGAGGTCTGGGGTCTTCTGCCAGCGTTCAGTAGGTGTTCTGTAGGAGTTGTTCCACGTGTAGCTGTATTTCTGGTGTATCCGTGGGTCTAATAATCTCGAGAATTATTTTAAGACATGAGGATTTTTCTTTAGTTTAACTTCTGTTTAATAATGTCATTAATTTTTTTTCTGTGTTCATTATGAATTGATTTCATGGGTAAGAATAAAACAAGTTCTACCAATGACAGGATGCCTTCTAAGTAAGAGACTATTAGTTGCAAGAAACTGAAATTTTCTCAAAGAAACACAAGGAGGGGATCATAAGATGACAAGAGAAGTTTCGGGAACTCAATTACAGAGAGCATGGCTGGCCTCTCAGACACTGCACAATTATCAAGTGGCTACTCTTTTCCTATTTCTTTCTCTTGCCAGTGTTCCCGTCATCACAGGAATTCACATCTCTGCTTCTCTCTGGATAAAATATGCTTTGATTTCCTTCTACTGCAGTCTGGCTTCTTAACTTAATGATCCATTTTGCACATAGCCACCAAAAAAAAAAAAAAAGCCATCTGGACCCCCTCACTGTACATGACTACCCAGTTTGATCCTACAAAACCAATTGATTGGACACAGTGGGGGAAGGGGAGGGTGGGATGAATTGGGAGATTAGGTTTGACATAAGTACACTACCATGTGTAAAGTAGATAGTTAGTGGGACTCTGCGATATAGCACAGGGAGCTCAGCTCGGTGCTCTGTGATGACCTAGATGGGTGGGATGGGGGGGATGGGAGGGAGGTCCAAGAGGGAGGGGATATATGTATACATACAGTGATTCACTTCGTTGTACAGCAGAAACTAACACAACATTGTAAAGCCATTATACTCCAAAAAACCCCACAAAAAACCCCCAGTTGATTAGGTCTTGTGAGTCTTAATTCCAGATTTCCAGGAAATAGAATCTAATTGGCCTAGCAGGGTCAGCAGGGTCAGGATGTCCGCCAGTTCTATCATCTGTAGCCTGGAGAGTGGGACTAGGTTTCAAAGGTCTGCCCCTTTAAGGAAGATTGTCAAATAAGGGAGATAAAGACTGAGGAAGAATGAATGGCAACTCTACTATAGGAGGTGGATTAGAAGAGAAGGTGGCAAATGGTTTTTTGATGGACATAACAGAGCAGGACAATGATGAGAAATACAGAGTTGAGGGCAAGAAGAGGCCAGGAAAGAGATATTAAGAGGTTTTAAAAACAAAATACTGGGGACTTCCCTGGTGGTGCAGTGGTTAAGAATCCGTCTGCCAATGCAGGGAACATGGGTTCGATCCCTGGTCCGGGAAGATCCCACATGCTGCGGAGCAGCTAAGTCCGTGCATCACAACTACTGAGCCTGCGCTCTAGAGCCTGCAAGCTAGAACTACTGAGCCCGTGTGCCACAACTACTGAAGCCCGTGCACCTAGAGCCCATTCTCTGAAACAAGAGAAGCCACTGCAATGAGAAGCCCACGCACCACAACAAGAGTAGCCACCGCTCGCCGCAACTAGAGAAAGCCTGCACACAGCAACCAAGACCCAATGCAGCCAAAAATAAAATAAATAAATAAATTTATTTAAAAAAAAAACACAACCCCCCCCACAAAATACTGGTGATACAATTCATCATGGTATTTTCAGTTCTCATAAGAGGCCATGCGAGGGAGTCCCTGGGAAATGCTGGCCAATGGCTGGTAACCACAGCCTTGGAGGGCTAGGTGGACATCAAGTGTTTGCCTACTGGGGTGCCAGTGCTCCTACTAAGAGTGTTCCCTCTCCTGCTGGGGTCTGGTGGTAGGGGTGGTGGCGGAGTGGAGTATATGGGAATAGGGGCTGATGGTAGCAGGCACCAGAGAAATGGCCTGACGGCACGCACAGGAGTCTTCCTGGAGCTGGTGCAGGCTGCTCAGATGAGGGAGGTGAAACTTGGGGCAGCAGCTGTTTACCAGCTGGTGAAGAACTATTTCCATACTTTAGCTGACACAGATACTGGTGCATACCTGCTGAACACCAGCCTTGGCAATGAGTGAAAAGGTTGCATGAGTGAACCCTGGATGATTTAGTGAGCTTGGCCATCTAACAGACATTGAAGAAGAATCTTCCTCAAGCCAGACTTAAAATCTGCCTACGGTTCCCCATTACCAGCAGGATAAGGTTCAAGCTTATCCATGCTCCTTCAGCGTGGTCTCCTAGGGCTATTATGATCTGGTCCCTCTCTCTTCCTCCAGCTTGATGTCCCTCCCTGTCCTAACATCCTCCAGCCACATCAAACTCCTTGCAGTTCCCTGGACCCAGCATCCTATTTTTTGTATCCTCATCCTTGCACATGCCAATTTAAAAAAATAACTTTTATTGGAGTATAGTTGATTTACAATGTTCTATCAGTTTCTGCAGTACAGCAAAGTGAATCAGTTAGACATATCCATATATCCACTCTTTTTAAGACCCTTTTCCATATAGGCCATTACAGAGTATTGAGTAGAGTTCCCTGTGTTATACAGTAGATCCTTATTAGCTATCTATTTTATATATAGTAGTGTATATATGCCAATCTCAATCTTCCAATTTATCACTCCTCCCCCTTTCTCCCCCTGATGACCATAAGTTTGTTTTCTACACCTTGCACATGCCATTTTGACTGCCTGAAATGACCCCTCACTTGTCCACTTATACAGTCTTTTTCTTTTTTTTTTTTTTTTGCGATACGCAGGCCTCTCACTGTTGTGGCCTCTCCCATTGTGGAGCACAGGCTCCAGATGCTCAGGCTCAGTGGCCATGGCTCACGGGCCCAGCCGCTCCGCAGCATGTGGGATCTTCCTGGACCGGGGCACGAACTCGCGTCCCCTGCATCGGCAGGCGGACTCTCAACCACTGTGCCATGCCACCAGGGAAGCCTTACAGTCTTTTTCTTCCTTCAGTCTCAGTGCAGTGTCATCTCCCCTGAAGCGTTACCTTGACAGCTCAAGACTATTTAGGCCCTTCTTTCTCTGTGCGTCCAGGCCACCATGCAAGGACCTCCCTGCTAGAGTCATTGCATTCATTGTTTTGCATTTATTGACTTACCTATCTCTCCACCTGATCCGTGATCCATGTGTCCCCCTGCCTAACACCTGTCGTGGACATAGTAAGTGCTCAATGTATTGTTATTTGTTTTTAGTTCTTCATATCTCAAATTATTTGCAAGGAGCAAGGTATGAAATGGGGATGAGACTTCTATAGAACTCATTCTGTACATACTTTGTAAAGAGAAAATCCTGAAAATATATCCTCAGTTGGCACTTAGAGGCAGGATTCAGAATCATCTTTTCAAAGAAATACTTGAATGGCAGCAGTTACCAATTACTTCATTGCTCTTAAGTCAGATACCAAATTCTGTATGGCTTCCTCCTTCTATGGCTCTCCTGGTCTAGATGGAAAAATAACCATTGAAGACATATATCCATGGATCACACAATGAAACATTCCTTTTGAATGACTTAAGGTTTTTTGACTGTATTATAAGGAAAATCTTAATTTGTATCCCTTTAGATTTAGGAAACACCAGGGTCTTTTAAGTACCTTTTGACAGTATGATGGAACATTTGTAGGGGGGATGTCTGCAGAGATTATAAGGTAACACCTGTCAACTCTAAATAAATTTAAGTCCTTTCTGGCCCAGAAGAGTTTCACCCAAAGGTACAGAAGTAGGTGTTCAAAGGCAGGCCTCATGGATAAAGTGGTTTTTGAAGGATGAAGAGCAATTTGGCAGGCAAGTGGAAAGGGAATAGGGGAAGGAGGGAACACCAGGGAGGGAACAGTTTGTGCAAAGGGTCTCCTGAAAGGAGAGTAGTTGAGTGTTGCTAGAGTGAGGAATATATTGTGGGAGATGAAGCTGGAGAAGTGGGCTGGATTTACAGCTCACCCCACAACTTACAGGGACCAGGGAGAGGATTTAAACAAGACCAATTTACATTTTAGGAAGATCACTGAAGGCATAGGATTTCTACTTCACTTATATTAACCTTTTCTTTGTGATTCTTCTCCACACTCTTTTCCTTTAATGCCAGGCTTCTTAGAAAGGGAGCACGGCATTGTACGAGGGGATTGAGTCCCATGGAATTTAACACTGCTGTGGCTCTGTCTGTAACCAGATGTGTGACTTTGGGCCTGGGACTTAACACAGGCCTCAGTTTCCTCTTCTACAAATGAGCAGGCTGACTCACTACAAGATCTCGAAGATCCTTCTGAAATCCTTTCTAAATCAAAGTGCTGAGATTCTGAGTTGTTGCCACTTACTGCCTCTTTTTTAAAATCTTTTGATCACTCTTCAACATAATAAACTGGTTTCTACTTCCACCAGCCACTGGAGTCATTCTCTGGAGCAACTCCCGTGACCTCCAGTGCTAAATGGGGCCGCCCCCTGCGTAACCTCTTAACAGCACTGGGTAGAGTTGATCACCTTCTACTCAATATCCTCCCTTTTCTCTCCTTGAGATTGTAGCCTCTGTAGCCTCCTGCCTCCCTGACTGACCTCTGTCTCCTCCCCCAAGGCCCACCTTTTACACAAAGGGGCTCCTCAACATCGCTTATCATATTTTCCTGCCAAAAATGCATGACCTGAAGCTAATCATGAGGAAACGGATGAATACAAATTGAGGGACAGTTTACACCACAACTGGCCTGTACTTTGCAAAAAAAATGTCATTCTCACAAAAGACACTGTTCCAGATTAAAGGAGACTAAAAACACACAAGTAAATGCAATATGTGATCCTGGATTTGGGTGGGTAGGAATTGCTATAAATGACAGTATTGGGACAATGAGTGAAATTTGAACATGGGACTATATGTCAGGTAATAGCATCATGTCCACATTAAAATTCTGAATTTGATTGTAGCAGTGCAGTTATTTAAGAGAAAGTACTCGTCTTAGGAGATATGTGCTAAGATATTTAGGAGTGAAGAGTTATGAAGCTGCAGATTGCTCTCTCAAGGTTCAGTAGCAACAGCAACAACAGTAATAAGGTGTCTGTGTGTGTTTGTATGGGTGTCTGTGTTTGTGTTTCTCGTGGCATCTGTTCTCTCCTCTTCTTGTTTCATGCTCTTTCTCCAAGACCTCTTACCGACTGCTTCCTCCCTGCTTCCATCCTTGCCCTGCCTTTTTATTCTCAACACAGCAGCCAGTTGATCTGGCTGCAATGTAAGTCAAGTCATGTTAATTCCTGCTCAGAGCTCTCAGAGTAAACACAAGTCCTTATAATGGCCTCTAAGACTCTTTGGAGATTTGGCCTCCTGTTACCGCTATGATCTAATCTATTTTCTCCCCATCCCTTGCTCCACTCCAGCCACACTGGCCTCCGAGCTGCTGCTTGAATACCTAAGCACTCTTCTGCCCCAGGGCCTTTGCACTGGCTCTTCCCACCTTTTGACTCCTCCTTCTTCCAGACGTCACATGACTCCCCTCCATTAGGTCCCTGCTCAGTGTCATCTTCTCAGTGAGGCCTTTCCTGACTACCCTTTTTAAAATTCAGGCCCCTCCCCAACATACTCCTTACTACCCATCCCTGTTTTATGTTTCCCCTTAGCTCTTTTTTATTTTGAGCCTTGTTAACTCTCTTCACTAGAATATAAGCTCTACTTGGGCAGAGTTTTTTGTTCATTGCCCTGCCTACAGTGCCCCAAATGATTCCTGGTATGTATCAACAGAAGACACTTAGTAAGTATTTATTGAATGAATAAATGACTAGTATATGTTGACTTTTGTTTGTTTTGAGATAACCCCCTTGGAATTTCTGCTTAGAATAGGATTTCTTTTGGGGTGTGTGTGGCAGGATTGCCTTTGACAAACTGTGAAGCTTGTGGATCCCATCTCAGAATAATAGGTTTGTTTGTTCTGCTTTATCCTTTTACCAAAGTACAATCTAGATACAGAAAAGTGCACATATCATAGTGTACAGCTGGATCAATTCTCACAACCCAAATGCACCTGTAACCCTCACCCACATCAAGAAATAGAACCTTACCAAGCATGAGAGAGACCCCTGAGCGCCCCCTTTCAGTCACAGTCCCCACTGTGAAGGTGACCTCTATCCTGACTTTTAAATGTAGATTAGTTTTGCCTGATGTTGTACTTTTAAAAGGAATGGTACAGTATGCATTTTTTTGTGTTTGGCTACTTTCGATTGACATTATGTTATGAGATTTATCTGTGCTTCTGCATGTTTATTCTCAGTTCCATATTTTCCATTGTGTGGAAATATGATAATTTATCCATTCTACCGTAGATGGGCATTTGGGTGGCTTCTAGTTTCTTTCAGCTACTATTAACATTCTAGTACAAGTGAACATTTATATGCAATTCCACCTAGGAGTGGTATTTCTGGGGCATGGGGTGCATATATGATCAGTTTTTCTTGGCACTGCCATACACTTTTCCAAAGTGGATATATCAAATTATACTGCCACTATCATGGAATAATGTTTCCTAGTGCATAAAATAAAATACATAAATAGGATTACAAAGAAAATTAACTATTCTGAAATACAGTTGTAGAAATATGTTTAATATGTTGTGATGTATTACATGTGCTTCTTTATTAACTCACACAATTGAAAGGTCTAGCAGTTTTAGTAATTATCATGATTTCAAAGTAGTGATGAGTATCCATGATGTTTGAAAGATCTGTAACAACTGTAATATGATATGAAAATATCTGTGATTTTATTGATCTCTAGGTCACATAGTTTGTTGCCTACATTCTGAATGATAGGAAATACTAAAGTCTGTTACAAGTTAGTGAAAAATAAAGATTTTTAGTAATTTTTAGACCATCTAAATACATAAACCCTCCTGAATTCTGTTAAGGGGTACATGGACTCTAGGTTAACAATCCCTGGATTTAGAGGAACAAAAATGGTTTACATCAAATATTTCCTAGGTGTCTACTATGTGTCATATGCTGTGCTAGGCACTGGGCACCCAACAGTGAATAATATGCATCTCTTCTCAAGGAACTTATCATCATGAGGGCAATATTCATAAATAAGTTGGCAGCTGGGTATGTGTATTCAGGTCTGTGATAGTTAGCCCAGGACATAGACCTAACCCATGCATGGGAGTGCATGGTGGTCAGAGAAGGTTTTCTGGAGGAGGGAGCGTCATTAGCTTTGGGCTCTGGGCTGGTCACTCTGGCTGCAGTGTGAATAGTGGATTGTTGGAAGGGAAGTCTGGAGGCACTTGAAGTGATATAGCTGTGAGATCATTATGATAGTATGCAAGGAGAGCAATGAATATATTCTGGAGGTTCTAGATTCCTGGTGATTGACTAGATATAGGTGAGTGGGGAGAAGGAAGGGTGTAAGGTGATAATCAGCTGGTTGCGGAGCAGGTTCAAGGCCAAGGAGTGATGAATTCAGCTTTGAACATGTTCAGATGGAAGTGTCTGTGGAACATCCGAGAGGTGATTATACATATATGTGGGTCTCTTGCTCAGGAGAGAACCTTGTGAGTTGCAGGGGGCATGTGGGAGTGGATGAGATAGCCCAGAAAGTACACGGAGGAAAGAGAAGAGGCCAGGCTTAGGATTTTGAGGAAGATCAGCGTTCAGGGGATCAGCAAAGAAAGAAGTGCTTGTGAACAATGAGAATAGTCACAGGAGTAGGAGGAAAACCCAGAAAGTGGAGTGCCCTGGACGCCAAGAGCAGAGACAGTGTCAAGGAGATGCTCAGCAGTATCACTAGAGTGCAGCAAGGTAAGTCTAGAAAAGGGCCCTGTGGATTTAGCAATGAGAAGATTGTTGATGAATTGCTTTTACTACAAAAACATTAGGAATGATTTTTTTCCTTGGGGTTGTACTTTTATCTGGGTTTTAAACTTTCCATTATAGCAGTTAGAATTCTAAGGGCCATTTCCTTTTAGCTTTACTTTTCTTCCTACATCTCTTTTATACATTTTGCTCATGCTCCAGTGACTTTTATGCTGCACTGATGGTAAGCAGTCATCTTGACTTAATGACTTTTATCTCTAACAAACTCTAGCCCTTTTTTTTTTTTTTTTTTTTTTTGGACAATGAGAGATAAGGCTGCAGACGTTGCTTCTTAAAAAGCCTTCCAGGTCTGTTATTCTGCATAGTAGACATGAGTGCAGTCACTTGAATGCAATCACTTTGGCCAGGCCGTGTTTATGTGGGAGCCTTGCCTGCTGACAGTGAATTCATATCATCCTTCTTGTTTTGAGTAACACTCAGTTTTTAGTCCATATGATAAAATATAATGGAGGAGATATAAATTCTAGAATATTTCATAATTATTTTCTTCCCAGAATGTCACTTGGATTTTTATACAAACTATAGGAGAAAAGTGGGAGAACTATAGGAGAAAACTATAGGAGAAAAGATGTACATTGAACATCTGTTCAATGAAATAAGCCTGTGTTCAGTGCTGACTGTGTAAATGACAGAGTTAACAGGCCACAGCAATAACAGTCCTCCAAGAAGGAGGCCTTGAGTGCCTGTTGCCCCCTTATCTTTCACCTCCTTTATCCATCAGCCCCAAGTCCAGTTAGCCACGTCCTCTCTGTCTTGCTGCTTCTGCCCTAGTTCACACCCCTGTTAACCTACGTCAGAACAGTTACAGAGCTTCTTAACTAGTCTTCCTGCCTCTACTATCACTCTATTATCAATCCTCTGTTTGAAAACCTGGCTAAACTTAAAAAAATACAGATTTATGAGCCTGCTCCTAAAGATTCTGATTCAGTAGGTCCAGCAAGAGTCCCCAAAGTCTATATTTTAAAGAAATTTCCCACAGAAATAGAGATATAGGTGTATATAAGTGCATACACACACACACACACACACACACACACACAGACTTTCCTTGCTTTGTCCATTGAGAGGACTGACAAGCAATGACACATCAGTAGGAGGCACACACCTAGCACTCAGAACTTGTTTCTAAATATCATTCTCCACAACAAAAAATTAGAACTCCTTATAAATAGAGCTGATTCCAGGCCTGGGGCAGGGAAAATGCAAGATGAGTCTGAAATAGAAAGTATAACAGTGCTTAAAGAATAAAGGGAGATATTAAAATGACATGAGCCAGCTTGAAAGGACTTCCTTGGGTCATATCTGGAATAATTTGAGCATTAATTATAATCCGTTGAATAAAATAAACCTATGCATCTATAGTGATATAAAAAACTAATGGGGAGAAGAGAAAGCTCTCCCTTGAGCAGAACATCAACTATTAAATATAGATGGAACGATGGAGTTAGAAAATCAGTTGATGTAGTAACTAGGATGGAAGTTTGTTGAGGAACGTGGTATTTACATAGTACTTCACCACAAGATACTTGCTAATTACAATGGACAAACAATAACTACAGTGGACAACCTTGGCAGACACCAGCTTAACAAAATGACCAAACATTCACAATAAAGGAACAAACCAAGCCATTAAAAAAAGAGGTTCCCCAAGTGGTTCTGTGTTCCAGAATCCCTGCACTACGCTAGCATTGGGATTAGCTTTCGAAACTACAGATTTGATCTCTCCCTGTCCTGCTTCTGGAAGGGGCTTCAAACGCTCGGGCCTGGCCCCGCCCTACCTTTTTGCCCTCCTCTCCTACCACAGCTCTGTTCTCCACCTTCCCTCGCTTTTGCTCCCGTCACACCATACTCCTTGCGGTGACTCACACGGTTTCATCTCTCTGTTACTGCACACGACCCTGCTGCTTAGAATGTCCTACCTGGTCGGTCTGTCTGTGGGGCAGATTCATGTTGTCCAAGACACAACTCCATCACACTGTCTCTGTGAAGCCCTCCGTGATTTCCTGAGGCAGAAGCAGAGTCTCTTTCCTCAGGACCCCCACAGCGTTTTTTCCATACCTCTTGCACAGCACTTCTCCTGTTAACGCTGTGATTTTCCGTTTGTGTGTCTCCTCACCCCACCCACCTAGCATCCTGGAGGCACTTTATGTGGTGGAGAGAACTAGGACTTTAAAGCCAGCAGACCTAGGTTTGAATCTGATTCTACCACTTCTTAGTCGTTCCCAGCCAAGCTCAGCTTCCTCCTCTAGATCTACTGATAGGTTATTAGGAGAATTCAATTAAATAAAACATGTAAGGAGCTTTGCAAAGTGAGTTAAAAAGAAATAAAGGGAAGAAAAACCAACCAAACCTCACTAGGCCCTGAGTAAGTTTTTAAAAATATAACCATACAGATATTTTACATGTATACATTTTCCTCTGTAATCCTGCAGAATTTCAAAGGTATAGTTACATAGCTAGTAATTGACAGACCCCAGATTTGAATTCATCTGACTCCAAAGCCATGCTCTTTCTGTTACGTGGAGACTGTAAACCAGAAGGGAGAGACAGAGAGAGCCACAATGACCTGAAATAATCCCATTGTGGAAAACGTCAAACTAGAATCATCGACTCCAACCCATTCATGAGAGTTGTAGTCTCTCAGCCATTCATCAGGGGGACATGGTGGTCAGAGAAGGTAGTTGGATGGAGATCCAGATTAGACAGTCTCTTATATGGGTGGCTGCCAGAATGGATGAGGGTGATTCTTCTTACAGATATTGATTGAGTGCCTGCCAGGGACCCTCATGGTGATCATCATATGTGTGAGATTGAAGGAGAGCATGAGAAGTGAAAAGGATGAGGGCTTAAGACAGAACCCCAGGATACACCCTTACCTTTAAATTCTAGAGCACAAAGGGGCCTGAGAAGGGGCAGAGCGACGGGAAGAACTGAGGGAGTGCAGCGACATGGAAGACCATGGAAGACCAGGGGGAAGCGAACGCCTGTCTCTCTGTGTTTCGGTGGGCCTGGTGGTGAGGGCTGCTGGAAGGCTCCTCCTTGGAGCCCAGCAAAGAGATGGGCCAGGATTGGGACTCAAAAGAGGTCAAGGGAAGAGCATTTTCATTCCGGTCATGTGGGGGCAGAATTCAGATTGCTGGAACAATGAGTAAGAATCAAAATCTGGGGCAAGAGGAAAGTGTAGACTAATTAGCGCTATATTCCCACGGACTTGGGCAAAACGCTTCCTGAGATCTGGAAGATTTAAGAGTCATCTTGCTCATAGGCACCTATTCTGGGAGATTAAGCACCCCCAAGATGCCATCTGTTTCAGTAGGGAATACCGAACGAAAATGAGAGTTGACCACCAGCTATGTCTCTTCCTCCCCAAAGTTTCCTTAACCAAGAGGCATGTCTGCTTTAATGGAGCTGCAAACCATAGGTTTAAAAATCTATTTATTGTTTTCCTAAGGACAGGCTTGTGATTTCATCTGGTTTCGTAGTGATTTATTATTTCTTTTCAAGGCTTAGCGTACTGTTTAAATGCTTTAGCAAAATAAATAAATAAAGGAAAACAGGTTTATTTGGGGGTTTTTGGTATGTTTATTAATCCTTATACTCTGTCACACTGCAAAGATTAAATTATAGGCTCAAATTTCACATAATTTAGAGTTTTGGGTTTTTTTCTGAGCTAGAGCAGATTTTCTCTTTAAGTGATAATATTTTTGTTATTTTGTAGATGAAAAATGATTATCTGTTTATCGGTATATTTAATTCCGAATGTGACCTAGTTTCATCTAAATCTCTCAAGAATCTCAGAAGCTAATTCAGCAGCTAGGTTTTTCCTTCTGGGTGCCACAAAAAAGTGGAAATCATATTTCCAGAAATAAATCAATGAAAGTATTGAACAGTAGCATGCCACGAGCAATCACACAGAAGTGCCATAACAAGGAGGCGGTCACACTGGGATGGAAAACATCCTGGAAGTGGTTACAGGTTGTCAGTTACTGGAGGTCCAAGTTACTTGTCTCCTGCCCTGTACGCACTTCAAAGAGACTGCAATATGGGCACTGTGTATTTTCCACAGCCTATGCTCATTCAAAGTGAACACACATCCTTGACATTTCCCTTATGTATTCTTAGGAATTTTAACTATAGGGTTTTAAAAAGTGTTTTTTTAAAAAATATCAAAGAAATATGGAACATTTTGGTAAATATGTGTAAAGTGTAAATAATAATAATTTTAGAACTTCACCATATGTCCACCATGTTGGTGGATAAAATGTTTTCATAATTAGACCATCCTATACAGTGACTTGAGAGTCTAAGGTCCTCACATATTCAGAGCAGGCCACTTCACCTTCCTTAACCACAAAAGAATCATGTCCAGCAAAGGACATCCTTCTTTTCATACCAAGTGTGCTTTCTGGATAATAAAGTGAAAGGTCTGCTAGATTGGTATTTCAGTGGTAGCAAATGAAAATAGGTATAGAAAATATATTATAACAAGGCAATCTCCCAGAAATTCAGAACAGTGGAAGTTAATAATGAGATGTTAAAACTCAATTTTAAAAAAAATGTAGATTAGTCTTGTTTGGGGGTTCCAAAAGTCCTGATACAGAAACTAAATAAATATTTGTGAAGTGACAGAAAACAAAATTGTTAGCTCTCTTTAGATTTCTGCTATAACTTTGCTTGTCACTACACTATGCGGAAACTACCATGTAGGTCTGAAGCCCGCATAGTGAATGACCTTAATTCTTATTTAAGACTAATATGGCAATATTGAATGGAAATGGTAAGGGAAATGGGAACTTGGTAAATTATTTCAGGCTCTTCGTTTTATTTTATTTGGGCCCTAAGCAAAGCTGTACTAATTGTCATGATTGCTTTTATGATGTGTTATTTATCCTTGAAATATGTGAAATTACGGGGAATAAAATCCTTGAAGTATACGTGGAAGAATGTGAAACAGTTCTTGTTACTATTAGTATCTTGTTTTAATGTTGTTTATTCATAACTAAATTATAGAAGTTTATCTAGGAGTACTACTTTATATTAGTACTTGATTACAGAACTGAGCTATTATTACTTACCCTAATTTTGCACCTGGTTGTATTTTTTATAATTTATTGGTTAAAGTTTCACTTTAATACATGCAAGGTGTTCCAGTAATTCTAGAGGAAACTGATTCCTTTTAGCGCAATTTATTACAAAAATTATAAGGGGTAAAATTGTTTATTGATTTTTGGCAAGACACCAGAAAGAAATTACAGTTATTTGACAGGAAACTCAGGAGAGATAAACAGTGACATGACATAAGAAATGATCAAAACTATGATTATGTGATGCCAGACAAAGGCTCAATGAAGATTTACTTCCGTTTCATACAAAAGTTTGCCCCAGTGCTTTCAGTGGGCATTATTGATCCTTAGTTGAAGTTATAAACTAAAAATCAAGTGTGTTATTAAAAACAATCTTATAAGAACCTCCTTGGATTGGGAGAATATGGAATCTGGTTTTGGGTTTTCTTCTTCTGGCTAAAGGGCCAGAGTCTGTCTTAGTCACCATTGTTCTTACATGCCTAGCACAAGGCCTGGCATGGGGAGGACACTCAATGAATTTTTGTTGAATGATTTAGAGGCCAGTGTTCACCTACATGTGGCTTTTGGAAGAATCCCTGGACTCCTAGTTTGTCAACTCAGTCTCTGTTCTGTGTCTCAGCATTCCTACTGATGGGTACTTTGTTCACTATTACAAGCCATACTGTAGCAGACATACTTATATGTGCTTTTCTGGAGCATATGCATGGGTATTTCTGTAGTTGATATTTCTAGAAGTAATGGCTGGGGTCGAAGAATGTGTACATTTTTTTTTTTTTTTTTTCTTTTTGCGGTATGTGGGCCTCTCACTGTTGTGGCCTCTCCCGTTGCGGAGCACAGGCTCCGGATGCGCAGGCCCAGCGGCCATGGCTCACGGGCCCAGCCGCTCCGCGGCATTGTACATTTTATATTGTGATAGATACTGACAAACTGCCTCCCCAAAAGAGATGTACCAATGTATGTGTAGGACAGTGACATACGTTGGTTCTGCTGATCTGGTATGAGATTAATTTTAACTCTCCTGAAGTCAGAAAGTGTGGACATTTTATAATTCAAGAAAGTGAGGCATTTCTGGATGACAGTAAACATAAAGTTTCTTCTTTTCTGTTTGGTCCTTTTAATGGTGATGCCTACATCCTATACATGTGAAGATGCACAGAGATAGATTCAATTAAAATATTCAATAATAAATATTATGTTCAAATATCTTTGGCTTGATGATTTCATATGTGATAGTTTCATTGCTATCATAATGTTATAAATAAGGATTTATTTTATGATAGTGCCTATAGAATCGTTCTACTAATATATATTGTTGATGTAGAGAGAAGATAAAAATCAACATTTTGTATACGTACTTTGTTGATTAATAATGTATTATTATGTGCTGGGCACTTCGCTGAGCATTTTGTGTACATTATCCTATTTATTCCTCACAAGTCCTTAAGGTAGACACTATTATTCCCTTTTTACTAAAGGAGAAACTGAGGCCTAGAGAATTTAAGTAATTTGCCCAAGGAGAATAGCTAGTAACTGTCAAGCTGGGATTCAAACCCAGGTGTCTCTCGCCCCAGGGCCTAGTTGCCTAATTTACCATTTGCCTAATTGCCTGGCCTGTTTTTGTCACTCAGTTATTGTCATCTGATGGTGAGAATCAAGGATATTTTCTAATAATAATAATAAGTCTAACATGAATACGCATTAAGGTATATCTATTCATGTCTCTCAGAGTGGTCCCTGTTGAAAAATCTAGATCTCTCCTCCTAAGAACTTCTGCTTGGTTCTAGGTCCAGCTTAACTTTTTTCCCTGATGGATCTGCTGAAAGCAAAGTTAACAATCCCTATCACCTGTTTCTTGAACACGGAGGGATCAGTTACTTTGCACGGAATAGACACTGGTGATGACAGAAACACGTGCTTTGGCACACGGCAGGGCCCATGGCTGTCCATGCTCACCACACAGCATCCCCTGAGCCTGGCCACCCAGCATGAAAACCTGGAGTCTGGCTTCTGGGTGGGGCCCACAGAGAACTCGGGGGACATGCAGATTGGTAATCCTGGGCTCCTGGGACTGGATTCACTTTTTAGACCTGGAATGGTCGACCTGGAAATGGTCGACCTGGTCGACCCATGCAGAATGCCCCACAGCCACCTACTCACCAGCCAGTCCACGCCCTGAGATACGCGCTCCTCCGGTTAGCTGTAAGGAGTTGGGGAGAGCAGCTAGCGACCGGCATCACCACCACTGCAGGGTTTTGGTGTTTTAAGACTTTGGTTCAGGGTAACAGAACCCAATTTAAATTGGCCTGAGGAAACAAAGGAATTTAGTGGTTTATGTCACTGGAAAATTCCAGATTGGTGCTGACATTGGCCTACGGGGACTCACGTGACACTGTCAGTATTCTCTTAGACTCTCTCTTTCTCCATCTCTTGGCTTCTCTCTGGTCATTGGCCTCTTTCACTCCTTTTGCTGATAGATTTCTTTTAAGCTATGGGAGCAGGCAGCCTAGTGATGCCATGACCAAGGATGGCTGCAGGTTTCCAGCCTCTCAGCTAGAGACATCAGAGGACACAGGGAACTTTTCCGGCACTAGCGTATACCATTCCAGGGAAGGACACTCTGATTGTGCGCATGGGTCCTGTGTCCATCCTTTGGACCTGTCACTGTAGCCAAGAATTGAGTATCATGCTTGTCTAGCCTGTGTAAGGAATTGTGACTGGCAGTCCTCCCAGAGCCACATGGGATGGGGAAAGGTTAATTCCTACAAAAAGGGAGAAGTGTTATTACCAGAAGAAGAGAGAAATGTTGGGCTTATTAAAACAGTAGATATTTCAAAGTGGTAGTCACAAGAAAGCCTGGAAAATGATAGGGACTGAGCTTGAAGTATCATTCAGAGAATAGATGAGTCCAGGGAGCAGTAGATCTGTTTGTTATCCTTTTGAATGGGGTGGTCAGCTCCCCATTGTCTTTTTAGATTGAGAGTTAGAGCCATTTTTATGGTGACAAAGACGGTTTGCTTGGCAGTTTCCCTGGTGATCCACTGGTTAGAACTCCGCGCTTTCACTGCCAAGGGTGTGGGTTCAATCCCTGGTCAGGAAACTAAGATCCTGAAAGCCACATGGTGCGCAGCCAGAAAACAACAACAACAACAACAACAACAACAGTTTGCTTAAGCAGAGCGCAGAATGATATGGGGCATGTTAAATAGCAAATAAGAAACCAACTACTGGTGTGGAGAACAGGGATCACTCCCTTGGATTAATTCCTGAGAAACATACAAAGGCATAAGGGAGTTTGGGCATGAGCTTGCTCTTAGCTTGGAGGGCTCTAATGGAGTACAGATAAGTGGAAGCTTCTGAACAGAAGAGTCCCTTTAGAATACTGAGTAGAAAGTTCACAATAAACTTTAGTTATGTTATGGAAAACACAAGGGAACAGAGGAATAAATTAGAGTTTCTACTTCTAGAAAAAAATATGATTACATTTAAAGAAAGAGAAATTTACAAAAGGAAGGACAAATGTTCTGCAACATACAGTACACACATCCCTCTTCATTGCCCTGTCCCCATATCCTTATTAAATTTTAGGATTTTAGGATTTTTTAAAAAATCCCTGAGGTTGTCTCATTGGGTTATATTTAAATTTTATTTTTCAGTTCAGACAAAATATGTTACTCCATGTTGGCATATGGTAGCTTAAAAGTTTTCATGACTCATCATGCAAGGTTTGTTATTCAGAAGATATTGTGCCATTTATTGTAGACTTTTGGGCTAATAAGTGCCTTCAGTTTGCTTTCTGAAAGCTAAGGCAGTAAGAGCGTATCAAAAATAGAATGTGAATTTTGTAATCAAGTTTCAAGAAAAAAGGGCAATAGAATTTGGGATTTCATAATGATACCCCAAATACTTTAAAAGTCTGGATATCACATGATTAACTGTTTTGAAGGTAAACTTTAACATCCTCTATCTGTAACTTAGGCTTCCAAACCTTTATTTCTTCTTCCCCACCGTAAGGATGAATTCATTCTAGGTCATCATTTTCAGCACGTCTAGCAGCCCAGTGTTTTTCAGTTACATTGTGTTTAAATTACACACGATACTTAGATTTGGTGGGAACCTCACAGAATCTCAGTTCTGCTATTTTTTGAAAGTTGCTTCCCCCCCCCCATTATTTCCATATATGCTCATTAGACAAATTTTGGAAAATAAGGCCAGAAAGAAAAAAAAATTGTCCATAGTTAACACCAAATCTCTCTCTACATTTTTATAAACTTTAAAATTCAAGTACACACATATTAAAAAGCACACAAATTGCCAGTATTCAGCTTGATGAAATTTAGCAAAGCGAATACACCCATGTAACTACCATACAGATCAAGAAATACAACATTCCTGCATTCTAGAACCTGTCACCTACTACTTCCTGGGCATTATCCCCTCTGGAAGGTAACCACTATTCTGACCCCTTTCATTTAGACAAGTTTTCCTTGTTGGTGAACTTTATATAAATTTTTTTTTGATTTTTGAATTTTATTATTTTTTTTTGTACAGCAGGTTCTTATTAGTTATCCATTTTATACATATTAGTGTATATATGTCAAACCCAATCGCCCAATTCATCATACCACCACCTCCCCCTGCCACTTTCCCCCCATGGTGTCCATATGTTTGTTCTCTACATCTGTGTCTCAATTACTGCCCTGCAAACCGGTTCATCTGTACCATTTTTCTAGGTTCCACATATATGTATTAATATATGATATTTGTTTTCCTCTTTCTGACTTACTTCACTCTGTACAACAGTCTCTAGATCCATCCACGTCTTTACAAATGACCCAATTTCGTTCCTTTTTATGGCTGAGTAATATTCCATTGTATATATGTACCACATCTTCTTTATCCATTCGTCTGTCAATGGGCATTTAGGTTGCTTCCATGTCCTGGCTATTGTAAATAGTGCTGCAATGAACACTGGGGTGCATGTGTTTTTTTGAATTATGGTTTTCTCTGGGTATATGCCCAGTAGTGGGATTGCTGGCTCATATGGTAATTCTATTTTTCGTTTTTTAAGGAACCTCCATACTGTTCTCCATAGTAGCTGTATCAATTTACATTCCCACCAACAGTGCAAGAGGGTTCCCTTTTCTCCACACCCTCTCCAGCATTTGTCGTTTGTAGATTTTCTGCTGATGCCTGTTCTAACTGGTGTGAGGTGATAACCTCATTGTCGTTTTGATTTGCATTTCTCTAATCATTAGTGATGCTGAGCAGCTTTTCATGTGCTTCTTGTCCATCTGTATGTCTTCTTTGGAGAAATGTCTATTTAGGTCTTCTGCCCATTTTTGGATTGGGTTGTTTGTTTTTTTAATATTGAGCTACATGAGCTGTTTATATATTTTAGAGATTAATCCTTTGTCTGTTAATTCATTTGCAAATATTTTATGCCATTCTGAGGGTTGTCTTTTCGTCTTGTTTGTAGTTTCCTTTGTTGTGCAAAAGTTTTTAAGTTTCATTAAGTCCCATTTTATTTTTGTTTTTATTTCCATTACTCTAGAAGATGGATCAAAAAAGATCTTGCTGTGATTTATGTCAAAGAGTGTTCTTCCTATGTTTTCCTCTAAGAGTTTTATAGTGTCCAGTCTTACATTTAGGTCTCTAATCCATTTTGAGTTTATTTTTGTGTGTGGTATTATGGAGTGTTCTAATTTCATTCTTTTACATGTAGCTGTCCCGTTTTCCCAGCACCACTTATTGAAGAGACTGTCTTTTCTCCACTGTATATCCTTGCCTCCTTTGTCATAGATTAGTGGACCATAGGTGTGTGGGTTTATCTCTGGGCTTTTTATCCTGTTCCATTGATCTATACTTCTGTTTTTGTGCCAGTACCATATTGTCTTGATTGCTGTAGCTTTGTACTATAGTCTGAAGTCCAGGAGTCTGATTCGTCCAGCTCTGTTTTTTCCCTCAAGACTGCTTCGGCTATTTGGGGTCTTTTGTATCTCCTTACATATTTTAAGATATTTTGTTCTAGTTCTGTAAAAAATGCCATTGGTAATTTGATAGTGATTGCATTGAATCTATAGATTGCTTTGGGTAGTATAGTCATTTTCACAATATTTATTCTTCCAATCCAAGAACATGGTATATCTCTCCATCTGTTTGTGCCATCTTTAATTTCTTTCATCAGTGTCTTATAGTTTTCTGAGTACAGGTCTTTTGTCTCCCTAGGTAGGTTTATTCCTAGGTATTTTATTCTTTTTGTTGCAATGGTAAATGGGAGTGTTTCCATAATTTCTCTTTCAGATTTTTCAACATTAGTGTATAGAAATGCAAGAGATTTCTGTGCATTAATTTTGTATCCTGCAACTTTACCAAATTCATTGATTAGCTCTAGTAGTTTTCTGGTGGCATTTTTAGGATTCTCTATGTATAGTATCATGTCATCTGCAAACAGTGACAGTTTTACTTCTTCTTTTCCAATTTGTATTCCTTTTATTTCTTTTTCTTCTCTGATTGCCATGGTTAGGACTTCCAAAACTATGTTGAATAATAGTGGTGAGCATGGACATCCTTGTTCCTGATCTTAGAGGAAATGCTTTCAGTTTTTCACCATTGAGAATGATGTTTGCTGTGGGTTTGTCATATATGGCCTTTATTATGTTGAGATAGGTTCCCTCTATGCCCACTTTCTGGAGAGTTTTTATCATAAATGTGTGTTGAATTTTGTCAAAAGCTTTTTCTGCATCTATTGAGATGATCATATGGTTTTTATCCTTCAATTTGTTAATATGGTGTATCACATTGATAGATTTGTGTATATTGAAGAATCCTTGCATCCCTGGGATAAATCCCACTTGATCATGGTGTATGATCCTTTTAATATGTTGTTGGATTCTGTTTGCTAGTATTTTGTTGAGGATTTTTGCATCTATGTTCATCAGTGATACTGGCCTGTAGCTTTCTTTCTGTGTGACATCTTTGTGTGGTTTTGGTATCAGGGTGATGGTGGCTTCATAGAATGAGTTTGGGAGTGTTCCTTCCTCTGAAATTTTTGGAAGGGTTTTAGAAGGATGGATGTTAGCTCTTCTCTAAATATTTTATAGAATTCCCCTGTGAAGCCATCTGGTCCTGGACTTTTGTTTGTTGGAAGATTTTTAATCACAGTTTCAATTTCATTACTTGTGATTGGTCTGTTCATATTTTCTATTTCTTCCTGGTTCACTCTTGGAAAGTTATACCTTTCTAAGAATTTGTCCATTTCTTCCAGGTTGTCCATTTTATTGGCATAGAGTTGCTTGTAGTAGTCTCTTAGGATGCTTTGTATTTCTGCAGTGTCTGTTGTGACTTCTCCTTTTTCATTTCTAATTTTATTGATTTGAGTCCTCTCCCTCTTTTTCTTGATGAGTCTGGCTAATGGTTTATCAATTTTATTTATATTCTCAAGGAACCAGCTTTTAGTTTTATTGATCTTTGCTGTTGTTTTCTTTGTTTCTATTTCATTTATTTCTGCTCTGATCTTTATGATTTCTTTCCTTCTACTAACTTTGGGTTTTGTTTGTTCTTCTTTCTCTAGTTCCTTTAGATGTAAGTTTAGATTGTTTATTTGAGTTGTTTGTTGTTTCTTGAAGTAGGATTATATTGCTATAAACTTCCATCTTAGAATGGCTTTTGCTGCATCCCATAGGTTTTGGGTCGTCGTGTTTTCATTGTCATTTGTCTCTAGGTACTTTTTGATTCCCTCTTTGATTTCTTCAGTGATCTCTTGGTTATTTAGTAACGTATTGTTTAGCCTCCATGTGTTTGTGTTTTTTTTCCCTGTAATTGATTTCTAATCTCATAGCGTTGTGGTCAGAAAAGGTGCTTGATAAGATTTTAATTTTCTTAAATTTACTGAGGCTTGATTTGTGACCCAAGATGTGATCTGTCCTGGAGAATTTTCCATGCACACTTGTGAAGAAAGTGTAGTCTGCTGTTTTTGGATGGAATGTCCTATAAATATCAATTAAATCTATCTAGTCTATTGTGTCATTTAAAGCCTGTTTTTCCTTATTAATTTTCTGTTTGGATGATCTGTCCCTTGGTGTAAGTGAGGTGTTAAAGTCCTACACTATTATTGTGTTACTGTCGATTTCCTCTTTTATAGCTGTTAGCAGTTGCCTTATGTATTGAGGTGCTCCTATGTTGGGTACATATATATTTATAATTGTTATATCTTCTTCTTGGATTGATCCCTTGACCATTATGTAGTGTCCTTCTTTGTCTCTTCTGATAGTCTTTATTTTAAAGTCTATTTTGTCTGATATGAGTATTGCTACTGCAGCTTTCTTTTGATTTCCATTTGCATGGAATATCTTTTTCCATCCCCTCACTTTCAGTCTGTATGTGTACCTAGGTGTGAAGTGGGTCTCTTTTAGACCGCATATAGATGGGTCTTGTTTTTGTATCCATTCAGTGAGCCTGTTTCTTTTGGTTGGAGCATTTAATCCATTCACATTTAAGGTAATTATCGATATGTGTGTTCCTATGACCATTTTCTTAATTTTTTGGGGTTTGTTTTTGTAGGTCCTTTTCTTCTCTTGTGTTTCCCACTTAGAGAAGTTCCTTTAGCATTTGTTGTAGAGCTCGTTTGGTGGTGCTGAATTCTCGTAGCTTTTGCTTGTGTGTAGAACTTTTGATTTCTCCATCTGATCTGAAATAGATCCTTGCCAGGTAGAGTAATCTTAGTTGTAGGTTATTCTCTTTCATCACTTTAAATATGTCATGCCACTCCCTTCTGGCTATAGAGTTTCTGCTGAGAAATCAGCTGTTAACCTTATGGGAGCTCCCTTTTATGTTATTTGTCATTTTTCCCTTGCTGCTTTCAATAATTTTTCTTTGTCTTTAATTTTTGCCTATTTGACTACTGTGTGTCTCGGCGTTTTTCTCCTTGGGTTTATCCTGTATGGGACTCTCTGTGCTTCCTGGACTTGGGTGGCTATTACCTTTCCCATATTAGGGAAGTTTTCAACTATAATCTCTTCAAATCTTTTCTCAGGTCCTTTCTCTCGCTCTTCTCCTTCTGGGACCCCTCTTATGTGAATGTTGTTGCATTTAATGTTGTCCCAGAAGTCTCTTAGGCTGTCTTTATTTCTTTTCATTCTTTTTTCCTTATTCTGTTCTGCAGCAGTGAATTCCACCATTCTGTGTTCCAGGTCACTTATCCGTTCTTCTGCATCAGTTATTCTGCTATTGATTCCTTCTAGTGTAGTTTTCATTTCAGTTATTGTATTGTTCATCTTTGTTTGTTTGTTCTTTAATTCTTCTAGGTCTTTGTTAAACATTTCTTGCATCTTCTCATTCTTTGCCTCCATTCATTTTCCGAGGTCCTGGATCATCTTCACTATCATTATTCTGAATTCTTTTTCTGGAAGGTTTCCTATCTCCACTTCATTTAGTTGTTTTTCTGGGATTTTATCTTGTTCCTTCATATGGTACATAGCCCTCTGCCTTTTCATCTTGTCTATCTTTCTGTGAATGTGGTTTTTGTTCCACAGGCTGCAGGATCATAGTTCTTCTTGCTTCTGCTCTCTGCCCTCTGGAGGATGAGGCTATCTAAGAGGCTTGTGCAAGTTTCCTGATGGGAGGGACTGGTGGTGGGTAGAGCTGGCTATTGCTCTGGTGGGCAGAGCTCAGTAAAACTTTAATCTGCTTGTCTGCTGATGTGTGGGGCTGACTTCCCTCGCTGTTGGTTGTTTGGCCTGAGGCGACTCAACACTGGAGCCTACCTGGGCTCTTTGGTGGGGCTAATGACAGACTCTGGGAGGGCTCACGCCAAGGAGTACTTCCCAGAACTTCTGCTGCCAGTGTCCTTGTCCTCATGGTGAGACACAGCCACCCCCTGCCTCTGCAGGAGACCCTCCAACACTAGCAGGTAGGTCTAGTTCAGTTCCCCTGGGGTCACTGCTCCTTCCCCTGGGTCCTGATGTGTACACTACTTTGTGTGTGCCCTCCAAGAGTGGAGTCTCTGTTTACCCCAGTCCTGTCGAATTCCTGCAGTCAAATCCCACTAGCCTTCAGTGTCTGATTCTCTAGGAATTCCTCCTCCCATTGCTGGACTCCCAGGTTGGGAAGCCTGACGTGGGGCTTAGAACCTTCACTCTAATGGGTGGACTTCTGTGGTATAAGTGTTCTCCAGTCTGTGAGTCACCCACCCAGCAGTTATGGGTTTTGATTTTATTGTGACTGTGCCCCTCCTACCATCTCATTGCAACCTCTCCTTTGTCTTTGGATGTGGGGTATCTTTTTTGGTAAGTTCCAGCGTCTTCCTGTCGATGATTGTTCAGCAGTTAGTTGTGATTCCGGTGCTCTTGCAAGAGAGAGTGAGAGCACGTCCTTCTATTCCGCCATCAACTTTATATAAATTGAATCATACAGTATGTGCTCTTTTATGTGGGGCTTGACTTGGTCACCAGTCTGTCTATGAGATTCATACATGTTGTTGCATTCATTGTTCATTCTTTTTCATTGTAGCTGTCTAGTATTCTATTGTGTGAATATAATTTACTCTGTTCACTACTGGACATTTGGGTGGTTTCCAGTTTGGGGCTACTGGAAGTAATGCTTCTTTGAACATAGTTAAACATGTCTTTTGGAGGATGAACGTACTTTTCTTTTAGTGTACCATAGGGCATGTATCAATACATGTTTAGTTTTAATAGATACACTACTAAACAGTTTCCCCAAGTGGTTGTATTAATTTATGCACCAACAATATATGAGAGTTCTAGTTCCTATACATGCTTGCTAACAGCTAGTATTGTGTGTCTTTTTCTGTTTTAGCCAGCCTTGTGGTTAGTATAGAACATTGTGTTTTTAATTTGAGTTTCTCTGATGATCAATAAAGTTGAGCACATTGTAGTCAGAATAGTGTCCCCTCTGAATATGTCCATGTCCTAATCCCTGGAACCTGCGAATATGTGACTTTCCATGGCAGAAGGGACATTACTGATGTCATTAAGTTAAGGATTTTAGAATGGGGAGATTGTCCTGGATTATCCCAGCAGGCCCAATGTAATCATAAGGGTCCTTATAAGTGAAAGAGAGTGGAAGGATAGTTAGGGAAGCTGTCACAATGGAAGCAGTGATGCAGCATGAGAAGGACTCAACTAGCTTTGAAATACAAGGGGCCCACTAGCCAAGGAATGTGGGCAACCTCTAGAAGGAAAAAACAAAGGAACAGATCCTCCCCTAGAGTCTCCAGAAATTACACAGCCCTGAGGATATCTCAGTTTTTGCCCTTTGAGGCCTATTTTGAACTCCTGGCTTCCAGAACTGTAAGATAATAAATTTGTGATGCTTTAAGTCACCAGGTTTATGGTAATTTCCTATTACAGCAGCAATAGGAAACTGATACTGGCACCTTTTCATAGGCTTCTTGATCATTTGGGTACCCTCTTTTGTGAAGTGCCTGTTGAGGTCTTTTGACCATTTAAAATAACTGAGTTGTCTTTTTCTTACTGATATATGGGAATTATTTGTATATTCTGGATATGAATCCTTTGTCAAATTTATATAGCAAATATCTTCTTCCACCCTGTAGCTTGCATTTTTTACTCTGAACAGTGCCTTTTGATAATTAGAAGTTCATAATTTAATGAAGTTCAATTTAACAATCTTTCTCAATCTTATACTTTATGGTTAATGCTTTCTGTGTCCTGTTTATACAAGTTTGAGTCCTGATTTTATATTGTTGCATATAACAAAGTTTCCTTAACTAGTTCCCTTATAGTTGGACATATAGGTTGTTTCCTTTATTTTCCTTTTCATAAATGATGCTCTGATGAGCACTTTATAAAAATCCTAGTCCAGATTTGGAATTTTTTTTAAGTAGAATTACTCATTTATTTCTGTTGTTGTTTGTTATTTTCTCTGAAGCTTTTAGGATCTTCTCTTTATTCTTGGCATGCTGAAATTTAACAATAATATTCCTTTGTTTGAATCTCTATCCATTTTTCTAGCTTCTCATGGAAGCTTTCAGTCTCCAAACCTGTGAGCCTCAGTTCTGGAATATTTTCTTGCATTGTTGCTGTGATAATGTCTTCCTCTCCATTGTCTCTGCTCTTTCTTTTACAAAGTCCCTTTAGTAGTTTTGGGACCTCCTGGGTTGATCTGTAATTGTAATCATATTTTCCATATCATTGTTATGTTTCCTATTTTCTGTTAATTTTTTTCAATTTTATCTTCCAGACTTTCCATTAAATTTTTATTTCTATTACCATATTTTATATTTTGAAATGTTGTTTTACATTTACTGAATGTTTCTTTTCTAATAGCTTCTGATTCTTGTTTCAGCATATTACAATACTTTCTCTTATTTCTCTGAGGATATTAATTATGTTGTTTTTAAATTTTCTTCTATCCCCTTCATTGTCTCTATTACCTCAGCATTCCTTTTTCCACCCTATTCATTTGTATTGGTGTTTATCTTTCAGGTTCAAGGCTTTCATCACGCAACTTTTGGCTCTCCTTTTGTACTTAAGAGCAAGACTCTGTAAAGCTGGTTGGAAGCACGGTGTGCGGGGTAGGACTTGTTGAGTGGCTTTACCATAGAGTGATAAGTTGGTGGGCCGGCTTTTCACTGAAGGATGAGAACATGTCAGAACTGAGAGGTATTTTCTCTTGTGTTGGCCAGTTTCCCTAGAAAGAGATCCCTGAATCTCTTGCCTGGGGTAGGATGGGTGGCTCTAAGCCTAAATGCCAGGGTTGTAGGAGCCGAATGGGGAGGGTTCTAGGATTAAGTAGACTCTTGCTTCACTGCCTGAATGCGCCTTAGCCCTCTCCTTAGCTGGGCAGCCACCCAGAAAGTAAACCTCCAGACGTCTGCTAGGTGGGAGGATATCTGGTGGACAGACTCCTCTACAAACCACAAACTCTAAGCTGGCCCTCCTACCTTCCCACACCCTCCACTCCTGCCTGCAGAGCTATCTCATGTCTCCAAGCCCTGAGCCTTTGCAGGTTTCTGGCTGTGAACCGGCTGCTTCTTTCTGGCTTCCCCCTCCCTCCTCCCACTCCAACCCCTGTTAGGCTTAGATTTCAGCTTTCCTAGGGCTCTAAAATCAGTCACCACTTAATCATTTGCTTTCTGGCTCCTTTTTTTAAAGTTTCTCTTGTATATTTTCTCCTTTCCTGTTCTCTTTGTGAGTTTATGTCTTTTAAAATAACTCCCTATCCTTTTACTTTGGTTTTAGAAAGAAGCATAGACAAATGTTTTAAAACTAGAAGTCTTGCATTGGTTTGGAATGTCAGTGATGATACTTTCTACAAATTCTATTTGATTTTCAGTGTTCTTTGTTCTGTTTTCTTCTGTATTATTCTTGCCTTGTGGTGCCTATACCTTCTTTTATCTTTTTATTGACTTTAAATATACATAGAATCTTTCAAATTGTTCTATAATTTCCAAGTCTTTGGGTGTATATGTGTGTGCTCATTCTCTTGTTTGCTGTGTCTCCTGACTCTTCCTCAAGGTGGTTTCTTTCCCTCTGTAGTATGTAACATTGTTTTTGGTGGGAATCCTGCTGGCCCTGATTATAGAGACTTCCTACAGAGTAAGCTTAGCCTTTGCTTCTGCTTGACCAGAATGCACCCTTATAGTTTTTCTAATTTCTGGGCCTCTACACATGTGGTTTCTTGAAGTTCTGTTTTCTCACCTTTGCTTGGCTGTTACTCATCTCTCAGGTCTCAGTTTAGGAGTGATTTTCCTGGGACACTTTTCCTGATATCCTGTCCCCAATATGCTCCTCCAGTAGCCTTGTGCTTCTTCCATCATAGTGCTTATTATTCTATAGTACAGTCATGCATTTATTTCTCTTTCTCGTCTGTATGCCTAGACTAACTTCTGGGAGTCCAGGATCATGTTATCTTGTTCACCATTAAACATCCAGTTTCTATCAAAGTATCTGGCTGAAACCAGGTGTCAGTAAATATTTCTTAAATGAGTATGATGCTGTATCTTATTTTAAGATGTGGGGACGGGTTACAGATTGGTCTGAGGACATTGTTCTTGTCCTGGTTTTGCTGCGCTCCAGCTGAAATGTAGGGTGTAGGCTATCTGGTGGACTAACTACTCTTTATACAAAGTGTGGGGCAGTGTAGGTGATGCAGGGATGCTGCTCTCCAAGCATAAAATGTGAATGGTTCATAAGTTGATTTTTAGCATATAGAGGTTCTTCCTGTTATCACGTCCACATATAATAAGTCAATGAATCACAAGCTTGACAACAAAACATTGTGATGGAATGCTTGGCACTCAGCATATGGCACAGCTTCCTGTGTGGCTCACTCTTATACATAATGAAGCAGCTTCCATTAAGTGAATGTTTTCGATTTCTTTTTCATTTGTTAAATGCGTGACTACAGAACAGTTGTGTACTAATCTGTTGTATCTATAGTGCCCTCTTTTCAGGTAGTAAGAAATGACAAGTTCATACTGGATAAATAATATATGCATATCTGATAATTAGGCCCACAGTTTACAGTGACTTTGACTTGTATTTCTTGTAGCTACCATCAAAATTTGAGTTTAGGAATACTGTCTAAGGTTTTTGTGTATTTTTTCAATAGCTAAATAAATAAATGACTTTGGTTTTCTGGAGGATTTTTTATGGTAATAGTGGAATGAAGAATAATGATGGTGACTTGAAAGCTTGTAAGGATTCGCTTTTTTTGGAAATAGAATAATAGTATTTGCTAATGCTTATTGAGTGCTTACCAGCCTTCTAAAAACTTTACACGTGCCAACTCATTTAAATCCAAAGAAAAGTTGGATTTACATCAGTAAATCATCATTAAGCTACTATGTGAATGTTCAGGAGAGAGAGCATCAGAACCTGTTTGGAATTGGATACATTTTAATTACATCCAAATGTTAGACTGTGCTAAGGTGCTTACTGCTGCTGTAATTCTTTAACTGTTTTTGAGTATACTTACTCTTAAGTTTCCAGTAATGCCTAGTAATTCCAGGCAGTGTAATTTGGGCTAGTTCTCCCAGTGAAGACAACCAAAAAGGTTAGATGAAATATAAAAATAAAATCTTCTAAAAAGCTTCAAAAAGAGTAAGATAGTAGTTACTGGGGCTGAGATTTCAGAGAAGCTGAGAGTCCAGAGGAGAGAAGCTGTTTTTCCCCTGGGGGTGCCTCTACGGGAGGCTGAAAAGCTGGGCTTTTGGAGGCTGTAACGGGTTAGGGTGACAAAAGTTGGACTCTGGTATGAATTCATGAATCTTGGTATATTAATCCTCTACTTTGAGCTGCACCCTTGGAATAAAGATGAACTGGAAGCAAAGTAGCCCTCATACAGCTTGAATCCTGGATTCCTGTCGTTTAAGTAATTCAGGGAACCTGAAGTGAGGAGCTTGGCTTGATAGGCCTTCTAGGGCCTTAGGAGTCAAGAAGAAGGAAGCACAAGTCCTCTGTGGAGAATAATAGCATCCACACTTCAAGTTACTTCTACAAATAATCTTTCAAATTTAGTGTCCAGTCACAATCAGAGATGACCAGGCATGTGAGTAGACAAAACAAAAGGAACAAAAGTCAGACAAAATGTCTAGCATATATTCATTTGGTGACTTAAAAGAATAGGAAGAGAGAGAGAGAATGAGGGTAGAAGCAGTATTTTAGGATATAATTGCTGAAAATTCCATAACTGATAGGAGACATCAACCCTGGTACTTAAGATGCCAAAAGAATTCTAATCAGGATAAATAAATTCACACCTAGACATATAGTAGTGAAACTGCAGATAATCAAAGATGAAGAGAAAATCAGGACAGTCTCCAGAGAAAGAACATCAGCTACCTTTATCGGAAAGCAGTTAGACTGATAGCTGACTTCTCAATAGGACAATGGAAGAGAAAGGGGAAATAAGACATCTTCAGACTTAAAAATCAAAAAACAAAAAACAGAGGATTTGCCACCAGCAGACCCACACTAGGAAGAATACCCTTTAGAATTTGTTTTCATGTGGGTCTGCTGTTAGCAGCAAATCCTCGCAGTTTTAATTTTAGTGTTCTTCACACAGAAGGAAAATGATCCCAGTAGGAAAGAGAGGTAACAGAAAGACTAGTGGTAAATATGTGCATAAACAAACACTGTATGAAACAATAGTAAGTTTTTTAAATGTGTGTAATATTTTTAAAATGCATAACAATACCATTTAAGTTGAAAGGGACTAAATGGGCTTAAAGTGTTCCAAGTTCTTTCTGGAAAGAGGGGAAAGGTATGGATTAACATTAAGATTTAGGAGTCAAGGTTATATGCTGTAATTTATGGAGGTAACCACCAGAAGAACTTACAAACTAACACATGAAATAAAATAAACTTAGCTTTTATAGAAGACAGCAGATTTGCGAACACAGCTACTCTGTGTCGTCTCTTCCTAGCGCTACTTTTATTTATTTATTTATTTATGGCTGTGTTGGCTCTTCGTTTCTGTGCAAGGGCTTTCTCTAGTTGCGCCAAGTGGGGGCCCCTCTTCATCGCGGTGCGCGGGCCTCTCACTATCGCGGCCTCTCTAGTTGCGGAGCACAGGCTCCAGACGCGCAGGCTCAGTAATTGTGGCTCGGGGCTAGTTGCTCCGCGGCATGTGGGATCTTCCCAGACTAGGGCTCGAACCCGTGTCCCCTGCATCGGCAGGCAGATTCTCAACCACTGCGCCACCAGGGAAGCCCCCTAGCGCTACTTTCTTTTGCATTTAAGGAAATAAATTGACATATGTGAGCAAGCGGTTCCTTAAGTTTTACTTATTAAGTTCAGAGCAAGATGTAAATTAATGTATCCATCTTCTCTCAATGGAAATTATTAAAAATAAATGGATCCCTTCATCTTCCTAACTGCCTACATGTCCTAAATGTATTTCCCTAGGCTTTGGGAGTTATTTCCATCCATATTGTCTATTGAAAAAGAGTTGATAGTTTCAACTCTCTCGAGTCTAGCATTCTCAAGGTGTCTGTAGGAGAATGTCCCCCTGCCTCCCTGTTTTGCTTTATTTTAAATCAAAGATCTTTTTGGAGAGAATTTTCTGCTGGTAGTCCTCTCCCCACCACTCAAATATTATACATGATTCAATATTGAAGTTTGAAGTCAGACAAATAAACAAAATTAGACTTAACACTTGGGGAAACTTCTCTCCCTCCCTTTCTTCCTTCTTTTCCTTCCTTCTCTTTCCTTTCTTCTTAAGAATGGGTTTCTTAAAAATTTTAAGTACAGATGAGAAGTAAGATAGTTACCTCTCTTTAGGAATTGGTAGGATTCATTATACGCAGCCAGGTCAAGGTTCAGACTCTGACTCTGGGCCATTGCGCTGATGTATTAAAAATGTTAGTAGTTCAAACTTAGTCTAATTAGTATTTCTCAGTTTCCATATTTTCTAGTCGAAGTGATCTCTGTCTTAGATTTACTTGGTGTTTAACTTGATTCTTTTTTTAACCTTTCAAAATTAATTTTTAATTACTTAAGTAGTACATAAATGAATTTTCCTTTAAACTTTAGAACATCTCAGATTTAAACTTTAGTTTCCATTTCTGATCTCCCTCCACAATCCCCAGAGGTAACCACTGATATGAGTTTGATGTGTATCTTTTTAGATCTTCACATATCTATCCCCGAATTTACATAGAATTCTTTGTGCATGTGTTCCTTCTCTTTCTAAATAAGTTATCTCGCTGAAAGAGATTTAGGTTCTTTTGCTTTTCAAACAGTGTTTTGGTAAATACCCGTATACATGGGGAATGTCCTTCTAGGGAGATATATGGAGGTAGATTTAGTTAGTCATAGCAATGCCCATTTTCAGGTTAATATATTCTGCAGAACTGCACTACCAAGAGGCAGCAGGCTTGAAGAGGACCTGTTTCTCTATTACCTTGCCAGTATATGATCTTATCAAATTTAATTCTTTTTGCCAAATGTGAGTCTATCTGGGTTTCTTTTCTTGTATGAAAAAGTGAGTTTGTGAATGTCCTGTCTTTTCCTCTCAAAGTGAATCTTGAAGCCAACTGCTACTCTTGCCCGAGAATTTAGATTTCAAAGATGATGGAGGTGCACATGAGACATGTCCCCCACCTCAAGCCCCTCCCTCCCAACCTCTTCCTATTGCTTTGAAATGAAGGGAATGCATTTACTAGAAGAAGAATCGGGGACAGATGGAAAGAATGGAGGTTACCCTCTGGGTCTGGGGGAGCCTGGAAATACAAACTTCCTGAATATAGAAGAGATGAGCCCTAGCATGATGAATGGTGATCAACGATGTTTTTATTAATCTGGGAAATTCTGAGTTCAGTAATCAGTATTTTTGAGGTTTATGCTAGTGAAGTTAATACCAAGTTATTTTAAAAACTAGGTTTTTGGCTTCTTAGCTTTATGATTTTAATTCCCACTTTATTCTCATTAATAGTGCAGTTGAATGACAATGAGTCTCATCATTTTTGAGAAATTGGGGAATTGTTTTCCATGCAGGTATTTCAAATAGAGAATATAATTTTAAATGGATTACAAATGTCATTAATACTCCCAGTTTGTGGAATGGTCTTATTCAATTTTATAAACCTGAATTTTGCATAATTTTATAAACTGGAAAGTAGACTAATAAATGATGTGTTTTGTTTTTTAATAAATGCTTAATTGAAAACAAAGCATAAATTTAGGTGCCTATTTCCACTAATCTTGGGGGAAGTATCAGTAATTTTAAACATTTTGGTACTTCCATGTTTATAATTACTAATAAGAAAATCAGGTAAGGTATTTTCCATTTTCAGAACAGTTTACCAGTTTAAAGTATGCTTTAACATATGACTGCAACAAATTAAAATATAAAATATTTGGTTAATCATTTTGAAGCATCACAAAGGCATAAAGTAGACTGATGAATCAGATGTAATTTGATTGAAAGTGCTTCTTTCACTAATGTAAATTATAAACTCTTTGGATATAGCTTGACTTTAATTTGTCTGAATTATAATATGGAAACTTTTTAAGGGTTTAGAAAAACTAGTTGTAGGTACCTATACTTTAAATTCAAACTATAAACTCTCAATTTTTAGTTTTGGAATAATTTCAAACTTACAGAAAAATAGCAAGCATAGCTCACAGATTTCACCCATCTTTAGTATTTTTGACACAATTGCCTTATCAGTCTTCCTCTTTATAGATATATATTAATATTGCTTTTTTCTGAATCACCTGAAAGCAAGTTTCAAGCATTATTCCCTTTATTCCTAATATTAAAACGTTCAACTTTAAGAATAAAGACATTGTCTTATTAAGCCATAATACAGTTATTTAAATTCAGGAAATTTAATATTGGCATAATACTATTATCTATAAATTCTATAAATCAGTCTATATTCTAATTTAGTTAATTGGCCCAGTAATTTCCTTTAGGGCCTTTTTTCTAGTACAGGTCCCAGTTCAGATCACGTGCTGAACTTAGTTGTCATGTCTCTTTATCTCCTTTCATCTGGAAAGGCATCTCAGCCTTTTTTTGTTTTTTAGGAAATTGATACTTTTGAAGAATCCAGGCAGTTATTTTACAGAATAAAGTTCAAGTTGAGTTTATCTGATGTTTCCTCATGATTAGATTCAGGGTATGCATTTTTGCCTGGAGTGCTTCGGGAGTGACATGAGTCCTCCTCAGGGCCTCCTATCCAGAGCTTCAGGGTGTCTATTCGCCTATTATTGGCAATGTTAAATTTTGTTTGTTTGTTTGTTTGTTTGTTTTTTGCGGTACGCGGGCCTGTCACTGTTGTGGCCTCTCCCGCTGCAGAGAACAGGCTCCAGACGCGCAGGCTCAGCGGCCATGGCTCACGGGCCCAGCATGTGGGATCTTCCCGGACCGGGGCACGAACCCGTGTCCCCTGCATCGGCAGGCGGACTCTCAACCACTGCGCCACCAGGGAAGCCCGGCAATGTTAAATTTTATCATTAAAGTGTTATCCATTTTCTCCACTGTGTAGTTACTATTTTTTCTTTTGTAATTAATAAGTAATTTGTGCGGAAACACTTTAAGACTGTATAAATATCTTATTCCTCATCAAGCTTTTCCCATCCCAAGATTTAGTATCCACTGCTACTAATTTATGTCTGAATTTATGATTTTTTAAAACTTCATCATTCCCTCCATATTAGTCAGCATTCTGCTAAAAAGCAGTGCCTCCTGCTCTTAATTATTTGGATGCTCAAATTATCCCTAGGGCCAGTAGGAAGCCCCTTTATTTCCTGCATCCTTTTGATAGGCTCTTGTAATTTTTTTAAAGCACTTTATTGCTGTTTGGCATAACTAGCTGTTCCAGGTCCATCTAGTACTTTCTGTGCCCCAGCACTGGAATCAACTGTTTCTCCAAGGAGCCCTGGTTCTTTTAGTGAGGATTGTAATTATTGCTGTGGTAGAATGTCATCTCTTCTTGACCTTTTCAACAGACAGAGCTTGGAAATACATATACTACACACTCTCATAGATGCAGCTAAAAAGATGGAGATATATTTTTAAATCCCAAGTTTATACTGATACTTACAATTACAACTTAGAGCCCCACCCCAAGTTCTTCCTTGCCTCCCCCCATTCTTATTTGTATCTCCCTTCTTCCACTGTGATTACTCATTTGATCAGTCCTATAATACACATAAAATAGTTTCAGGATTGCTATACCCAGGACTATAAAAAACAAACCTACTAAGAAGAGTTCAAGATTCTTTGCAGTTCTTTTATTTTTCTTTATATTAAGAGTAGTCAAAGTTCTGTGTTCAGATGTTACTTGGATTAGCTCTGTTTTTAAAAATTTAGTGTGGTAATGTTATTCATTTTAAATATAGTTGGGTTCATTTATTTTAGTTTGCATTCAGTTTTAGGATCCTTCCCCCATCTTTGATGATTTAATTTTACATTTGACTATGTGGAAAATTAACATGATTCTAAAATTCAAGACTACAAAGCAAGATATACTCAGAGGAGTGTTACAAGTTTCTTTTATTTTTTATTTTTAAGTTCCTATTCTGCTACTAAGGCATATTGATAATTTAAAGTCAAACATAGTGTATGGTTGGATGTGTCTATGTTGCTTTTTCACGGGTATGTGGGTAGAGGATATTGACTGTTCTCCAAGACACAGGTAAAACGTACAAGTGAAATATCAGGAGCCTAAACGAGTGAATGTAGTTCAAAATGGTTAAGGTACAAATTGGGAATTACATTAATTTCATTGAAGAAAAGCCTCAGCAGTCTTGGAGCAGGGTGCTCCAAAAGGCTGTGGTGCTTTCTTTGTGGGACACTAGGGGGCGCATTGGCTCAGACGCACCTTCAAGCCTCCTTCTCTGCCAAGCTGAGGCTGGGAGTTTAGGTTCAAGACCCCCAGACTTGGAGGCCTCCCAAAACTATCTTGGTGGTTGTGCCACCTCTTAAGGTTTTGACCCAAGATTTGGGTGAAAGTTAAGAGAGAAGGTCATTATCAGGCCTCTGGTCTTCTCCTCTTTGATCATATCTTCTTGCCTTTTAGTTAATGTTTTATTTTTTAGGTTGGCAAAAATGACTAAGAGTTAAGTAACCTGTCCAAGGTCATAATTCAAACTCCATGTCTAATTCTTTTCATTCTGCCATTTGAGAAACGTTGTGAAGAGCAACCATGTGTACTGTGTTTATTTCTGCATGTAAAATAAGATCAAGCCCATATAATTTCCTAATATAAAACAAACTGGTACAAAGTAGACATGGAGAAATATTATTAGTCACATGTTATGAAATCAGAAAATTCAAATGAGATCCAATTAAAGTAAATATGGAATTAATGAGATTAGGCCAAGAGGAAAAGAAGTCAAACTGATAATTAACTCAACATCTGATTCCCCAAAAGTAATCATAAATAAATTCATTATCTCTATTGCTTGTGAAACCTTGGGGCACTCCACTTGTATAAGGAATCTGAAGTACATTAACCTGAAATTGCTCTTGTTTGCCTCTTGTTGCTGATCTAGGCTTATTTGCATTGCTTCCATCAATGCTTAGTTACTCAATGGCTAAAGCGATGTCCTCCAGCTTTCACTTTGGGGGAGACAAAATTAAACTGTGCCCTCATCAGTAAATACAAGGATGAGCTGAAAGATGAACTTGATTTTTAAGAACATCACCTATCTTATCAGTGCAATGACTAGTTAAATAATATTCTGCTCAGGGTAGAATCAAACCCAAGTTGGAGAAATGGGACAGCAAAGGGCCAAGGTGGCTTTTTCAGCCTTATTTCCATTCCCTATATGAGTGTAGGAGATGCTAGTTTCTCCTGTTTAACCTCTTCTATTTACCAGATCACTTATGCTAAAACTTATCCATTGAGTGCTTCCATTAAAGCTTTTAGTGGATTTTCTTCATCTGGGGTTGTTGACGTTTGATTAGTGGGAAATGGTTAAGTCACACATGTGAACAGTTAGCTACTGTTTGTGCTGGCAGTGTATATTTATTTCGTTTTTTAAAAATTAATTAATTAATTAATTTATTTATTTTTGGCTGCATTGGGTCTTCATTGCTGTATGCGGGCTTTCTCTAGTTGCGGTGAGCGGGGGCTACTCTTCATTGCGGTGCGTGGGCTCCTCATTGCGGTGGCTTCTCCTGTTGCAGAGCATGGGCTCTAGGGCACGTGGGCTTCAGTAGTTGTGGCATGTGGGCTCAGTAGTTGTGGCTCACGGGCTCTAGAGTGCAGACTCAGTAGTTGTGGCACATGGACTTAGTTGCTCCTTGGTCTGTGGGATCTTCCCGGACCAGGGCTCAAACCTGTGTCCCCTGCATTGGCAGGCCTATTCTTAACCACTGCACCACCAGGGAAGTCCCTATATTTATTACTATTAAAAATTTTTTTCTTTCTTTCACCATCATTAGGATATTTCTTCTATTTCCATTTTATTATAATAACATTTTCTGGATATCTTACTTTGAGTGGAAAAAGTACCTGCATTTCAAATCCAAGTGATTGTAGAAGTTTTAGAAACAGTAAATATTTTATTATATCCAGCCTCTAAATTCTTGTGTGTAATTATATGCACACATGAGATATCTTTCGAAGTTATTTACAAGTGTGTTTGTAAGAACAGAAATGGTGATAAGTCTTATATTTTTGGTATGGTTTATCATTATTTTAAATCCTCAACAGTGGCTCAAAATTGTTATGAATTAGCTATGCACACCTAAAATCTTTAGCACTTAATTATATATCTACTCTTTTGAACTGTTCTCTGATCATTTTATTATATTAATCCTCTTTCCTCTATAAGTTTAAGGGCAAGAACATTTCATGCACTCTTCTTAGTATAGTCCCTACAGCACCTGGCACTGTCTCTATCACATAATAGGTATTTACTGTCAATTATTATTTTTAATCCTTAGTAAAAACTTGAACCATTCTTTATGTATATATGTTCTACTTTCTTTTTTAGTTTACTTTTTATTTTGAAATAATTTCAGACTTACAGGAAAGTTCCAAGACTAATACAAAGAATACCCATGTACCCTTCACCCAGATTCCCCAAATGTTAATATTTTGCCATTTTTGCTTTAATATTCTCTCTCTTGCTCTCTCCCTTCTGCTTCCTCCTTTCATCCCTTTCATCCTCCCTCCCTCGCTTCTTTCCTTCCTTCCTTCATCTATCTATCTATCTACCTACCTATCTGACTGCCCACAATGTATCCATCCATTCATCTGTCCATCTATAATACATACATACACACATGCATACATATATGCATATGTAATATAAAAAATATATATAAATGCATATATTTTTTCTTGAACTATTTAGAATAAGTTGCAGACCTGATTGATGGCTCTTTTCCCTTGAATACTTCACTGTGTAGTTCCTAAAAGCAAGGACATTCTTTTGTATAACTACACTACAATACTCAAAATCAGTGAATTAACATTTAAACAATATTATTATTTGCTCTACAAATCTGACTAATATTTTGGCAATTATCCCAATAATGTCATTTAGAGCAAAAGAAAATCCCAGATCATGTGTTACATTTATATATCAAGTCTCTTTAGTGTTGTTTATCTAGAACATTTGCTCCATCCTTCATGAGCTTGATATTTCTGATGAGTACAGGCCGGTTATCTTGTAGAGTGCCTCTCAGTTTGTGTTTGCCCAATTTTCCTCATGATTTGGGTTACACATTTTGGGCAGAAATATCATAGAAGTGATGTTGTATTCTTCTCTGTACATATTATCAAGAGGCACATAATGTTGATTTGTACTATTACTGATGATGTTAGCTTTGGTCACCTGGTTTAGGTGGTGTCTGCCACCATCAGTTGACGATTCATGCTTTAATCATCATTGGTCACCAAAGGGTGATTTTCTAATTAGATTCTGTGTTTTTTATTTTGAGTATAACTATCCTTGTTACCCTAGAATTCTCTCATAGTTCTCTTAGCACTATGCCTTATTCTATTTGTGCAGTACCCGTGTTTACCACAAATAAAAAACTTCATAACCAATACTTTTTATAATAGTAGGATCATCTGTTCCACTTTGTTTGAAATTACAGCTAAAAGTAGCATCTAATATATTAAATATTTTTAGCAGAGTAGCCTGCGTTTACGTAATTTTGTCAAAATTACTCTCCGTAAGTGAGGTAAAGTCAGTTTTTGTAGAGCATCTATTTGCTGTCGCTGTTTCTCTGAAGCATCTTGAATCTTCTTCTGACACTGTTGTTGTGACGAAGTATTAACTGTTGCAGCATAAACACAATTTAACTTAGTATTAACATGACAGTTTGACAGTTTCTAATCTGTTCAGGATGTATATCAATGAAGAAGAACCTGCAGCTGGAAAAAACCTAGATTCTCACAGATCAGCATAGAGATAGCTTTTTAGTTTTATTATATGATGATAAAGTAGAATCTACTAGATAAAAATAAATAACATGTACATAGGTATTTTTATCAAGACTGGAAAACATATTTTATCTAAAAAGCCACTCGAGCTTATACTTTTAGTCTGAAGTCTAAAAAGCTGTTTCACATGCAGATTATTTTATTTATACTGTTTCTATTTCAAATCAGTTCTGTGTAATGCATATTTATTGGGCCTATGCAATAATTAGGTAATGTGAAAAATATATACATATGTGTATATATGATATACACACACAAACTATTGTGATAACTTTAACTTGCATTAAAATACTGGAAGAAATACTTCTGATTTAATTTTAAATTCTGCTTACAAACATCTGCATGAGATTGCATTCTGGATAAAGATTCTTAGGCTTTGCAGAAATTATGGAATTGCCTTCTAAGTAAATTTTTTACATTGGTTCAGTCGACCTCCTGAAAGGTAGCATGGATGAGATATTCGAAGGCCTCTTCTTGATTGGTGATACCTTGGTTCAGTTCTCATCATAGGTCCTAAATAGATCAGAAAAACATTTTTGATGATTCACTGGTCTTTAAGAAAAATGGTCTTTAAGAAAAATTTAGCTTTAGCTGATCTCAGAGATACCACTCATTTAGGTACTCATTTTTTAATTAAAAAGATTCAGCAACTGTCAAAGAATCAAACTGATTTAGCAACGTTCTGGCTTCTGATTGCTAGAACCTACTAAGAGATAAGCATCTCAAGGAGTCCTATGTGCAAGGCCTTTTCTCAGTCTGCCCCACTGCTATCCTTCCCAGTGTGAGTGGAGGCATTCTGAATTGACTCTTGTAAAGTTTTCAGGGTGGCAGGCAACACAACGATGAGAACACTTGTAAACAGTTTATTTATATCAAGTAGATTGTATTTTATAATTGTGTAGTCAACATGCATAAATGTCTCTTTATGGAGTGTCCATGAGAATTCACTTTGTTCGTGGCAAGCAACATGGCGGAGATGCTGAGTCAGGAGACCAGATTCTAGTCCAAGGTCTGCTGTTGACATTGTGTGTGATCTTGGACAAGCCATTATCTCCTCTGAATCTGTTTTTTCATCTATAAAAAAGATAGATTAGATCATCTCTAAGGATTCTTGCATCTTTAAACTTTTCTAGTTCAATATATATTTGTATATATTTGATTCTACTTAAAATTATCTCTTTTTTCAGAAAATTAATGGGATTTTGGCTTCTATACAGATGAAAATCACACAAAAATTTTAAATCAAAATATATGATTTATTGATTCCGATTGAGATAATATACATAATTATATCTACATAATGCCAACACATATGGATAATGATGACTTAGGCTTTTAGCATGACTTGGAAAAATATGGGATGGTTTCTGTTGTAAATAGGGCTCACATAGCTGCCCTGGAATTTCTTGCTTCTGCATCACAGAGGTGAATTGGGACAGGCTCATGTGGCAGTGAGAGCTGCAGAGACTATTTGCATAAGATTTTGGCTGTGTGGGTCTTAGCCTATAGCTGAAAGCTGGGCAGATAAGAACCACACTAGCCAAGATGGTAAGTGACTTATTTTAATTAATCAAAATACAATGTACACATAAGCTGGTTGAGACACCAGAATCTGACAGGACTTTGTAAATAAACTGGCAAAGATTTATATGAGCCAATCCGGCTACAGTGTGTACCTGGAGGGTTGTCAGGAGGCTTTGATGAATTAGTAGTGATGTCAGGAGACTTCACCATAATTCAAGGCTTGAGTATTGCCATAGAGGATGCTGCAGAGGACATCCGGATTCACTTCAATTTATGTGTCAGAGGCACAGCATCGGGTACTATGGGACCAGATCTGGAAATACAGATTTTGTTACTGTGCATCTGATCTATCGTGGATTCTTATTTTTGAGAAATGGTTAAGTATCGGTTTAAATAAATTTTAAAAATTTGAATTACAAAAGTAGTGTATGTTCACTGCAAAAATAAAACATTGAAAACTACTGAAGTAGTATAAAATAAAAGGTAAGAGCTCTTACCCCCATCCACCTGAGCTCTCACTCCCTATGAGCAGCCACTATAAACAGTTTTATGTGGGTCCTCCTAGGTCTTTTTCTAAGCTCACCACCATTTTTTGTATACTATGATTTAATATTAACTGTTACATTATGTTATTGTAATTTAGGATTCAGTACTTGACAATATAATTTTGCATTCTATGAAATAGTATGATGGAACCTTTAATATTTCCCCAGTAAATTGATATTCTACCAACATAATCAGATATTTGCCCTTAGCTTCTTGCCTGGAACCAGTCTTGGGCAGTTTTCTAACTTAGTGATCATTTTTTTAAAAAATTTATTTATTTATTTATATTTGGCTGTGTTGGGTCTTCGTTTCTATGTGAGGGCTTTCTCTAGTTGCGGCAAGTGGGGGCCACTCTTCATCGCGGTGCACGGGCCTCTCACTGTCGCGGCCTCTCTTGTTGCGGAGCACAGGCTCCAGACGCGCAGGCTCAGTAGTTGTGGCTCACGGGCCCAGTTGCTCCGCGGCATGTGGGATCTTCTCAGACCAGGGCTCAAACCCGTATCCCCTGCATTGGCAGGCAGATTCCCAACCACTGCGCCACCAGGGAAGCCCCTTAAATAGTGATCTTAACTTCATTTAAGTGATAGGGCTTGTCCAGTGTTGGATAAGAAGACAGTGAACTATAAATAGAGAAAAGATAGAATTTATTATCCAAACCAGGACACTTTGAGAGTCCTTAATAATTACTCTGGGACAACAGATATAAACTGGGACTGTCCAGGCATATGTCACTCTAAGGTTGCCATCAGTGCACCGGGGACCACTTGTTCCATGGTTCCTGGTTCCTGTTGGGTGACAGGGCTGTGAACTCTACTGTACCTGGGTACTGCCTAAATGAATTGATGACTGATTCCTTTCATGCTCTTTGGTTTTTCTTATAGGGAATCTCCAGTAATTCTTAGGGGAACCTCAGCACTCAGACCTCAGATAGTTAAATTTCTTGATTTTTAATGTAAGGATAGTCTAGCATCCCTCTTTTCCACTTCTCACTTCCTGTTCTCTTCTCAGTCGGCTCCAGCTGGGCTTCTCCTGCCACCACTCCACCAGACCTGCCCTTATTAACATCATTAGTAACCTCCATGTTCACAAATCCAGGGTAGTCACATCTCTGTTCTTATTTGATACAGTTGGTCATTCCTTCCTTCTTAGAATGTGTTCTTCCCCTTTATTTATGTGACCCCCACACTCTTCTGGCTTCTCTTCCCTTTCCAGTGTCGCCTTCTTGGTATCTTTGGCTGGAGGCTTCTTGCTCAACCTCTCAGCATCGAGATGCCCCTGGACTCTTCCCTATCCACAGTCTCAGTTTCGTACCTGTAATTATCATCTTCACGTTGACGCCCATGTTGGTATCTTCAATCCTGATCCTTCCACTGAACTCAAGACTCATGTATCTAAGTGCCCACTTGACATCTTCATCTGAGGATATAAACCTGACATGGTCAGAACAGAACCTTTGATCTCCTCCCACCCCCATCCTACCTAATCCTCTTCCAGTCTTTCCGTTTCAGTACATGGCACCACCATTCATCCACTTGCTCAGGCCCAAGACCGGGCCATCATCTTTGATTCCTTACAACGCCACCCTTCCCTTCTTCCCAGCAAGTCCTGTCAACTTCATCTTTAATATTCTGTTCACTCTGCTGCTACCCTCTGGTGCAAACCACCATCACTGATGGCCTAAAGTTTGTCAGTAACCTTCTAACAAGTCTCCCTGTGTCCTCTTCTGCCTTCCTGCAGCCCATTTTCTACATCATGGCTAGAGTTTTTAAGTTACTTTCCTCCTCAAAATCTGCTTGTGGCATCATATTGCAGATAGAAAAAAAATCCAAACTCCTTGCATGACCTCTGGCTTTCTGTTTAGCCTTTTCTCTTGCTCACCTCTGATTTGCTGGACACTGGCAGCTCACTGGCTCGTTGGTCCTCAGCACCACCCAGCTCACCCTGTGTCACAGCCTTTGCACATTGCTGCTCCTTCTGCCCTGGACTTTGCATGACTGATTCCTTCTTGTTCAGGTTTCAAGCCTACCTTCCTCTCCTCAAAGAAGCCTTTCCTCACTAGATAGTAATAGTCTCCCTCCAAATCACTGTTTATGCCATTACATTATGTACTTTCTTTATAAAGTAGGTATTTGTTGTCATCGCCCTCTTCCTTTACCTACTAGAATGTAAACTTCTTAACAGCAGGGATCATGACTGTTTTGTTTACTTTCTTATCTTGGCACATAGAACAGTGCCTGGCACATGTGGGGCACTTGATTCTTGTTGAATGAATAAACAATGGTCACTGCGAACCAGGATGACTTGTATCCCGGCAGCTCTCCAACATCATCAGTGACCCATTTTCATTTCAAAATCAACATTGTTTATTGCTCTGTGTCTGTCTCCTCTATTTCCTCTTCCACTCCGCATGGTCTTCCTGCTCCAGGCCTTCGTAAACTTTGTACATGCTTTTTCTTGTTACCGAATCATCGCTTTCGCCATGACATTTATGTGGAGGCTGATCCACTTGTTAGGAGACCATTTTATTCTGTTTGCTAGGTTAAACTGATCTAAGCACCCAAGTAGTCACTTTGAAAATTCGTTCCTTAACTCCCCTTACCTATTCCCAAGGAGGTTCTATTAACTCAGTGCTTTGTGGAGATGGCAAAAGAATTAGTCAAGAAAAACTGAGCCCTGTCATCCAACCTATGTAATTTACTGTGCCACTAATCTTAATGGTATGCTACAAACTTTTGCAGTAATAATTACAGTTAGGGGTTCACCACCTTCTCACCTGATTATCCCTAAAGCCCTTAACCTGGACTGGCCAGATAAAGTGTCCTTTGGTATTGTGGTATCCAATTCTTTCTTTTTTATCATACTCATTCCCTATCATCCTCTGAGTCACCATGCCACCTGTAGTGCCACAAGCAACCATTTCTTACTCATACTGGAGCAGATACGTTAACTGTAGATACCTCACATCCTGTCTGCTGTTATTCAAAAGCCAGTCTTTATATAACTTTGCCGTCTCAACAAATCTTCACCAACTGTTTATCAGCTGCATTTCTATTGCTAATTGCATAAATAAATGCAAATGCAGGTAATTCAAGATGCAAGATGCCTTCTGTGAAAATGAATTCTGTTAATGCCATTTTCAAAATGTCTGCTCCAAAATACCTTCTATAAAATGGTAGCTCTCACATGTGTGTGTGTGTGTGTGTGTGTGTATGTTAACATACACATAGGCATATCCATAATTGGGGTTGAGGCTGTTCTTTGCAGTTGTCCAATAATCTGTTGACTGATGTTGTATCCACAGTTGCCTTGATGTGTAAAATAACTGTACACTGGGCAGCAACACTGAAGCCTATTTTTCTCCTCTGATAGTTTCATTTGTGTTACCTCTTCAACATGAGGATTAGAATTAAATTGACTAGGCAAGCAAAGCTGCAAATTGAATTAATTTCAGATTTGTAATGAAAAATGGGATCTCTCTTACTCAGTGTTAACTAGGACCCTGGGGGCTAGACAAACTAAATTGACAATCTCTCATTCAAATGATATTTTCTCCAGTGAAATGTACTGGCACTAAATAGTCTCTGAAATGCTTTATGCTCCAAGATCCCAGCTGCCATCAGGATTACGGAACTCAGGGCAATTTTTATGAAACCCATAGAATCCACAGCATTTATTAAATTCAGTGCTATTTTGCCAGGTATTTGTGGAATTCCTACTCTGTGCTAGACGCTGTGCTGGGAAATTAGGATTAAGAATGACTAGCTCATGATTCTTGTCATCCAAGGACTTCCAGTCTAATAGGAGAAACAGCTATACTTTAAACCAAGCTTCAAGTGACTTGTTTAGTGATGTGTGAGATGTCCTGTGGAAATATTTATGGAGAGGGGCTAATTCCATCTGGTTAGTTTGGACAAAAAAGGAAATAGGTGGTAATAGATTTGGACTGTGATGGATTTCACCAGGCAGAGAATGGTCATCCAGGACTGTGGAACTTATAAAACATTTCATGAAAAGTAAAATACGATGGATACCTATTCAATTTTTATTTTAACTGTATGGTTTACCTTTAAGGAGATTGGATAATTTCGTTCCAAAATAAAATTTTTCCTGAACTGAGGCTACATTTTGGTTCATGAGAATGAAAAACATTTGTTGAACACCTACAATGCAGTGGATATCTTATGCACATTCACTGATAACTACTCAACAGCAGCTCAGCAATGTAGGTAAGATTATCAATATAATCTAGATGGGAGAGGTCAAGAGACTTGCTGATGGTTACACAGCTGGTAAATGGCAAAGCTGGGCTTCACACCCAGGTCTGTTCTACTTTAGACACCACTCCCCACACCCCTCCCCGCCCCCCACCCCCCCCACAAAATACTGTCTCTTTCACACACAACTGTTACAGTCATGACTGCTGATTGATGAAGGTGATGACATTGGCAGAGTCCTCGTGTACTATTCTGGATTAACTTAACCAAATGCTACATTTGGACGAGGCTTGGAACTGGGCACTTTTCAGTATTTTGGTGGCTTGGGTACTGAGTTTAGGCCCAAGACATGACAACACTGGCTTGTTTCACTGCTCCCATGTCAGAGGGTAACTGACTCATGCAGGATGAGGCCCAGATGCTTAAGAGAGCAGAGAGCCCCTCTGATCCCAGATGCACCTCTTTAGTAGGGGTCAGTGTGTAGGTGGTCTTCATGAGCTAACTGTCCAGCTAGAGGCTGTGGCTCTTCCATGAGGTGCTGATGCTGCAGACCCCTGGCTCCTCTAAGAGAAATCTTTTCTCTCCAGAGGAACCAGAGCTATAGTGAATGACCTTAGGATCAGAAGGCACCACTCAGCAGTGAGGCCCAGTATGTAGCCCAAAACTGAGAGGACAAGATATTTCAAAGAAGCTTCAGAACTGCTTTCCCTGGTGCTTCTTGTGTGCCTACAGCTCCCTCTGTCAGCGTTCTCAGCCATGCTGTCACATTGCTTATCTCAGATCCCTAACTGAGCCTGTTCTTCCTCTCCTGGGCCAGTAGCCTGGCCAGTATAGCTGGGATGACCACTACTCCCTTCCTCCCCCGTGTCACTCCTGAAGGTCTGAGCTTTCTTCCACCCTGCTTTACGCAAGATAGGAAAAGGCATTGCTCATGTTTAGAAAGAAATTGCAGGCCTAGAAGGAGATTTCCGAGCTGACATCTGTATCTCTACGCAAAGCATCGCTAGATAATTACTTCCCATTTACATTGCCTAATCTCTCGGCTCTTCATGGAAGGAGCCATCTCTCTGTCCTCTCTTCTCTAATCTCCTACAATATTTACAACTGGGAACCTCTTTCTTGCAGCTAACTTAAAATCTGTGTACTGGATTTGAACATCCATATCTCTTAATTATGTGCAGAAAAAATGGATAATCATAAATTGCACTTTTCCTAAGCAAAACTATCACTAAATTTCTTCCCAGAGGCTCAGTCTGGCATAGGAGCATAAACTTTGGAATCAAATCTGGATTCAAATCTAGTTTTGTTGTTTATTTTCAGTTTGCCTTTGGACCCAATGTTTAACTCTTGGTCAGTTTCTTCGCTTGTAAAGTGGGAATATTACCTACCTCACAGGATTAAGTATAAAATGCCCCCACCGATGCCTGGCACAGAGCCTCCTTTTTGTCTTGTTGCTTTGCTATCCTCAAAAAGATGGCTGCTCCCACTCCAGCCCTCATGTCTGCATTCCAGCTGACAGGAAGGAGAAAAGGGAGCACAGGGGAGGGCGCTTCTCCTCCCATTTCCTGGAAATTTCACACATAACTTCCATGTCCATCCCATTGGCGAGAGCTCTGTTGCATGGCCACACTTGACTGGTTCCAAGGGAAGCTGGGAAATGTAGTCTTTATTCTTGGCATTTATTCACATGCCCAGCTGACATTTACATGTTCTATTTCTTTTTTTTTTTTTTTTTTTTGCTGTACGCGGGCCTCTCACTGTTGTGGCCTCCCCCATTGCAGAGCACAGGCTCCGGACGCACAGGCCCAGCGGCCATGGCTCACGGGCCCAGCCTCTCCGCGGCATGTGGGATCTTCCCAGACCGGGGCACGAACCCGTATCCCCTGCATCGGCAGGCGGACTCTCAACCACTGCGCCACCAGGGAAGGCCTACATGTTCTATTTCTGAGAAAGAAGAGGAGTATTGTAGGTTGATTTCCCCAGAAGGCAGACTGAGACCAAGTTTAGCTTGCATGATGTTTATTAAGGGGTGCTCTATGGGTCAAAGGCAATGGATGGGAGGACAGAAGGAAAAGTCAAGCCACAATGCTGGTCCCATGACAGCCTCGGGGGGCCCCAGAGGTTGCTCTAGAGCTGGGATGGCCTTTATATACTTGTATTGATCAGCTGTTAGGTATGGACTGGCCTGGGAATAGGTGTGATCTTGGACAAGGCAACTCTTGGGAGTTGAAGTGACCCCTGAAGAGACTGACAACTGAAGGATGGGCCAGTTGGGCCAACAAGTCCTTCATGAAAGGGGATTCTGGGTGACTCGGCGTCCACTGCAGAGAGAAAGGGAGAACTAGCATATCTGCTACCGTACATCTTAAAGTGGTTGTGAGGGTCAAACAGCATAAAACATAGAGGGCTTTTGCAGAGGACCTGACTTATGGTAAGCACCCAGTCAGTCTTAGCTGTGGTTTTAGCATTTCCCAAAGTTATTTTAACAGAATATTTTTCTCCTAGAGCATCCTGTGGGACTAAAAGAGTTGGCCATCCTTGGTCTAATGATCAAACTTAGGAAATGTTATGTTGCCAAATCTTTAATTTCTACTTCATGTTGGCCAGTGTTCAGTCAAGGCCTCTTCTAATAAGTTGCATTAGAAAAGATAGTGTTGACATTGCTCGTGCCTTTGGTTTTCTCCAAAGTGGAGATATAGAAGTGCTTCCTGTGTTTCAGATTCTGTGTTACTGATATCCATCACTTCGATTGACAAATCTATTACGTAAAAATTTCCTGAAAATAAGATCAAGAAATGAAAAAAATCATTCATTAAATGTATACTTACTGAGCACACATCTGTGGGTGGGCCCATCCCATCCAATCGAAGCCAGTGTTTCTCCCTTGGGCCTCACTAGTAGTCTCCTAACTGGTCTTCCTGTTTCCATTTTTGCTCCCTTTATGGTCTGTTCATTACAGCAGCCAGAGTGATCCTTTAAAAATTCTTAATCAGTCTTATCACTCCCTTTACTCTCAACCCTCTAATAGCTGCCCAGTGTACTTGTAGTGAAATTTCAAGTCCTGGCCCTGCACGCTCTGGCCCTTAGCCACCTCTCTGACCTCATTTCTGTCCTAGCCATTTTGCTTCAGCCACACTGGCTCCTGCTGTTTCTCAGACATCCAGGCAAGTTCCCGACTCAGGACTTTGGTGCTTGTTGTTCTCTGTGCCCGGAATGCTCTTCCCCTAGGTTCATGTTTGGCTCCTCCCTTCATACAGATCTCTGTGCCCCTGTCGCCTCATCAGACAGGCCTTTCTGGCTTGTCTCTCTAAAGTGGCCACACTGGTCCCTCTCTCTTTTACCCTCACTCTCTCACCCTACTTAATTTTTCTTATTACTACCTGCAATTGTATATTCATCTGTTTATTGTTCATTGTCTATCTCCCTGACCAGACTGTAGGATCTGAGAGAGCAGGATTTGGTTTTTGTTTACTGGTGTGTCCCAGAAGAGTATCAGTAACTTTTTGTGAGGGAAGGAGTATGCTAGTTTCTCAGAATATAATGATAAATAAGACAGTCATGGACTGTGCCCTTATAGAATATATAGGCTACAACTAAGGCCCTTTCCAATGGAAGAGGCAATAAAAATGATAGAATTTTCTCTCTTAATATATTATAGTAGTAAATAATTATACAGATATACCTCAGAGATATTGCAGATTCAGTTCCAGACCACTGCAGTCAAGTGAATATCACAATAAGTGAGTCTTGTGAATTTTTTTGTTTCCCAATGCATTTAAAGCTATGTTCACCCTACAGTACAGTCTATTTTTTTTTAGTAGATCTTTAATGGAGTGTAATTGCTTCACAATACCATGTTAGTTTCTGTTGCACAGCAAAGTGAATCAGCCATATGCACACATATATCCCCTCCCTCTTGAACCTCCCTCCCATCTTCCCTATCCCACCCCTCTAGGTCATTGCAAAGCACTGAGCCAATCTCCCTGTGCTATGCTGCTACTTCCCACCAGCCAACTATTTTACATTCGGTAGTGTATATATGTCGATGCTACTCTCACTTTGCTACAGCTTCACCCTTCCACCCCACGTCATCAGGTCCATTCTCTATGTCTACCTCTTTATTCCTGCCCTGTAACTAGGTTCATCACTACCTTTTTTCTTTTTTTTAGATTCCATATACATGCGTTAGCACGTGGTATTTATTTTTCTCTTTCTGACTTACTTCACTCTGTATGACAGACTCTATGTCCATACACCTCACCACAAATAACTCAATTTCGTTTCTTTTTATGGCTGAGTAACATTCCATTGTATATATGTGCCACATCTTCCTTATCTATTCATCTGTCGATGGACATTTAGGTTGGTTCCTTGTCCTGGCTATTGTAAATACTGCTGCAATGAACATTGTGGTGCATGTCTCTTTTTGAATTATTGTTTTCGCAGGGTATGTGCCCAGTAGTGGGATTGCTGGGTCATATGGTAGTTCTATTTTTAGTTTTTTAAGGAACCTCCATATTGTTTTCCATAGTGATTTGTATCAACAACAGTGTAGGAGGGTTGCCTTTTCACCACACCCTTTCCAGCATTTATTGTTTCTAGCTTTTTTGATAATGGCCATTCTGACTGGTGTGAGGTGATACCTCATTGTAGTTTTGATTTGCATTTCTCTAATAATTAGTGATGTTGAGCATCTTTTCATGTGCCTCTTGGCCATCTGTATGTCTTCCTTGGTGAAATGTCTATTTAGGTCTTCCACCCATTTTTTAACTGGATTGTTTGTTTTTTTGATATTGAGCTGCATGAGATATTTGTATATTTTGGAGATTAATCCTTTGTCTGTTTTTCATTTGCAAATATTTTCTCCCATTCTGAGGGTTGTCTTTTTGTCTTGTTTATGGTTTCCTTTGCTGTGAAAAAACTTTTAAGTTTCAATAGGTCCCATTTGTTTATTTTTGTTTTATTTCTGTTACTCTAGGAGGTGGGTCAAAAAAGATCTTGCTGTGGTTTATGTCAAAGAGTGTTTTTCCTGTTTTCCTCTAAAAGTTTTATAGTGTCTGGTCTTACATTTAAGTCTTTAATCCATTCGGAGTGTATTTTTGTGTATGGTGTTAGGGAGTGTTCTAATTTCATTCTTTTACAGGTAGCTGTCCAGTTTTCCCAGCACCACTTATTGAAGAGGCTGTCTTTTCTCCATTGTATGTTCTTGCCTCCTTTGTTGTAAATTAGGTGCCCATATGTGCGTGGGTTTATTGCTGGGCATTCTATCCTGTACCATTGATCTATATTTCTATTTTTGTGCCAGTACCGTACTGTCTTGATTACTGTAGCTTTGTGGTATAGTTTGAAGTCAGAGAGCCTGATTCCTCCAACTCCTTTTTTCTTTCTCAAGATTGCTTTGGCTATTCGGAATCTTTTGTGTTTCCATACGAATTGTAAGATTTTTTGTTCTAATTCTATGAAGAATGCCATTGGTAGTTTGATAGGGATTGCATTGAATCTGTAGATTGCTTTGGGTCGTATAGTCATTTTCACAATATTGATTCTTCCAATCCAAGAACATGGTATATTTCTCCATCTGTTTATATCATCTTTGATTTCTTTTGTCAGTGTTTTATAGTTTTCTGTGTAGAAGTCTTTCACCTCCATAGGCAGGTTTATTCCTAGGTATTTTATTCTATTTGTTGCAGTGGTATATGGGAATGTTTCCTTAATTTCTCTTTCTGATTTTTAGTTGTTGGTATATAGGAATGCCAGAGATTTCTGTGCATTAATTTTGTATCCTGCAACCTTAGCAAATTCATTGATTAATTCTAGTAGTTTTCTGGTCGCATCTTTAGGATTTTCTTTGTATAGTATCATGTCATCGGCAAATAGTGACAGTTTTACTTCTTCTTTTCCAATTTATATTCCTTTTATTTCTTTTTCTTCTCTGATTGCTGTGGCTAGTACTTCCAAATCTATGTTGAATAAGAGTGGCAAGAGTGGACATCCTTGTCTTTTTCCTGATCCTAGTGGAAATGCTTTCAGTTTTTCACCATTGAGTATGATGCTTGCTGTGGGTTTGTCATATATGGCCTCTATTATGTTGAGGTAGGTTCCCTCTGTGCCCATTTTCTGGAGAGTTTTTATCATAAATGGGTGTTGAATTTTGTCAAAACCTTTTTCTGCATCTATTGAGATGATCATATGGTTTTTATTCCTTAATTTGTTAATGTGGTATATCACATTGATTGATTTGCATATATTGAAGAATCCTTGCATCCCTGGGATAAATCCCACTTGAACATGGTGTATGATCCTTTTAATGCGCTGTTGGATTCTGTTTGCTAGTGTTTTGTTGAGGATTTTTGCATCTATGTTCATCAGTGATATTGGTCTATAATTTTCTTTTTTTGTGATATCTTTTTCTGGTTTCGGTATCAGGGTGATGGTGGCTTTGTAGAATGAATTTGGGAGTGTTTCTCCCTCTGCAATTTTTTGGAAGAGTTTGAAAAGGATCGGTGTTAGCTCTTCTCTAATTGTTTGATAGAATTTGCCTTTGAAGCTATCTGGTCCTGGACTTTTGTTTGTTGGAAGATTTTGAATTACGGTTTCAATTTCATTACTTGTGATAGGTCTGCTTATATTTTCTAATTCTTCCTGGATCAGTCTTGGAAAATTGTACCTTTCCAAGAATTTGTCCATTTCTTCGTGGTTGACCATTTTATTTGCATATAGTTGTTTGTAGTAGTCTCTTATAATCCTTTGTACTTCTGTAGTGTCAGTTGTGATTTCTCCTTTTTCATTTCTAATTTTAATGATTTGTATCATCTTCCTTTTTTTCTTGATGTGTCTGGCTAAAGGTTTATCAATTTTATCTTCTCAAAGAACCAGCTTTTAGTTTTAGTGATCTTTGCTATTGTTTTCTTCATTTTTATTTCATTTCTTTCTGCTCCGATCTTTATGATTTCTTTCCTTCTGCTGACTTTGGGTTTTCTTTGTTCTTCTTTCTCTAGTTGTTTTCAGTGTAGGGTTAGATTGTTTGCTTGAGATTTTTCTTGTTTCTTGAGGTGAGATTGAATTGCTATAAACTTCCCTCCTAGAACTGCTTTTTCTGCATCCTATAGGTTTTGGGTCGCCGTGTTTTCCATTTGTTTCTCTGTATTTTTTAATTTCTTCTTTGATTTCTTCAGTGATCTCTTGGTTATTTAGTAGTGCACTGTTTAGCCTCCATGTATTTGTGGTTTTTACAGTTCTTTTCCTGTAATTGATTTCCAGTCTCATAGTGTTGTGGTCAGAAAAGATGCTTGATACTATTTCAATTTTCTTAAATTTTCAAAGCTTGATTTGTGACCCAAGATGTGATCTGTCCTCGAGAATGTTCCATGTGTACTTGAGAAGAAAGTGTATTCTGCCACTTTTGGGTGGAATGTTTTATAAATATCAATTAGATCTGTCTGGCCTATTGTGTCATTTACAGCCTGTGTTTCCTTATTTATTTTCTGTTTGGATGATCTGTCCATTGGTGTAAGTGGTGTGTTAAAGTTCCCTACTATTATTGTGTTACTGTCGATTTCTCCTTTCATGGTTGTTAACATTTGCCTTATGTATTGAGGTGCTCCTATGTTGGATGCATAAACATTTATAATTGTTATATCTTCTTCTTGGATTGATCCTTTGATCATTATATAGTGTCCCTCCTTATCTCTTGTAACAGTCTTTATTTTAAAGTCTATTTTATGTGATATGAGTATTGCTACTCCAGCTTTCTTTTGATTTCCATTTGCATGGAATATCTTTTTCTATTCCCTCAGTTTCAGTCTGTATGTGTCCCTAGGTGTGAAGTGGGTCTCTTTTAGATAGCATATATATGGGTCTTGTTTTTGTATCCATTCAGCCAGTCTGTGTCTTTTTGGTTGAGGGCATTTAATCCATTTATATTCAAGTTATTATCGATTATTATTATCGACATGTATGTTCCTATTCCCATTTTCTTAATTGTTTTGGGTTTGCTTTGGTGGGTCTTTTTCTTCTCTTGTGTTTCCTGCTTAGGGAAGTTTCTTTAGCATTTGTTGTAAAGCTGGTTTTGTGGTGCTGAATTCTCTTAGCTTTTGCTTGTCTGAAAAGCTTTTAATTTCTCTATCGAATCTGAATGAGATCCTTGCTGGGTAGAGTAATCTTGGTTGTAGCTTTTTCTCTTTCATCACTATAAGTATATCCTGCCACTCCCTTCTGGCCTTCAGCGTTTCCACTTAAAAATCAGCTGATAACTTTATGGGGATTCCTTTGTATGTTATTTTTTGTTTTTCCCTTGATGCTTTTAATATTTTTTCTTTGAATTTAATTTATGCTAGTTTGATTAATATGTGTTTGGGTGTGTTTTTCCTAGGGTTTATCCTGTATGGGACTCTCTGTGCTTCCTGGACTTGGCTGACTATTTCCTTTCCCATGTTAGGGAAGTTTTCCACTATAATCTCTTCAAATATTTTCTCACACCCTTTCTTTTTCTCTTCTTCTTCTGGGACCCCTGTAATTCGAATGTGGTTGCATTTAGTGTTGTCCCAGAAGTCTCTGAGACTGTCTTCAAATCTTTTCATTCTTTTTTCTTTATTCTGCTCCTTGGCAGTTATTTCCACCATTCTGTCTTCCAGCTCACTTATTCGCTCTTTTGCCTCACTTATTCTGTTATTGATTCCTTCTAGTGTATTTTTCATTTCAGTTATTGTGTTGTTCATCTCTGTTTGATCTTTAGTTCTTCTAGATCTTTGTTAAACATTTCTTGTATTTTCTCAATTTGTGCTTCCATTCTATTTCTGAGATTCTGGATCATCTTTACTATAATTACTCTGAATTCTTTTTCAGGTAGATTCCCTGTTTCCTCTTCATTTATTTGGTCTTGTAAGTTTTTACCTTGCTGCTTCACCTGTGACATATTTTTTTGCCATCTCATTTTTTTTTTTTTTTGCGGTACGCGGGCCTCTCACTGTTGTGGCCTCTCCCGTTGCAGAGCACAGGCTCCGGACGCGCAGGCTCAGCGGCCATGACTCACGGGCCCAGCCGCTCCGCAGCATGTGGGATCTTCCCAGACTGGGCACGAACCCATGTCCCCTGCATCGGCAGGCGGACTCTCAACCACTGCGCCACCAGGGAAGCCCTCATTTTTTTTTTTTTTAATGAGTGAGATTGTGTTCCTGTTTTACTGGTTGTTTGGCCTGAGGCTTCCAACACTGGAGTTTGTAGGCTATTGTGTAGAGCTGGGTCTTGGTGCTGAGATGAGGAACTCTGTGAGACCTCACTCCGATGAATATTCCCTGGGGTCTGAGGTTCTCTGTTAGTCCAGTAGTTTGGACTTGGAGCTCCCAGTGCAGGAGCTTCCATCCGACCCCAGGCTTGTGAACCAAGATCCTGCAGGCTGCATGAGGTGGCAAAAAAAAAAAGAAAAAAAGAAAGAGCAATAACAAATTAAAAAATAAAATTAGACTAGTAAACTAACAGATATGTTAGAAAGAATGTAAAAATAAAAATATAGATGAATCAACAACTGGAAGGTACATCAGTACCAAAATAGTAAAAAAGAGGAGGAGGGAAAAGAAGAAAAAGGCAGGGAGGGGAGACCTTGGCTGTAGAGAGTGAGGCCTAAGCAAGGGTGAGGTTTGGGCAGTGGGTGGGGCCAATGCTCAGGACCCACAGGGCTGGAAAAGGCCCTGGGGGCTGTGGGTGGGTGGGGCTTAGGCTCAAGGAACAGAAGGCGCCCAGGCGTGCCCCCCCCACCCCTGGATTCAGAGGGCAGGGGACCTCACCTGGGAGCCCAACAGGCTTCCTGGGCTCAAGCGGGTGGGGGAAACACCCTCCTCTCCTCTCCTGCTCCTCCGGTCTGGGGTCTGAGAGGGCCTCTCTTGCCTGCCTCTCCTGATCTCTCTGGCTTGCCTCCTGTGCCCCCAGTACCAGTGTGGCCGGGGGGGGAATTGGGGACCTTGGAGGGCAGGGGATTGGCCTGGGAGCTCAGTGAGCTCCCTGGGCCCAAGTGGGCAGGGCAAACACCTCCACTCCTCTCTTGCTTCTCCCGGAGGGCCCCTCCTGCCTGCCTCTCCTGACCTCCCTGGCCTCAGGGACACTGATCTTGTCTGGCCTCCACTTCTCCTGCCCCCTCAGTCCCCCTGTGTCCTACCAGTTCATTTTGTGGTTCTCCCGTCTCCTTGGGTGTCAGAGTTCCCCACCAGCAGCCGGCAGTTGCCCTAGTTGTGGGGAGACGCTGACTCCACATCTTCCCACACCGCCATCTTGACTCCTATAGTACAGTCTATTAAGTTTGCAATAGCATTATGTCTAAGAGAAAACAATGTACATACCTTAATTTAAAAATATGTTGTTGCTGGGAATTTTCTGGTGGCCCAGTGGTTAGGACTCCACACTTCCACTGCAGGGGGCAAGGGTTCGGTCCATGGTTGGGGAACTAAGATCCTGCAAGACATGCAGCATGGCCAAAAAATATATATATACGTTATTGCTAAAAAATGCTAACCATCATCTGAGCCGTCAGTGAGTTGTCATCTTTTTGCGATAGTAACACCGAAGATCACTGGTCACAGATCACCATAACAAATGTAATAATATTGAAAAAGTTTGAAATATTATGAGAATTACCAAAATGTAATACAGAGACATGAAGTGAGCAAATGCTGTTGGAAGAAATGGCTCCAGTTGACGTGTGCAAGGCAGGGTTGTCACGAACCTTCAATTTGTTAAAAAAAAAAAAAAAAGAAAGAAAAATGCAGTATCTACCAAGTGCAATAAAGTGAAGCAACATAAAATGAGGTATGCCTGTAATATAATCTCTGATGTTGAACTATCTTTGCATTCTTTTGACAACCTTACTTGGTCATGATATACAATTCTTTTAATATACTATTCTTAAGATTCAGTTTGCTATTATGTATTTTATTTCATGGTGGCATATAAGGATGATTTTCTGTAATTTTCCACTGTCTTCATTCAGTTTTGATAACCATTAGTGTTAATGGTTATGCCAGCCTTATAGACGTACTTGGGATGCTATCTATCTCTTTCTGTTTTCTGGAGCAGTTTAAATAACATTGGAATCCCTGTTTAATCTAGGTATGGTAGAACTTGCCTATTAAACTGCCTGGGTTTGGTACCTTCATGCTGGGTAGAAGTTTGATCATCATTATAATTTTTGGTCTATTCAATTATTTTCCTTTTCTTGAGTCAATTTCCATAATTTTATATTCTAGAAAAGTTTTCCTTTTATCTAGATTTTCATATATTTTTTAAATAGTAGGCTCTTAAGATCTCCTTGTATCTATAATTGTGTCCCTTTATCATTCCTAATATTGCTTGTTTGTGTTTTCTTTCATTAGTCTTAAGCTTAGCGAAGTTTTAACTACTTTATTGTTATTTCAGAAAACCACCCTTGATTTTATTAATCAAGTCTACTTTGTTGTTGTAGTTGTTTTATTCTCCATTTCACTGGGGTCTCTGTTTATTCTACCACAGTTGTCAAAGTAAGGACAGCTGTACTCCTAGACACAGCTTTTCTGTCCACCTCCATCTCTACCCAGTGGAGGTCTAGAGTTACAACAGCCCTGCTTTTCTTTGACCTCAACACTTAGAGAAGGGAAGTCTCCCAGCCTTGAAGATGCTTCATTTGGTGCAAATCTTAAGGTTTTAGCATGGAGCCAAATGCCTTTTCACTGTCAGCTAATTGTTTAGGGCAGGTGGTGGGAGGGCAGTTATGATGGCACAGTGATGGGGAGGAACTTATAATTGGTCCAGCTGTTCTGCAGTAGGTCATTTAATTGAGGATCCCAAAGACTTTAAGACCACTTCTGCTTCTTATGTTTGTTTGACTCTGAGCTTGGACTTTTATGCTCATTTTTAGGTTGCAGGTTTTTTGCTTTGGGTTCCATGTAAACTTGAACCTGTTGCTTTCTGTGTTCTAGATACACAAAGTTTTTGCCTGCTATTAGCACCCTCTCTCAGTATTTAATTTTTTAGCAAAACATGATTCTAGTGTGATCTTTGACAGTGCAGAAAAAGCTCTGGAAACCAGAAACATACTTATTATTTTGTTGTGTCTTTAAGGGGCCTCATTTAACTTCCGTATGTTTTAATTGGCCATTTGAGAGAGAGAGAGTCATGAGTTCCATCCAGCACTGGAATTCTGTCATCACACTGAGAGTGATGACCCACTGTTAGTTCAGCAATTCTAGTGACAGAAAGAGCCCTTTCCGTGCTTGGACATTTCAAACTGGCATGAAATGTTATATTAGTAAAAGATATCACCTCACACCTATCAGAATGGCTGTTATCAAAAAGGCAAGAAGTAACAAGTATTGGAGAGGGTGTGGAGAAAAGGGAACCCTCGTGCAGTGTTGGTGGGATTGTAAATTGTCACACCCACCGTGGAAAACAGTATGGAGGAGCCTCAGAAAATTAAAATAGAACTACCATATGATCCAGCAATTACACTTCTGAGTATTTTTCACCAAAAAACCCAAAACACTAATTTGAAAAGATATATGCACCCCTACATTTATTGCAGCATTAGCTAAGATATGGAAACAACCTAAGTTCCCATCAATAGGTGAATGGGTAAAGAGGATGTGGTGTACATACACACACACACGCACACACACACACACACATATAATGGAGTATTACTCAGCTGTAAAAAAGAACAAAATCTTGACATTTGTGACAACATGCATGGACCTTGAGGATATTATGCTAAGTGAAATAAGTCAGACAGAAAGGCAAGTACTATATGACCTCACTTTTATGTGGAATATAAAAAACAAAACAAATGAACAAACGTAACAAAAGAGAAACAGAGTCATAGATAGAGCAAACAGGTAGTTGACAGAGGGGTGGGAATAGGTGAGAAAGGGGGATGAGAGAAATAAGTGAGGGAGATTAAGAGGTATAAACTTCCAGTTACAAAATAAACAAGTCACGAGGATGAAACGTATAGCATGGGGAATATAGTCAATAATAATACAGTATCACTATATGGTGACAAATGGTAACTAGCCTTACAGTGGTGATCATTTTGTGATGTATAGAAATATTGAATTACTATGTTGTGCACCAGGAACTAAGATAGTGCTACAGGTCAATTACACTTCAACAAACAAACAAACTCATGGAAAAAGAGATCAGATTTATGGTTACTGGAGGCAGGGGGATGGGAGGAAGGGAAACTGGATGAAGATGATCAAAATGCACAAACTTCCAGTTATAAGAAAGTACTAGGGATGTAATGTACATGATTAATATAATTAACACTTCTTATGTTATATATGAAAGTTGTTAAGAGAGTAAATCCTGAGAGTTCTCATCACAAGGAAAAATATTTATTTCTTTTCCAATTATTTTATATCTATATGAGATGATGGATATTTACTAAATTTATTGTGGTAATCATTTCATTATGTATGTAAGTCAAATCATTATGATGTATACCTTAAACATATAGTGCTGTATATCAGTTATATCTCAGTAAAACTGGAAGATAAAAAAATGAATTAAAAAAAAAGTTATTTGAGGACTCCCCTGGTGGCGCAGTGGTTGAGAGTCCGCCTGCCGATGCAGGGGACACGGGTTTATGCCCTGGTCCAGGAAGATCCCACATGCCGCGGAGCGGCTAGGCCCGTGAGCCATGGCCTCTGAGCCTGCGCGTCCGGAGCCTGTGCTCCGCAACGGGAGAGGCCACAACAGTGAGAGGCCCGTGTACTGCAGTTAAAAAAAAAAAAAAAGTTATTTGAAAGTACCCATATTTTCTTTGGTAAATAAACTGTCTTAAAATTCAATTAGTGAATTATTTTTTAATGTGATTTATTTGCAACAGATTTCTACTGCCTTCAAAATAGACTTTCTAAAATTATTGATAACATTATTGGGAAATATTTACATGTGAACAAATATTACTTGTTCTATTTTCAAATGTAAGCTCATAGAGAGAAAGAAAAGTTGAAGAAAAATGTTTAAAACAAAAGTTAATCAGATGTTTATCGCCTAAATGTTCAGAGATTGGAAATATCAACTTGACTAGACTTTCTCTTTTCTCCCCAACTGTTTGGGGTTGTTTAGGCACGTAGGGGTAAGAGTTCGCTTCTGTTTGCATGTGCCTGTGAATCTCTAAATGTTTGGTTTCTTTGGGATTATGTCAGAGTGTGCAAATCCAGAATTAATTCTCAAAAGAAAATGCGATGAAATCAGTTTAAGATGACAGGTGAAGGATTTGAATTAGATTCCAGTAAAGCTTATTAAGTGCTAAAATTTATTACTAAAAAAGGCTCTGAGGTTTGTGCTAAATATATATATATAGAGAGAGGGAGAGACAGGAAGAGTGATGAGAGGAGAGAGAGAAAACTGTTTTCCATCTGGGATTATGAGAAAGTTCTATACTCCCTCTTAAATTGGGGCTGACCTGTAATTCTAACCCCTAAGAGGTGCTACATTTCCAAATGGTGATTATGATTAGTCTGTTGTTTTTTTAAAGTATAGTTGACTTGGAATATTATATTAGTTTCAGGTGGGCAGCATAGTGATTCAGTATTTTTCTAGATTATACTCCATTTAAAGTTATTACAAAATAACAGCTATAATTCCCTGTGCTGTACAATATATCCTTGTTGCTTATCTATTTTATACATAATAGTTTGTACCTTTTAACTCCATACTCCTATCTTGCCCCTTCCCCTTTTCTCTCCCTATTGGTAACCACTAGTTTGTTTTCTATATCTGTAAGTCTGTAGCTGTTTTGTTATATACATTTGCTTTATTTTTTAGAGTCCACAAATAAATGATATCATACAGTATTTGTCTTTCTCTGTCCAACTTGTTTCACTAAGCATAATATTCTCTAGGTCCATCCACATTGCTGCAAATGGCAGAATTTCATTCTTTTTTATGGCTGAGTAATATTCCATTGTGTGTATGTATGTATGTGTGTGTGTGTGTATATATGTATATTATATATATATATAATATATATATATAGGCATCTTCTTAAGCCAGTTGTCTGTTGATGGACGCGAGTTGCTTCTGTATCTTGGCGGTCGTAAATAGTGCTGCTGTGAACAATGGGATGAATGTATCTTTTTGAATTAGTGTTCTCGTTTTTTCTGGGTGTATACCCAGGAATTGCTGGGTCATATGGTAGTTCTATTTTTAGTTTTTTGAGAAACCTCCATACTATTTTCCATAGTGGCTGCACCAATTCACATTCCCACCAACAATGGTACAATGGTTCCCTTTTCTCCACACCCTCGCCAACATTTGTTATTTGTAAACTTTTTGATGATAGCCATTCTGACATGTGTGAGGTGGTATCTCATTGTGGTTTTGATTTGCATTTCTCTAGTAATTAGTGATGTTGAGCACCTTTTCATGTGCTTGTTAGCCATCTGTATGTTTTCTTCTGAAAAATATTTTGGTGTTCTGTCCATTTCTTGATTGGATTGTTTGTTTAGGGATTTTTTTGATATCAAGTTGTATGAGCTGTTTATATATTTTTAATAGTAACCCCTTGTCAATCATATCATTTTCAAATATTTTCTCCCCTTCAGTAGGTTGTCATTTCATTTTGTTGAAGGTTTCCTTTGCTGTGCGAAAGCTTTTAAGTTTGATTAGGTCTCATTTGTTTATTTTTGCTTTTATTTCTTTTGCTTTAGGAGACAGATCCAAAAAAGTATGCTATGTTTTATGTCAAAGAATGTTCTATCTATGTTCTCTTCTAGGAGTTTTATGGTTTCAGGTCTTATATTTAGGCCTTTAATCCATTTTGAGTTTATTTTTGTGTATGGTGTGGGGAAATGTTCTCATCTCCTTCTTTTAAATGTAGCTGTTCAGTTTTCCCAGCACCTCTTATTGAACAGACTGTCTTTTCTCCATTGTATATTCTTGCCTCCTTTGTTGTAGATTAATTGACCATAGGTGCATGGTTTTATTTCTGGGCTCTCAATTCTGTTCCACTGATCTATGTGTCTGTTTTTGTGCCAGTACCATGGTATTTTGATTACTGTAGTTTTGTAGTATCTGAAGTCAGGGAGCATGATACCTTCAGCTTTGTTTTTTTCTCAGGATTGCTTTGGCAATTCCATACACATTTTAGGATTATTTGTTGTAGTTCTATGGAAAATGTCATGGGTATTTTAGTAGGTATTGCATTGAATCTATTGATTGCCTTGGGTAGTATGGCCATTTTAACAATGTTAATTCTTCCAATCCAAGAGCACAGGGTATCTTTCCATATCTTTGTATCATCTTCAGTTTCCTTCATCAGTGTTTTATTTTTTTCAGAGTATAAATCTTTCACCTCCTTGGTTAAGTTTATTCCTAGGTATTATTCTTTTTGATGTGATTTTAAACAGGATTCTTTTTTTTTGCTTTCTCTTTCTGATAGTTCATTATTGGTGTATAGAAAGGCAGCAGATTTCTACATATCAGTCTTGTGACCTGCAACTTTTCTGAATTCATTTATTAGTTCTAATAATTTTCTGGTGGAAACTTTAGAAAAAAGTATTTTTTCTCTATATAAAGTATCATGTCATCTGCAAATAGTAATAGTTTTACTTCTTCCTTTTCAATTTGGATGGCTTTTGTTTCTTTTTCTTGTCTGATTGCTGATCACAGTCTGCTTTATCACTTTGCTTGAGATACTGAAGCCATGTGCTAAGTCAGGTCCCACATATTTCTTTTTATTGTGGTAAGAAAGAAGGGAAAAGACTGAAATAGAACTAGAAGTTCAATGTAAAGAGTAAAATTAATTTATATTAAATGTATAAAGGATCCTACTTTACATTCTTTATAATTGTGATAGTAAGAATGAATAAATTCTTGGTACTCCCACCTGAGAAATGACAGATGTTCAGAATTTTATTTCTTTAAGACAGTATTAGTGAAATCTGAGTAGATATTTTGAATGACAGACACAACAGGAGGGGAAAACCATTTTGGTCACAGTTCCATGAACTTGTCAGTGGTAGAATTGCAGAAGAGAATCCAAGATTTTTGACATGTTTTTCTTTTAGAATATCTTTAAAAAGAATCTTTACAGAAGTTGAAAATGTGAAGCAAGATGGTTGTAAAACCTTCAAATAATACAGAAATGTACAGTGTGGGATGAGACGCCCCCCATACCCCCCACCAGCTTATCCTGCTTTCTAAAAGTCCCTACTATTTACAGTTGGGTGTATATCTTTAGAGGAATTTATCTATGCAGATGGCAACACATATGCATTTAATCAACTGAGAGATATTTAGTTATTTACAGTTTTTGTGTAATATTTGTAATATTACAAATATTACACAGCAAAGTGCCTTTTAACCCAAATAGTATAATATCTGTTAAAATATAATTGGAAATGAATAATTAATTAGATATGATAAAAATGATTCCAGTCTGTACTTTTACATAAGTCTAAACAATTTACTAGACTGGATTGTTTAAAATGGTAGTTCAAAAACTAGAGTGATTTAAAAAGTTCAAAAACCAGAGTGATTTACTTTCCCTTAGCATTTAGAATCCATTGACAAAAATGATGTTCATAGCTTTAGACTTACACAGATAGATGATCGACTGTCCAAGAGAGTAATTGACTTTCAAGGGAGAGATTGTCTTTACATATGGGGGCTGTGCTGGGCTGTCAATGGTTAAAAAAGGCTCTTATTTCTCCCTTTAGTCTCTGTTTTTCCCAGTAATTAAAGAGACTCTCATACTGGAAACCTGGAGGAGAATTCAAGGTTAAAAAACAAATAAAAACAAATAAAGAGTGATTATGTCATTCTCTAAGGTGAGGTATAATAATTACAATTCTTTAGGGAAATATCTCAAATGTACTACATGCTTTTCTAGTGGAATAATTGCACCCTTGCAGTAAATGTGGAATGACAACCTGAACAAGATATTTTCAAAGAAACATGGCTAAAGGATAGTGCTTAAGAATAAGCTGCCTGGGCTTCCCTGGTGGCGCAGTGGTTGAGAGTCCGCCTGCTGATGCAGGGGACACGGGTTCGTGCCCCGGTCCAGGGGGATCCCACATGCCGTGGAGCGGTTGGGCCCGTGAGCCATGGCCGCTGAGCCTGCACATCCGGAGCCTGTGCAACGGGAGAGGCCACAACAGTGAGAGGCCCGCGTGCCGCAAAAAAAAAAAAAAAAGAATAAGCTGCCTTTTTGCTTGTGTATCACATAAATAATAATTAGAATTTTGTGAATGCTGGAATTGTTGCAGAAGTTTGATAGATGGTTCATTCTTGCCACTAAGCATTTGACATGCTAATTAATTATAAAGGTTCAAAGCCTACGCTTATTTCTAATTTTTCTTTGGGCAGTAGGAAAGGAATTATTATCTCTGGTATTATGCATTTGTATGTAAAATTTTAAAAGATAATCATAGTGTACAGTTCTCTGTACATGCGGATATACTACTGAATAATAAAAATAACAATTTACCTTGATTGAGTGATTACTATGTGCCTGCACTGCTCCGAGCACTTAAATATTGAGTGATTCCAATAACCGTACTAGATACACCTATTATTATCCCAGTTTACACGTGAGGCATGGAAAGAGTAAGTATCCTGGCCAAGGACCCACAGCCAGTGAGTGGCCAAGCTGGCCTAGGTGTTGAGAGACTTTTCTGGTAGTGATAACAGATTTGCAATGAGCCAGCTCTTCACTCACATTCTTTTTTTTACTTTTATAAAATTTATTTATCTTTATTTTTGGCTGTGTTGGGTCTTCGTTGCTGTGTGCGGGCTTTCTCTAGTTACGGCGAGTGGGGGCTACTCTTCGTTGCAGTGTGTAGGCTTCTCATTGTGGTGTCTTCTCTTGTTGCGGAGCACGGGCTCTAGGCACGTGGGCTTCAGGAGTTGTGGCACATGGGCTCAGTAGTTGTGGCTTGTGGGCTCTAGAGTGCAGGCTCAGTAGTTGTGGCGCATGGGCTTAGTTGCTCTGCGACATGTGGGATCTTCCGGGACCAGGGCTTGAACCCATGTCCCCTGCATTCATTGGCAGGTGGATTCTTGACCACTGTGCCACCAGGGAAGCCCCTTCACCCACATTCTTGACAAGACCCTTCTGTGGCCAGTGAATGGCATGTGACTTTGAAAACAGTGGTCAAGATAAGAAGATGCAAGTTGTGGCTGTGGAATGGGAAACATTTTCATCCTTATATAACTGGCTCACACAGAAACTAAAATATTACCATCACACTTAAATGTCAGATGCTTGCCCAAATTATGGCAGTTTTTCTCTACTGGTGAAAAATTTGAAATATAATTGTATGTAGATAGTGGTGATAAATTATTGAAGTTAGAGAATCCTAAGTATGTTTTAAAACATATCTAATACTAAAAACATACAAGTGTTATAGTGAAGTGCATGTATAAATTTACAAATAAATTAAAAAATTTTTTAAATTTGTTAATATGGAGTTATCTTTGCCACTTTTAATTATAGTACATGTAACAAAAAGGTTTATGTATTTTGTGCCAACCAAACTTCATTCTCTATTATATAGAGATTAGGCATAAAATAATAAAATATTTTTTAAAAAATCTATGCTTTGGGCTTCCCTGGTGGCGCAGTGGTTGAGAGTCCGCCTGCCGATGCAGGGGACACAAGTTCGTGCCCCAGTCCGGGAAGATCCCATATGCTGCGGAGCGGCTGGGCCCGTGAGCCATGGCCACTGAGACTGCGCATCCGGAGCCTGTGCTCCACAACGGGAGAGGCCACAACAGTGAGAGGCCCGCGTACTGCAAAAAAAAAGAAAAAAAAATCTATGCTTTCACTAAGTTATATTCTAAATTTCTGTACCACTTAATAAGTATCTTTCTGCACCTATGTTAAATTTTACCTCAAATATTACATTTTCCTTCATTGCTTCATTGGTGGTTAGTTCCTTTCCCTTGGTGTTTCCCTAATACTAAACAAAAACTTAAAAAATATTTACAAAATGTCATTTTATTTCTTATGAAATATTTTGTATTTTTAAAGTCAAACATATATTGGGAAGCATGATAAATAAAAGTTAGATTTTAGAGTAATTGACATAGTATTTTGAAATATTAGGAAGATTTCTTAGGGAAATTGAAAAAGACATGATTTTTCTAAATTGGAATTATTTTATTTTTCTTGTCAAATAAAAGGCTTGCTTTTAAATTCAAAGGATCTGTTCTTCTTGCTTCTAGAGCCCAAGTAAGATATATGCAATGATTATCTGTTAATTACTTTGGTCTACTGGATACTTTTTCATCTTCTCAGCTCTTTTTGCAACAAGAATAAGGATGTGTCTAATCAAATCATAAGGGTTATAACTAACTCTACTGGATCAAATTAAATTCTTTTCTTTTTTTTTTTTAACTAAGTTCTATCTTCCTGTCTTCTTTTCCAAGATGTTTCAGCATTCTTACCTTCATTCACTGTGCATCCCCACCACTATCTCCATTTTGTAAACCCCTTACTTTTTGATTAAAAGCCATAACCTCCACTGTGGAGGTTTGCAGGGGATGTTAGGGTATTTTGATTAATTGAACTTCTCAGTTAGCTGAGGGCTAATTAAAAAAAACCTCTTATTGCAACCCAGGTTTGAAGTTGTTTTAAATGCATTTTCATTTCACCCTGGAAACTGTATACTGAATATAAGCATAAAGGTTAATAATTGTGGGGTGAGACAATATTGTATTTTAGACCTTCACCACCTCCTGTCTCTTGTGTAACCCATGGCAAGCCACAGGTGTCTCATTAGTAAAGAGATGATGAAGCTAGCACCTGACCCAGGGCTGCTGGGATGATTAAACGAATTAATTCATGTAAAGGGCTTAGCATCCTGACCAATGCATAGTAAAAGCCCAGTAAATTATAGATGTTTTTATTGCAGTCAGTGACCATTAGCTTTGTTCCTGTGGATTAGTCTACCTGATGGAGAAGTTAATGTATGTATGTATGCATGCATACATTATGTCAATCAGTAAATAATAGCTGATAAAATTCATAACATACCCTATCACATCCTACATGGAAAATACTTTATTATAATGCCTGCGAAATGTCACTCACTGACCTCGTATCTTGTTTTATGAAACAAGAAATTATTCATATTCCATGGCAATTGATGTATATGCATATTTCTTTTTTATTGTTGTGGATATTATATAAATATGTGATGAAACATTAGCAAGCAAAAACTAAGCTTAAGTCTATATTTTTAATTTATACTTTAAAATCTTCTCTTTAGTCAATATTTTAAATAATCCTCAGAACATTGCAAATAGTTTTCTGTATTGCCATATGGTCAATTTGTACCCAGTCTGTAAAATCTTTTTCCACGTCTGGAACAAAATTATATTTGATTTTAGGAGCTTGTCTAACTAGATAAGGAGATGAAATAGAGATATATACCTCTTCTCAGTCTGATTTTTAAAATGTAATTAAGCATGAATATCTGATGTTGCACAGAAAAATGTCCCTAAAGTTAGCTATGGTGTATAATGAATTGATGTGATCTTGACCACACAAGGACAGAATTATATACATTGAAAAATTTTAAGGCTTGATTTTTGAAAAAAAATAGATTTTAGAAATACAAGGCTTTTAAATATGAGATTAAAATCACTCATTTTTTTCACTACCCTAAAAAACTGACCATTTTTCTTTTTACATAATACTATCTGTATTGGTATATGTCAAAATATAGTTCTAATGAGACTGTACATGCTATTTTGTATTCTGCTGTTTTCATTTAATATTAATATCACTGTAATGTAATTATTATTTTAAATATCTGCATTCTGGCATAACATGTTTACGTTCCATAATTTATTAAACCATTTCCTTAATGTTCGATCTTTATGTAGTTATAAACTTTTAAATCAATTAGCAAGCAATTAACTTTATAGTGCCTGTCTCTTTTATATTGAATTAGAATAAATACTTATGAGTAGTTATCATGTAAATGAGTATAACTACTAATAAAGGTTTTACTTCATTTTACCATATTTCTAAAAGTGTTGTAATGTTTTCCTGAACCACCAATAGTGAATTGCTTTGCCTACATTGGGTGTTATATTTTTTTGCAGCTTAGGAGTGTAAAATGGCATTTAAAGGTACTCTAATTTTGTTGACAGGGAATAAAAACTTCAGTTTTCTTTCGACTTCTCCTTGGGTGAATTGTTCATCCAGCAGCACTGTCACCTTCAGAGCTCTCATTTCCTCAGTCCTTTGTCATGGTCCAGGCTTTGTGCTAATGCTCCCAACAGCCCTATGAACTAAGAATTCTTATGTCCTCATTTTACAGATGAGGAAACTGAGGCTTAAAGAGGAGTTAGTTGCTCAGAGTTACTCAGCTAATAAATGGTAATTAGAGGTTGGCCATCACACCCTAGGATTCCAGAGTTAAAACCCTAAACTCCTCCTCCATATTGTACAGATTTTGACATTGGTTACATTTAATGCAAGTATTTCTATCAGTCTTTGACTTTTGGGTTTTGTTCTTATTCTACTGTGTAAATGTTTAATTGTGGTTTCTTTTTGGAAATCATGATCTTTTTCTTGGTGTCTGTTGCTTCAAAGCTGAAAAAGTTATCAATCCTTGTACATATCTGATATGCCACATTTTTGCCAGTCTACAATTTAAATTATTGTATTTACTTAAGCTTTTTAGTTTCCTCTGCAGTTTATTTTGGTGCATTTTAACTCCCCCACCTAAGGTAATATTTTAACTACTCCTTCCTTGTTCTTTGTCTTAGAAATAAAAATTTATAAGCTATTAGTTTATATGTATATCTCTATACTTTGGATATTTCTTAACTCTCCATTTTTTCCCCTTGCTCTGTATTTGTCACATTTCTTTTTCTGGTGATTGGTTGTGATTTGGGCACATGTAGACTACTGTGTCAGTTTACTACACAGTTCATCATTGCTTTTGGAACTCTCTTGCTTGGTCGTGGTGAATTAGAATCCTGGACCTTTTTGTTATTTTAGCTCTACCACAGTATTTGTAGAGCCAGAAGACGACAGGATGGATTAGCATGTCACAGACAAAATTCTACTCTCTGCCTTCCATCCAAGATGGCAGCTTTTCTCAGTAGGAATGAGGCATGAATCACAGGGCATCTGTGGCCTGGACACGCCTTACCTGGTCTTTGCTTGTTTTAAATAAGGACCATGGTGGGAGGGATAAGAACAGACCTTTGAGAGTGCACTGCACCAAGGGTAACACACAGACCTTGGGCTGGGTGGGTTAGTTTGGTTTGTTTGCAAAGATAAGTTCAGTTCTTCAGTGCCTCACTTTTCATAAAGTGAGCATAAAGGCCACATAATGTGTTATTTTAATTCTATTTAAAAAAACTAAGATCATAAGGGATACAGTATTGTAAGTTTCTTAGGGAATCTCCTATGATTTTCTATGATTTAACCTCAATTTGTGTATTTTGCATTATCACGATTAAGATCATTGAATTGTTGTGCAGGATTATTGCATGACTGTTTCATTTGTAAAATGAAGCTATTGGAGGTGTAAACTGAGAATACTTGTTGGATTGGAAACCTGTCTCTACTCCCTAGCCTGTCTAGACCTGCTCTCTACCGCCACCCTTCCAACCAAACCCAATTCTGGAAACCTTGCTGAATAACATCAATCCTGGTTCTAGGTTTTCTTAAAGAAGTTTCAGGGGCTTTACAGCATGTCATTGAGCAAAATATCCTAAATTTCTAGTTCATTCATCCATCTTCCCAAAGGGTTTCCCCAGTCTTGCCCTTCTTTGTTCACCATTCATGTTTATTCTTATCATATCCTCCTAATGTGTCTCAATTTCTCCCCACCCCTGTCCCACCTTCCTTTCTTTTTTTTTCTTTTCATTTTTTAAACATCTTTATTGTAGTATAATTCCTTTACAATGCTGTGTTAGTTTCTGCTGTATAACAGACTGAATCAGCTATACATATACATATATCCCTATATCTCCTCCCTCTTGTGTTGCCCTTCCACCCGCACTAACCCACCTCTCTAGGTGGACACAAAGCACCGAGCTCATCTCCCTGTGCTATGCAGCTGCTTCCCACTGGCTATCTATTTTACATTTGGTAATGTATATATGTCCATGCCACTCTCTCACTTCATCCCAGCTTACCCTTCCCCCTCCCCGTGTCCTCAAGTCCATTCTCTACATCTGGGTCTTTATGCCTGTCCTGCCCCTAGGTTCTTCAGAACCTTTTTTTTTTTAGATTCCATATATATGTCTTAGCATACAGTATTTGTTTTTCTCTTTCTGACTTACTTCACTCTGTATGACAGTCTCTAGGTCCATCCACCTCACTACAAATAACTCAATTTCGTTTCCCTTTATGGCTGAGTAATATTCCATTGTATATATGTGCCACATCTTCTTGATCCATTCATCTGTCGATGGAACTTAGGTTGCTTCCATGTCCTGGCTATTGTAAATAGAGCTGCAAAAAACACTGTGGTACATGACTCTTTCTGAATTCTGTTTTTCTCAGGGTATATGCCCAGTAGTGGGATTGCTGGGTCGTATGGTAGTTCTATTTTTAGTTTTTTAAGGAACCTCCATACCATTCTCCATAGTGGCTGTATCAATTTACATTCCCACCAACAGTGCAAGAGACTTCCCTTTTCTCCACACCCTCTCCAGCATTTATTGTCTGTAGATATTTTGATAATGGCCATTCTGACTGTTGTGAGGTGATACCTTGATACCTCATTGTAGTTTAGATTTGCATTTCTCTAATGATTAGTGATGTTGAGCATTCTTTCATGTGTTTGTTGGCAATCTGTATATCTTCTTTGGAGAAATGTCTGTTTAGGTCTTCTGCCAATTTTTGGATTGGGTTGTTTGTTTTTTTGATATTGAGCTGCATAAGCTGCTTGTATATTTTGGAGATTAATCCTTCGTCAGTTGCTTCATTTGCAAATATTTTCTCCCATTCTGAGGGTTGTCTTTTCATATTCTTTATGGTTTCCTTTGCTGTGCAAAAGCTTTTAAGTTTCATTAGGTCCCATTTTTTTTATTTCCATTTCTCTTGGAGATGGGTCAAAAAGGATCTTGCTGTGATTTATGTCATAGAGTGTTCATTTTTCTCTAAGAGTTTTATACTGTCTGGCCTTATGTTTAGGTCTTTAATCTGTTTTGAGTTTATTTTTGTGTATGGTGTTGGGGAGTGTTCTAATTTCATTCTTTTACATGTAGCTGTCCACTTTTCCCAGCACCACTTATTGAAGAGGCTGTCATTTCTCCATTGTATATTCTTGCCTCCTTTATCAAAGATAAGGTGACCATATGTGTGTAGGTCTATCTCTGGGCTTTCTAACCTGTCCCATTGATTTATATTTCTGTTTTTGTGCCAGTACCATATTGTCTTGATTACTGTAGCTTTGTAGTATTGTCTGAAGTCCGTGAGCCTGATTCCTCCAGCTCCGTTTTTCTTTCTCAAGGTTGCTTTGGCTGTTTGGGGTCTTTTGTGTTTCCATACAAATTGTGCAATTTTTTGTTCTAGTTCTGTGAAAAATGCCATTGGTAATTTGATAGGGATTGCATTGAATCTGTAGATTGCTTTGGGTAGTAGAGTCATTTTCACAATGTTGATTATTCCAATCCAAGAACATGGTATATCTCTCCCTCTGTTTGTATCATCTTTAATTTCTTTCATCAGTGTCTTCTAGTTTTCGGCATATGGGTCTTTTGTCTCCATAGGTAGGTTTATTCCTAGGTATTTTATTCTTTTTGTTGCAGTGGTAAATAGGAGTGCTCCCTTAATTTCTCTTTCAGATTTTTCATCATTAGTGTAGAGGAACACGAGAAATTTCTGTACATTAATTTTGTATCATGCTACTTTATGAATTTCATTCATTAGCTCTAGTAGTTTTCTGGTAGCATCTTTAGGATTCTGTATGTATAGTATCATGTCATCTGCAAACAGTGACAGCTTTACTCCTTCTTTTCTAATTTGGATTCTTTATTTCTTTTTCTTCTCTGATTGCTGTGGCTAAAACTTCCAAAACTATGTTGAATAGTAGTGATGAGAGTGGGCAACCTTGTCTTCTTCCTAATCTTAGTGGAAATGGTTTCAGTTTTTCATCACTGAGAACGATGTTGGCTGTGGGTTTGTCATATATGCCGTTTATTATATTGAGGCAAGTTCCCTCTATGCCTACTTTCTGGAGGGTTTTTACCATAAATGGGTGATGAATTTTGTTGAAAGCTTTTTCTGCATCTATTGAGATGATCATATGGTTTTTATCCTTCAATTTGTTAATATGATTTATCACATTGATTGATTTGCATATATTGAAGAATCCTTGCATACCTGGGATAAACCCCACTTGATCATGGTGTATTATCCTTTTAATATGCTGTTGGATTCTGTTTGCTAGTATTTTATTTAGGATATTTGCATCTATGTTCATCAGTGATATTGGCCTGTAGTTTTTCTTTTTGCGACAGCTTTGTCTGGTTTTGGTATCAGGGTGATGGTGGTCTCGTATAATGAGTTTGGGAGTGTTCCTCCCTCTGCTATATTCTGGAAGGGTTTGTGAAGGATAGGTGTTAGCTCTTCTCTAAATGTTTGATAGAATTTGGTCCTGGGCTTTTGTTTGTTGGAAGATTTTTAATCACAGTTTCAATTTCATTGCTTGTGATTGGTCTGTTTATATTTAATATTTCTCCTGGTTCAGTCTCAGAAGGTTGTGCTTTTCTAAGAATTTGTCCATTTCTTCCAGGTTGTCCATTTTATTGGCATATAGTTGCTTGTAGTAATCGCTCATGATCCTTTGTATTTCTGCAGTGTCAGTTGTTACTTCTCCTTTTTCATTTCTAATTCTATTGATTTGAGTCTTCTCCCTTTTTTTCTTGATGAGTCTGACTAATGGTTTATCAATTTTGTTTATCTTCTCAAAGAACCAGCTTTTAGTTTTATTGATCTTTGCTATTGTTTCCTTCATTTCTTTTTCATTTATTTCTGATCTGATCTTTATGATTTCTTTCCTTCTGCTAACTTTGGGGGTTTTTTGTTCTTCTTTCTCTAATTGCTTTAGGTGTAATTTAGGTTTTTTATTTGAGATGTTTCTTAATTCTTGAGGTAGGATTGTATTGCTATAAACTTCCCTCTTAGAATTGCTTTTGCTGCACTCCATAGGTTTTGCTTTGTTGTGTTTTCATTGTCATTTGTTTCTAGATATTTTTTGATTTCCTCTTTGATTTCTTCCATGTGCTCTTGGTTATTTAGTAATGTATTGTTTAGCCTCCACGTGTTTGTTTTTTTTTTTACAGTTTTTTTCCTGTAATTGATACCTAGTTTCATAGCGTTGTGATCAGAGAAGATACTGGATACCATTTCAATTTTCTTAAATTTACCAAGACTTGACTTGTGATACAAGATACAATCTATCCTGGAGAATGTTCCATGAACACTTGAGAAGAAAGTGTAATCTGCTGTTTTTGGATGGAATGTCCTATAAATATCAATTAAGTCCATCTTGTTTAATGTATCATTTAAAGCTTGTGTTTCCTTATTTATTTGCATTTTTGTTGGTCTGTCCATTGGTGAAAGTGGGGTGTTAAAGTCCCCTGCTATGATTGTGTTACTGTCGATTTCCCCTTTTATGGCTGTTAGCATTTGCCTTATGTATTGAGGTGCTCCTATGTTGGGTGCATAAATATTTACAATAGTCATATCTTCTTCTTGGATTGATCCCTTGATTGTTATGTAGTGTCCTTCTTTGCCTCTTGTAATAGTCTTTATTTTAAAGTGTATTTTATCTGATATGAGAATTGCTACTCCATTTTCTTTTGATTTCCATTTATATGGAATATTGTTTTCCATCCCCTCACTTTCAGTCTGTATGTGTCCCTGGGTCTGAATTGGGTCTCTTGTAGACAGTATATATACAGGTCTTGTTTTTGTATTCATTCAGCCAGTCTGTGTCTTTTGGTTGGAGCATTTAATCCATTTACATTTAAGGTAGTTATCAATATGTATGTTCCTATTACCATTTTCTTAATTGTTTTGGGTTTGTTATTGTAGATCTTTTCCTTCTCTTGTGTTTCCTGCCCAGAGAAGTTTCTTTAGCATTTGCTGTAGAGCTTGTTTTGTGGTGCTGAATTCTCTTAGCTTTTGCTTGTCTGTAAAGGTTTTAATTTCTCTGTCAAATCTGAATGACATCCTTGCTGGGTAGAGTAATCTTGGTTGCAGGTTTTTCTCCTTCATCACTTTAAATATGTCTTGCCACTCCCTTCTGGCTTGCAGAGTTTCTGCTGAAAGATCAGCTGTTAACCTCATGGGGATTCCCTTGTATGTTAATTGTTGCTTTTCCCTTGCTGCTGTTAATATTTTTTCTTTGTATTTAATTTTTGATAGTTTGATTAATATGTGTCTTGGCATGTTTCTCCTTGGATTTATCCTGTATGGGACTCTCTGCACTTCCTGGGCTTGATTGACTATTTCTTTACCCATATTAGGGAAGTTTTCAACTATAATCTCTTCAAATATTTTGTCAGTCCCCTTTTTTTTCTCTTCTTCTTGTGGCACCCTATAATTCGAATGTTGGTGTGTTTAATGTTGTCCCAGAGGTCTCTGAGATTGTTCTCAGTTCTTTTCATTTATTTTTCTTTATTCTGCTATGTGGTAGTTATTTCCACTATTTTATCTTTCAGGTCACTTACACATTCTTCTGCCTCAGTTATTCTGCTATTGATTCCTTCTAGAGTATTTATAATTTCATTTATTGTGTTGTTCATCATTGTTTGTTTGCTCTTTAGTTCTTCTGGGTCCTTGTTAAACATTTTTTATATTTTCTCCATTCTATTTCCAAGAATTTGGATCAACTTTACTATCATTACCCTGAATTCTTTTTCAGGTAGACTTCCTATTTCCTCTTCATTATTTTGACCTGGTGGGTTTTTAACCTTGCTCCTTCATGTGCTGTGTATTTCTCTGTCTTCTCATTTTGCTTAACTTACTGTGTTTGGGGTCTCCTTTTCACAGGCTGAAGTTTCTTAGTTCCTGTTGTTTTGGGTGTCTGACCCCAGTGGGTAAGGTTGGTTCAGTGGGTTGTGTAGGCTTCCTGGTGGAGGGGACTGGTGCCTGTGTTCTGGTGGATCAGGCTGGATCTTATCTTTCTGGTGGGCAGGAAAGGTGGCGTGTTTTGGGGTGTCTGTGAACTTACTATGATTTTCGGCAGCCTCTCTGTTAATGGGTGGGTTTGTGTTCCTGTTTGGCATAGGGGGTCTAGCACTGTAGCCTGTTGGTCATTGAGTGGAGCTGGGTCTTAGGGTTGAGATGGAGGTCTATGGGAGAGCTTTCACCGTTTGATATTATGTGGAGCCGGGAGGTCTCTGGTGGACCAGTGTCCTGAACTTGGCTCTCCCACCTCAGAGGCTCAGTCCTGACACCCGGCCAGAGCACCAAGACCATGTCAGCCCCAAGTCTCTTTGGCATAAATTACAGTTCCCCAGAGGTGAAGTCACAAAGCCTGTTTTGCGACTTCCCTGGCGCTCCAGTGGTTAACACTCCACGCTTCCACTGCATGGGGTGTGGGTTCAATCCCTGGTCGGGGAACTAGAATCTCGCATATTGGTCTTGGATCTCATCAGCTCGTCTAGATACATATTTCTGTTCCACCAAGGAATAAGCATAGGTTGGCAGCCACTGCTGAGTAAGGGAGAAACAGGGAGGATCCCCAAACCAAATGGTTTTGGCAGGTGCTCAGAACATCCCCCCAAACCCTCCTCCTGGGGACAGTGAGCCAGGAGCAGTGGCTCCTCATAGCCACCCTCTGTGTGTTTTCATCCCACCTTCCTTTCTTTCCCTTTATTTTACTTCTTCCCTGGGACTCTTTCCTGACTCATGACCCTCCCTGCTGGGTGCAGCCCCTTGGGAAGTACAGTCTGGTTTCCAGATTTACCTGCTTTTCTCTCAGAAGGTACAGAGCAAAAATCCTAGTTAATAAAATCCTCTGCCTTATTACAGGAGGTGATGAAGAACAATAATGAATACTCAAGGGGCCTTGGTCTTATAAGCAATTGGCCCATTAAAGTCAGTTTCTTCAGGAAGAGGCCAGGGCGGTTGTGACCAGGAGCATCAGTAGGAGAGACGAAATGGCCAGGCCTGGGCAGCAGCACAGGGAGTGCTGGGTATGGTTAGGGGTGACAGGGGGTGGAGGGGCTGTCCAGAGAGCTATGGTGAAAGAGTTAACTGAGAGCATCCATTGTAGAGAAACTTATGTTTTCTCTGGTATAATCAACTTGGGGTGGCCCAGGGCTGGCCGTAGAGAGGATGAGATGACTGTACCTTGTGGCTCCTCTGCTTTCCCTAGAAGATTTCTCTCTGCTCTGTCTTCAAGGAGGGCTCCTCCCTCTTTACATCTTTGGTTCCAGCCCTCCTTAGCTGCTCTTGTCTTAATCTCCCTAGCTTCAGCAGAGAATGCCCTGGACTGAGGTCTCAGAGTTCTTGGCCTCAAAGAGAATCTACTCTAGGTGCTATAAACAGAGAAGTAAAGGGTATTGGGAGTTCACTGAATCTCTAGGAGAGCCACAGACCACACAGCCCAGAACAGTGCCCAGCCATAGGGGGCTCCCTAATTCAGGTGCTGTACTGAACCCCTATCCAGCCCTGCAGTATGTTCTGGTGAAAGAAGAGTCAGCTGTGCCTTCTCAGAGGGACAGTGAACAGTTCACACAAGATAAAATCCACAACACACATCTCAGAGTCTTTGGGTTCCTTCCTCTCCATTATACTAGGGAGTTTCTGGCAAATAGTGTAGTTCACCATTGAGTCCACATTTTAGTGAAGAAATGGAGCAAACAATTAGAATGACTCCTAGTTGCTTGAGCTTCCATATTGAGTCCAGAAGCCCTGTTAAGACAGTTGATCTATAAAGCCTAAGTTAAAATCATGTTCTTCCTTTTCCTCAGATTCCCACATAGATTCCCCAAGTTTATACGGGCTGAGTGAAACTTGACAAACTTATAAAGTTTGTAAGTTTGCAAAATATTGCTGTGTTAGCCTTTTCTCTCTGGTTTGACCTTTTTTTTTTGGCCCCCAGTGCAGCTGGTATCTGATTCTGATTATGGGTCTGGAAACAAGGGGGCAGGTGGAGATGGAACATGAGAAGACAGGTTCCCCTTGTAAGGTAGGTGCCTCAAGTGTGCTCTTACCTTGTCCCCAAGCAAGGCAGGTACTGCCAGTGGAGACTCAGCAGGGCTCCAAGGAGTCATGGATTGTGGATAGGGGGGAGAGGGCATTGGAGGAGGCCATTCAGAGGCTGGTAGTGTTCAAATTGACAAATGCTCTCATTTTCTCATCAGTATCCTAACTTATATAAAAAACGTGGCTCTCCTATGGTCTGGGCCTTGTCAGTGAGAGAGATGAAAGAGAGAAATAAAATTTTATTTGTACCTAGATGTCAGGTTTTATGAGAATTTCAAGCATATTTGTATTTTAAGAAGGAACCAGAGGAAGACTGAATTGTGAAAGGACTGTGAAGTCATACAGACCCTAATCTGAATCCTGGCTTTGCCACGTGTAGGCGTTGTGACCTTGGGCAAGTTCCTTAACCTTTCTGAGTCTCAGTATACTTGTGTGTAGGGGGGGGATAAGTATTCTTATTCCACTGGATTGTTCTTGAGGATTAAATGAGATCATGTGTAAAGTAACACATATTGATCTATAAATAGTAGATAATACTCATTCAATGATTAATAAATGCTTACAGAATTTAATGCAATCTTTAACAATGAAGTGGAGCAACTTTCTGTTGAGGAGCTTAGAGTCACATGTGTGTAGCTGTCTTTTGACCTGCGGGCTTTCTTGAGGTCTCTCAATTCAGATTTTATAGGAGAAAGTTTGCTTCACCTGTCTAAGGTGGCCTGAGTGTTTAAATGGAATTTGTTTAAATGTCTTTGAAAGTTAGAAAAACGATCAAACAAAATTTTTCACTAAAGTAACTGGTTATTTGGCTGGTTTTCCTAGTTTGTAGAGTCTAATAGACTGGTAGACCAGTCATGATATTGGAAATTCCTAAAGGTGTTATTTCTGTACTTGCTTGGTTGGAAAGTGGTGATGAACATTAATTGGCTTTAAAAAAAAATAGGACCAAACTTTTTAAAACATCTATTTCAGAAGCTGAAAATTTAATTCTCCTGAAGTTTTAATAACCCTTCCATTTTTTTTTTTTTTTTTTTTTTTTTTTGCGGTACGCGGGCCTCTCACTGTTGTGGCCTCTCCCGTTGCGGAGCACAGGCTCCGGACGCGCAGGCTCAGCGGCCATGGCTCACGGGCCCAGCCGCTCCGCGGCATGTGGGATCTTCCCGGACCGGGGCACGAACCCGCATCTCCTGCATCGGCAGGCGGACTCTCAACCACTGCGCCACCAGGGAAGCCCACCCTTCCATTTTTAATATACGTTAGTCAATAAGTACAAAGAGAACTTTAGAATAAAGAATATCTACAAGTATTGATTGATTTCTCTGGCTCTTGCACACATAAGTTAGAACAAGCTTCAGGGTGTGTGTGTGTGGGGGGAGTGTGTTTCACCTCCTTTTGCAAAGCTATATACGCATTTTTCTTATATTATTTTTAAATGATGAAAAATGTAAAGATAACCTGTACATTATTTGCTTGAAGAAGGTTTTCCCAAAATATTGAATAGATAATAATAGTAATTTATATATCTTAAAACTCATTAATTACTAGTGGTCTTATGTAGTAAAGATTGAATAGTGGGTAGTTCTTTCTTTTTTTTTTCGTGGTACGCGGGCCTCTCAGTGTTGTGGCCTCTCCCGTTGCGGAGCACAGGCTCCGGACGCGCAGGCTCAGCGGCCATGGCTCACGGGCCCAGCTGCTCCGCAGCATGTGGGATCTTCCCGGACCAGGGCATGAACCCATGTCCCCTGCATCGGCAGGCGGACTTTCAACCACTGCGCCACCAGGGAAGCCCGTGGGTAGTTATTTCTAATGAGCCAGTTAAAAAATTGGATAATTTGCTGTGTGTACAATGGCAAGGCACCCATTTTGTAATAATATTTTCTCTCTCACAGTTTTTCCACATGTGTATATATTGTTTTTGTTGATATATTACTGAGTTAATTAGGTTAAAATTTTTATATTGTGCCCAAGAGGATGTTTGGATAATTAATTTCAGATTTACCATTGGGGGTAAAAAGCATCTTAACTGTGAGTTGTGCTCTGAATAATAGAAGAAATTTCTGATGAGTGGAAATTATAAATGACATTTACGTGCTATCCACTCTTAATCAGTGTATGCCCTACCATTTCTGTTCTTTATTGTCACCACCCATTTCAAAGCTAGAGGGCCTATTCTTATCTTGTATCATGATATTTAAATATGAACATTTGGGAACCAAGGACATAAATTCTAATGCACTTGGATGCAAAATCGAAATTGGTTATATTTAAAAAATACTTAGCACCAGGATCCTGTGGTTGATCAGTCACATCCATGTCAGTATCAGGACTCCATAATATGTGATACATATTTGTAATTTACTTTTTAAATGTGTAAACATAAACATCAGCCACAGGCCTAAGTTATTGCATTGCCACCAGCATTTCTTCTGAATAAACATTACAAAATAAAATAGGTATAGTCATATATTCAGAGTGGGTTATAAAGTTTTCGACTTTATTTTCTGCTTCTCCTGAGTTGTGTATGAGAACACAGATGATATGATGAGTGAATGCCTGATCAGAAGGTGCTATAGACTGAATGTGTCCCCCGCAAATTCAAGCACTGGAACCAAATCCCCAGTGGGTTGGTATTAGGAGATGGGATCTATGGAAGGTGATTAGGTCGTGAGGGTGGGGCCATCATGAATGAGATTAGCTCTTTTATAGTCACACCTGTAGTCCCACTGCATGTTCATTTAGGAGGGTCTTTTTTTTTTTTTTTTTTTTACAATAGTGTGTTAGTTTCTGCTTTATAACAAAGTGAATCAGTTATACATATACATCTGTTCCCATATCCCTTCCCTCTTGCATCTCCCTCCCCAGGAGGGTCTTTTTCTCATCTCCTTTCAAGATAGTTTATCAGGGAGATGTCCACATTCTTTCCAGTTAGGAATTTCATTGGTGGTTTGCCAAGATGAGAATGAGTCCAAGTTTTGGGGTTTTTTTTAACTGAAATCTATGCACCTTCAAAATTAACAGAAATCCAGCAGTACTCCCCCACTTTGTACCTGTGATACAAGATTATTCCTCCCTGGTTGAGTTCTCTAACAATAGAGAACTCAGTTGATTGATTTCCCCCCACTTCTAGTTCTAGTCAGTGCATTCTATAATTAGAAGGAAGAATTGCTGAGGTGCTGTAATAAAATATTTACCTTAAACAAACAAAAAGCCACACAGCTACCCCTTTTGTTCCTCTCTATGTCCCTAGGTAAACATTATACCTGCCATGTTGGCCTGTGTGCTAGAGCCATTGAGAATTTAATATTTATATGTGTAGGGAAAAAAAGCTTCTCTCTGCTTCCATTCCCGGTTCTTTCGTTGGTCTAATGATTTAAGTGAAATAAAACAGATTACCAGGAGAAAAACAAATTTAAATTTGTATGTACAAGAGCTCATAGAAATATGAGACTTAAAGAATTGACCAAAGCAGGCAGCTTTTATACCTTTTAGACAAAGAAATAATAGATTTGTGAAGAATTAGCAAAACAAAGGGGTGGGCTTCCCTGGTGGCGCAGTGGTTGAGAGTCCGCCTGCCGATGCAGGGGACACGGGTTCGTGCCCCGATCCCGGAAGATCCCACATGCCGCGGCGCGGCTGGGCCCGCGAGCCATGGCCGCGGAGCCTGTGTGTCCGGAGCCTGTGCTCCGCAACGGGAGAGGCCACAGCAGTGAGAGGCCCGCGTACAGCAAAAAAAAAAAAAAAAAAAAAAAAACAACAACAAAGGGGTTTGGGCTTAGGGCAGCTAATTAATGAAGAATTAACAAGGTTTGTTTAAACAGCATTCTCGACCCTCAGTTCCCCATCTCTGGCGGTAAGGATGCCTCCCTGCCAGATGCAGGGAGGGTACCCCTCACATGGGAAATATATTTGCTGCTTTCAGTGGGACAAAGGAGGGTCACAGTACTGTTCTTGTTCTGGCTGTTTCTAAGTAACTTTAACTTAAAATAATCCCTGTGCTGTATTATGGGATGGTGTATTCTGTTTGCCTTCGTGTAACAGGATTATATTAGAAGTTCCATACTGTCCACCCCTCTATTCACCTTCCCCTTGTCGGGTCCAGCCCTGGGCTCCACCATGAAGTAGCTGTGCTCTTGGGCAAGTGATTTCTCCTCTCTGGCTTTTGTTTTCTTCTAATCTGTGAACTGAGAGAGTGGGATGAGATTATATTTGAGTTTCCTTTTAGTTCTGATTCTAGGAAGAAGTGATATGTCTTCTTTGACTCAGAAAATCCCAACATTTCTTTAAGATTTGTTGTATTGTTTATTACAGCGAGCTCCTCGTTAGAAGCTTCCACATAAGCAAATATGAGAATACACCATGACCTCCTAAAGTCATCCCCGTTCTCTTCAACAATCTTTTTAAAGTTCAGAAATGTGATTTGTAGGAAGAGTAATAGAAGAAAGTATAAATTACAGCACCATTAGCAATACATTTATCTTAAAACCGTGTATTTCCTTATTGCTTTTCAACATCTAATATTTCCTCTTATTTCTGTTGTGTTGGGCACTATGAAAAATGGATCTTGATACATTTGGTCCCTTCACTTCTAGCCTACTTTGTTAATGTCCCTTGGGCTATCTCTTAAAGTATTAGTGCCAGTTTCTCTTTTTAGTAACGTATTATGCAGATCTTTGGGGATGACTGTCAAAGTGCTTAATAAAAACTTGATACCTAAGCTAACTCTTGATTTGGGGCTTTGAATAAATATCTGGTGACCCAGGAATACTACTCCTAGATATTTACTCAAGTGAAATTAAAACTAATGTTCACACAAAAACCTGTAAAGAAATACTTATAGCAGCTGTATTTGTAATTGCCAAATACAAGGGGAGGGGTTGACTAAAAAGAGGCGCAGACAGAACTGGTGGGGGGATGATAGAACTGTTATATGTCTTGATTGCAGTGGCCGTGGTTACATGACCACAGATGTTTGTCAAAACTCATGGAACTGTACACTAAAAAAGGGTAAATTTTCCCTTACGTAAATTATAGCTTAACTTTTTAAAAATGAAAAAAATTACTGTTCAAAAAAAGTATCTGGAAAGAAATAAATATTTTAAGTATTTATTGAAGTATTTTTTAATACTTAATATTCCATTGGGCACTTTGGGATAAAATAGAAATATAGATGTTATATAAATATAAGACATTGTTCACAAGGACCTTATACTTTATTTAAGAGATTGAAATTTAGGATTTTTAAAAGACATGTTATTAGAACATGTGTTTGGAAGCAGTCTTTTTTTTTTTTAACAGACAACTGAAGAGACCACTCAAGATATAAACAGTTTTAAAGTATGGCATCTGGATTATTTTATATGTTGATTTAAATTTTTTAATCTTTCAATTCCTGGGGGACAGGAGAGGGGAGGAGAATCAAATCATAAAGTAAGTAATAAAACAGATTAACCTTGTTTTTCTGAAAAGATACAAGGAAATACTTATGAATTGATTTTTGGTCCCAGCATATAATAAAAACTACTTTAAATTTGTTTGTTTATAATTAAAGTATAATTGACATACAATATCATATTAATTTCAGGTGTACAGCATAGTGATTTGATATTTATATACATTTCAAAATGGTCATCATGATAAAACTAGGTACCATCTGTCACCATACAAAATTATTACAATATTATTGTTTATATTCCCTATGCTGCACATTATGTCCCCATGACATTTATTTTACAGCTGAAAGTTTGTACCTCTTAATACCTTCACCTATACACCCCTCCCAACCATTTCTTCTCTAGCAATTACCAGTTTTTTTCTCTGTATCTATGAGTCTGTTTCTGTTTTGTTTGTTTCTTTGTTTTGTTTTTTAGATTCCACATATAAGTGAAATCATCCTTTCTTTACCTTTCTCTGTCTGATTTATTTCACTTAGCATAGTACCGTCAAGGTCCATCCATGCTGTTACAAATGGCAAGATGTCACTTTTTTATGGCTGAGTAACATTCTATTGTGTGTATATATATATATATACTTTATCTTCATTATTCGTTCATTTACTGACAGGCACTTAGGTCGCTTCCATATCTTGGTTATTGTGAATAATGTTGCGATGAACATAGGCGTACGTATATTTTTTTGAATTAGTGTTTTTGTTTTCTTTGGAATAATAGCCAGAATTGGAATTGCTGTGTTGTATGGTAGTTCTATTTTTAGTTTTTTGAGGAACCTCTATAATGTTTTCTGTAGTGGCTGCATCAATGTACATTCCCACCAACAGTGCATGAGGGTTTCCTTTTCTCCACATCCTCACCAACACTTGTTATTTAATAAAAGCTACTTTTGATCATCTTCATTTCAAAGAACATTTATATTATGAAAGCAAATCTATGTATATTTAATTTTCTGTGCAATTCAAAGAGCACATGATTACTGTGAGCATTAAATCCTGTTGAACTTCTTTACACACACCCAACACAGCAGTTATAGTTTCAGGGACTGTGGAAGAGACTGCCAGTTGTGTACAAATATCTAGTCTCCCCTTCCTTAGCAACAGAACCTCAGATTTTTTCAGACAAGCAATGTGTCCCCCCCCCAGTGACATTTCCCAGCCTTCATTGGAGTCAGTTGTGGTTGGGTGACTACATAAGTGTTGTGTGGACTTCCAGGAAGGCACTTATAGTGGGAGCTGGCTCCACTAGGCTGGTGGGAGTCGTGGGACCTCTGTGTCTTCCCCACTTCTGCTGCCTGGAATACAGACGTGATGGCTGGAGCTCCAACCTAGGTTGATTCTCTCGCATCCCCTGCCCCTTGTCAATAAACCCCTGGGACACAGTTCCCTCTTCACTGAGAGAAGAAGCCTTTACTTAACAGTTGATGGAACAGTCTTCATCACGGGTTTCCCTTTAATGGCTCTTTGGTCAGCCCCCTTGACTTGCCTGGCCCAGTAAACATGACCAAAGCTGACCCTGGCTGAGCATTTTTCACTTTCCCTCAGTGCACTAAGCACTTTCCATACGTCATCTTATACAAAGCTCACACCCCTAGGAAGAAAATCCGGTTAGTACCCACATTTCACAGATAAAGCAATTCAACGGCTAGGCCAGATTACCTAGCTGGCCTTACAGCATTGTCACACAGTAGGGGAGCTGGCATTGCAGCTGAGGCTTCTTTGCTTCCAGACTGTGCCATTATACTATGCTGCCTATTTATCTTCACTCACACCCTTGTCACTACATTTAGATCATTTAAATACTTAAAGACACCAATTCAGCATTATGGAGTCCTATTCACCTCTTTCTCTGTCCCTGAATATCCTTATCCTGTATTATAAAACTTTTTCATAGCAAAAGTCTTACTTTGACCACTTGCTGACCATGTGATTTCATTATTAAAACACCAGTCCTCAATCCTCTTCTCTGGCAGAAACATCTGGGAGTGTGTGTTTGGGGGATGGGAGTGATGGTAGGGCAGCATCTATTCAGTTCTCCTTAATTCAAACCCCTCCCACTACACCCCTATGGGCTCCTTAAACTGACTGGTCCAGAGGCCCCGCTAGGGATCCTGTCTGCCTAACATTTTCCCCATAAAAGCTTCTCAGTGTCCAACAGCCTCTTTTTCCTTTAAGTGGAATAAAGTCTCGGTCATCTATAAATGTTTAGTGAGCTCAGGGATTAACTTTATTAATAAAAAGATCCTAAGCATTCTTACATGACTAATGTCATATTTATCATGTTTAGTAAATGCCTGAAGGAGGGTCATTGGAGATGAATTTGCAGTCTTCAGTAGGTTCTGATGCCAAGACTGGCCCTGTCTTTATGACAGCAACTAAACATTTCAGGATGCTGACTCATTTGTTAATCTTCTTTGACCACACCAGCTGCCACTGACCTATGCTTCTTTAAACTCCTTTCTCATTTATAGCCTTTCCCCCAGGATTTTACCATGCCATTCTACTATTGGGCAACTATTTCTCTAGGTTGGTTTTCCTTCTTCAACTAGGTTGTAAGCTTCTTGTGGGTATAAAAGTAGTATAGTGAGTCTCATCAAACACACATTTCCCTCGTCTTTCCTGCAGAAGGAGAGGAGGGGGATGGGGAGAGAGAGAATGACTTAAACAGCATGGCTGGGGCTCTTGCCACCTCTTGCAAGGAGTCTGTGCCCTGAAGGACTGTCTAGTTTCCTCAGTGGGCCTCAGTACTATACAGAGTCATAGACACAGACCACGTGCATGCACTATACTGTCCCTGATGGTGGGCTAAGAGACCGACCACAAGCAAATTGCAGAATCCAACCTCTCGTAGAAGATGAGACTCCCTCATATTCAAAACTTGATAACTGAGTGAGCCCAATTCCCTGGAGAAAACAGTGATGACATGCAGACGAGCAGGTTAAGGAGGTACAGTTTAGCATTTAAGACAAATGTTACTCATTTGGCTTCAAAAGAAGCTACTTCTGTGGAATTTGCATAATTTCTATTTCATAGACATGCTTATCAGCAAGTTATAATTGTTAGCATTAAAAAGTCAGCTCCAAAGTCTAGATGACCTGTTCTCATTATCTAAATTTATTAAAAAACATTGGGGGCATATACCCTGAGAAAACCATAATTCAAAAAGAGTCATGTACCAAAGTGTTCATTGCAGCTCTATTTACAATAGCCAGGAGATGGAAACAACCTAAGTGTCCATCATCGGATGAATGGATAAAGAAGATGTGGCACATATATACAATGGAATATTACTCAGCCATAAAAAGAAATGAAATTGAGCTATTTGTAATGAGGTGGATGGACCTAGAGTCTGTCATACAGAGTGAAGTAAGTCAGAAAGAGAAAGACATACCATATGCTAACACATATATATGGAATTTAAGAAAAAAAATGTCATGAAGAACCTAGGGGTAAGACAGGAATAAAGACACAGACCTACTAGAGAATGGACCTGAGGATATGGGGAGGGGGAAGGGTAAGCTGTGACAAAGTGAGAGAGTGGCATGGACATATATACACTACCAAACGTAAAATAGATAGCTAGTGGGAAGCAGCCGTATAGCACAGTGAGATCAGCTCGGTGCTTTGTGACCACCTAGAGGGGTGGGATAGGGAGGGTGGGAGGGAGGGAGATGCAAGAGGGAAGAGATATGGGAACATACGTATATGTATAACTGATGCACTTTGTTATAAGGCAGAAACTAACACACCATTTGAAAGCAGTTATACTCCAATAAAGATGTAAAAAACAACAACATTGGGACTTGATAAAATTATATAAATAAATGAAACTATAATCTTCCTGTGTGAGAAAGTTTAAGGAGATAAAGATTTCAAAAGATTCTAAAAAAGAAAATGCAAGTAGATACAAAACCCATCTAGTATATAAATAAAATCTCTGTGGTATCTATCTATATATGGCATCTCTGTGTCTATATATCTATATCTAATTTTAACCAGAAGAAATACCCCTGGGAATCAGTCTGATTAATGGATTCTAAAAATGACTGATGAGAGATAAAATATCTCCTTCTGAATTTCCCTATTTTATTCAGTCTTTACTTATTACACTCAGAATAACACAATAGGAGCATAAAGAAGCTAAATGACCTATTTCTTTAGAGAACCTATTTCTTAAAGGAGAAATGAAATATTCCCACTCAAGGTAGACTTCTCATTTATGTAATTTGTGCCTTTTTGAAGAGCATTAAGTAAATTGAGGGTTTTGTTATGGTTTTGGTGGATTTTTTTGTAAATTGAATCCTATTTTAAATATACTTGGAGAGTTTGCTCTTTTAAAGGAAGCCTTGGGACTTCCCTGGTGGCACAGTGGTTAAGAATCTGCCTGCCAATGCAGGGGACACAGGTTTGACCCTTGGTCCCGGAAGATCCCACATGCCATGGAGCAACTAAACCCGTGCGCGTGCCACAACTACCGAGCCTGTGCTCCAGAGCCCATGAGCCACAACTACTGAGCCTGCGTGCCACAGCTACTGAAGCCTGCACACCTAGAGGCTGTGCTCCGCAACAAGAGAAGCCACCGCAATGAGAAGCCCGCGCGTTGCAAGGAAGAGTAGCCGCTGCTCACCGCAACTAGAGAAAGCCTGCGTGCAGCAACGAAGACCCAACGCAGCCAAAAATAAATAAGTAAATGAATAAATTTATAAATAAATAAAGGAAGGCCTAGTCCTTTTGTAATGAAAATTGAATATATTAAACATTCACACACACATATACACACAGACACACACACATTTAAGTAGCTGTCACTGATTCAGCACCAGAAGGCTTTAAGCCTAGTAGGCTTAACATATCAGTAAAGTTTGGGGGGATTAATGCAGGCCCTACTTCGAAGAAAATTTCAGTTCTGTTTTGGTGACATGAAGTGAATGTGTAGAATAAACCGTTTAGAGCATCACCAGGCCGTATATGATTAAGTGCAGGAGTAAGTGATTCAGACCAGCAATTCTCACCCTGAAATGCTTCTCACTTTAAAGCTCAAGTCACTGGGAGAATCTTTTTAAAAGATAAAAAACTCTGATCTTATTGGTCTGAGGTGGGGCCTGAGGCTCTGCATTTGTGTTTAATAAGCCTCAGCTGTTGTGAATGCTACTGGTCTGAGGACCACACTTTGAGTAGCAAGGAGCTAGTGTAGAACAGTCACAATCATAGGAGTTTAAAATGGAGAATTAATAAGATCTGGCATGGAAACCCCTCCCTAACCCTCTTTAGCTTTAGTAATATGAATAGTTACATCTTAATTTCTCTGCTTAGTATACACACACACACACACACACACACACACATTTAAGCAGACACATTAAGGCATCATGACCATATATATCCCTATCTATCTATCTATCTATCTATCTACCTACCTACCTACCTACCTATCTATCTAGTCTTAGTCTGTTCAGGCTGCTATAACAAAAATATCACAGACTGGGTGGCTTATAAACAACAGAAACTTATTTCTCACAGTTCTGGAGGCTGGAAAGTCCAAGATCAAGGGGCCAGCAGATTCAGTGTCCTGTAGGTGTCCACTTTGGGGTTGCAGACTGCTGACTTCTCTCTGTGTCCTCACATGGCAGAAGGGACAAGGGAGCTCTCTTGGGCCTCTTTTATAAGGATGCTAATCCCATCAATGAGGGTGCTGCCCTCTGAATGTTTGTGTGTGTCCCCCCCAAATCCATATGTAGAAATATTAAACTCCAAGGTGATGGTATTAGGAGGTGGGGCCTTTGAGATGTAAGTAGGTCATGAGGGCAGCGGGAAATCATTTAGTGACTTAGAATTTTCTTGGGAGTTGTTTTACAGGCTGGTGGTCAGTGTTCTGAAGTTTCTTAGTGCCCGTTTCGAGGATTTTTGGTGCTGTTCACATTTGATTATCTAATTGAACATGATTGTCTTGGGCAGTGCATGGAGGTTTAGGCCCAACTGTACAGTTAGAGGATACCGCCTCCACACAAGACCACCCTTCCCTCTGGCACCAACTGAAGTGTGGGGTTCCCAAAACCACTCTCAGTATGAGAGTGGAAAGAATCACAGACTCACTGAAAACTGTTACACTCAGAGTTATGGTTTATTAGCAGGAAAGGATACAGATTAAGATCAGCCAAAGGAAGAGACACATAGGACAGAATCCAGGAAAGTTCCAAATGCAGAGCTTTCATTGACTTCTCTGTGGAGTCAGGACGTGTTACTCTCCTGGTATTGATGTGTGAGAATACACACGATGTCGCCAACCAGGGAGGCTCACTCAGGCTTCAGTGTTCAGAGTCTTTACTGGGGCTCCATGATTGATTGGTTGCCCGTGTGTTTGATCTCAGTCTCCAGATGGACTGATACCTTGGGACCTGAAGCCATATTTTTGGTCTCTCTGGTGTGGCCACCCCCCACCCTAAGTCATATCGTTAGACTCTGCATCACCCAGTGTTCCCTGGCAAACAAAGCCATTCTTACCAGGCATGACATTCTAAGGATCCAGAGGTTATCCCCAGAAGCAGAGGGCAAAGTTCTGACCTTCTGTTTGGACAAGACCAAGTTCTTTACTATACTTGGACGAATTTTTCAAAGTTCTGGTTGAGACCAATCAGTGGCCAGTGAAATCAATTTAAATAGTCCCCATTGGCATTTCACTGAAGGTCACATTTTAAAAGTTAGAACAACACTGACTTAGAGTAATTAATGTAAATGAAATTGGAACTGCGTTACTTAACTTGGGAGTAGTTCAGGTGAGACGCCGTTGCCTCACTCGGGAGTGACCAGACCTTTGTATAAACACCTTAGGGGTTTTAATATTCTTGTTTTGGTAAGTGCTTATGCATGCTTACAGGGGGCTAATGCTTTAAGATCTGTCACTTTAAAACAAAATGTACATTGATTTTTACAGTAATGCATCAAAAGTATCAAAAATAAGAATATAAATAAAGGCAACTATAAACACATTCTTGCCATGAATAATGCATTTACATATGTATGTGTGAAAAGAACTTGTAAGCTGTAAATACTTTCTACATTTTAGTGGTTATTTGGTTTCCTACGGTTTGGTTCAGCTACCAAACAGCTTATTACACTTGGTTCTGGAATCAAGCAGGTATGGATTCAAATCCTAACCCTTTTACTGATACACTGTGTGACTTGGACAAGTCACTTATCTTCTCTCAGCCTCAGTTTTCTCATCTGTAAAATTAGGATAATAATAGCTGTTCTTTTTTGACTGTTGTGATGGTTAAATATAAGTGAATTGTTTAACACAATGACTGATATGTAGTAGGTGCTTAACAAATGTTGGCTATTATTATTATTATTAACATCAAAATTTTTTAGGCTGCTGTTGATAGGAAGGGGTCTATGGGAAGCAGTTGGTTTGTAGTGAGACTGTGTTGTGGAGAAGAAGTCTGTATAGTGGTTAGAAGCACAAGCTCTAGAACCTGACGACTGGAGTACAAATCCCATCTCCACCACTTACCAGCTCTGTGATCTTGGGCAAGTTACTCAACTTCTCTGGACTTCCATTTTATAGATACATTTGTCTATCCTTATGCCAATACCACCTTTTCTTAATTACTGTAGCTTTATAGTAAATCTTGAAATCAATAGTGTGAGTCCTCTAAATTTGTTGTTTTTTCAAGATCATTATGGCTGTTCTAGAACCTTTGCACTTCCACTTAAGGGTTTGAAGACAAAAAGACAACCCTCAGAATGGGAGAAAATATTTGCAAATGAAACAACAGACAAATAATTAATCTCCAAAATATACAAACAGCTCATGGAGCTCAATATCAAAAAAACAAACCACCCAATTTAAAAATGGGCCTGTTGGAATTTTGATTGAAATTGCATTGAATTGGTTAATGTCAGTTACAGTTCATCAATGAAACCATCCAGGCTTAGAGTTTTCTTTGTGGGAAAGTTTTTGATTATGAATTTTCAGTGATATCCCTTCTTTCATTCCTGATAATTCTTAATAATTTCTGTTCTCTCTTTCTCTCTCTCTTAAATCAGTATTTTTGGTGGCTTTTCTTTTTTCTTTTCTTTTTTTTGGCTGTGTTGGGGCTTCTTTGCTGTGTGTGGGCTCTCTCTAGTTGTAGCAAGTGGGGGCTACTCTTTGTTGCAGTGCACGGGCTTCTCATTGTGGTGGCTTCTCCTGTTGCGGAGCACGGGATCTAGGCACGCAGGCCCAGTAGTTGTGGCACAAGGGCTTGGTTGCTCTGCAGCATGTGGGATCTTCACAGACCAGGGATTGAACCTGTGTCCCCTGCATTGGCAGGCGGATTCTTAACCACTGCACCACCAGGGAATTCCCATCTGGTGGCTTATCATTTTTATTAATCTTTTCAGAGAACCAACTTTTGGCTCTGTTAATTTTCTGTATCATTTTTCAGTTTTCTATTTCATTGATTTCTGCTCTTTGTTTCTTCCTTCCTCTTATTTTTGTAATAGTTTGCAGAAGCCATTTTAAGGGTAATATATTCCAATATTTTCAATTCTTTTTACTTGCCATGATTTGACATTTAGGTAGTTCTGAAAATTTATAATTTTTGAGAGGTTTTGATTTTCTGATAGGTTTGCCCATTCATGCTTTAAGGGATATTATCTACTCCCTGGACACTGCTTAGATAAGAAAAAAAATGACTTTTTTTCCTATTTAAATTAGCAATTCAGATAAAACCCGAGTGAGTGAAAAAAATTTCTGCTTGATAATTATGTAGGACTCCTACATCTTCTCTTTTTCTGCAGATGTAATCATTAAAGAGAGTGCAGCTTTTAGAGAAATGCAGTGAATAAGAAACTTGGCCCATTATTAGACTTTACATGTCATGAAAATTCTATATGAATCAGTACAATAAATGATTAATCTTTGCCATTAACATTAATATTTAGATTTAAGTTTAAAAGAATATCTTGCACTCAGTTCAAAACTGAGTTAACTTTAGCTTCAACCAATAATCTAGAAACCATCCATCTGTGAGTTCCTGTCAGCCCTTCTTTTCCCCCTGGCTCTGCAGTACCCATGTCACCCACATCTAAGTCCATTGCATCCTCAACCTGCAGACTGTTCTGGCTTAGCTCCTGAGACAACTCTGATGGAGGTAGTGCTAGCCTCTTCCGTGGCTCCTTGAACCTTCTACCTATGGGCTTGTGCACTGTTCCCCACTTCCATACCTGTGAATTGAAGTTGCTACTGTGCACTCAATTTTTACATTCCCCTAAGGCTTCCCAGGGACTCTGGAGAACTGGGGCTTTATCATGTCCTTATTAGTTCCTTCCCTAATACCAGGGCCTTGCTCCTGAGCCTCACCTAGTGCCTGGGGCCTTGCTGAACACAGGTTATTCTTCCTCAGCCCTCCCTGCCTGCCATGGTTCTGGAACATCATGCCTGGCTGTTCTTCATCCATCTCCCCACCTGCCAAACCACAGCTCCCAGGGAGCCTGGGTCTCCTCTCATATGTCTGCTTGTCTGTCCCTCACTGTGAGCCCCTGTAGCCATGTCTGCACATCTCCTGGCTCTCACAGCGAAATCCCAGGCTGCTTCACACCTTTCTGCCCAAAGCCTTCTTCACTTCAAGTAAATGGCTTGGCTTTGCCACATCCCAAGAAATAAGTGTTCCAAACTATTTGTACAACTTTAGAAATTTGAAATCTAATAGTATTCTTTGATGGTGAAATTTCAATAATATGTCAGATATTTAAAATTATTTATGCTGAATGTGTTTAATCTTTTCATGCACATTAGAACTTAATCTCTGTGAATTTATTCAAATGTATAAGCATCTGATGCCTGTACCCAAAAGAGGAACTCAATAAATATTGTTTAATTTTAGTTTCCTTTATTATATGAGGTAGAAATTTCTCTTGGGGATTTGTAATGGATGACAAATTCCTTTTCATAAAAATTTATTTTATATAGATTTTGTTAACATTTAATAAAGTACTCTTTCCAAGAGTTGTTTAACACAACATACTAATCTTATCAAATCCACTACTTCTGGAAACACAAGCTTGTCACATTTGAGGTAATAATAATAATCCTGAGTTAACTGATAAGAATTGATTAATCCATGTATGTTTATTATTGGAGGGAAAAAATACCATTGTCATTTCACAACATATAATCTTCCTGACTTAATGGGAAAGAATGCTTTGGAGCTGGAATGCCTCAGTGTGCGGTGGCCGTGTGTAGGCTGAAAGAACAGTGCCCTGGAGTCTCCTACAATCAGGAGAGTATTTGCTATAACTTAATAGGACATTTTAAGGATGACCGTGAAGGAGAGAAGCAAACCAAGGCGTGTCGAAACCACTGAGAAAGCTAAAACGAGGAAGGCCAGGCTCATGAGACTGAAGACATATCCTTTGGTGTTGACATGATCTTCATTATGTAACTTCAGTTCCATGTCTTCGGCCTTCACCTCTCTCCAGAGCACCAGAATGAAATTTCAAAACCCTTGCTAGACCTTCTGAAGCTGCCTAAAACTCAACATATCCAAAATGGAAGTATATTCGTTACTTGAGCAGGTATCGTCAGACCCCACTGTGTGTCAGGCATGGAACACAAGAGGCACGGTCCCTGCCTGCAGTTCATCTTCTCTCCCTATGGGCTTCCCTTCCTGGGCTCCTTCCCAGTCCTCCCCTGGGAGCAATTCCCCTGCCCCATCCACTCCTCCTGATGATCCCATCTCCTTGCTTTACCCTCCCTACCCATCCTCTCTTTTTCATCCCTTCTAACACTGCCCTGGTTCAGGGGCTTCCTAATAGCTTTATTTTTTCTTTTCTTTTTAAAAATCGTGGTATTTAACATGAGATTTACCCTCTTAAAGTTTTAAGTGTACATTACAGTATTGTTAACTATAGGCATGATGTTGTACAGCACATCTCTAGAACTTATTCATCTGATTTATGAGTATATTCATATAACTGAAACTCTGTACCTTTTGAAGAGCAACTCCCCATTTCTCAATAGATTTCTGAAAGGTCCCAGTCTCCACTCTCTTGCTTCTCCATTCTCCTGTGCTTACTCTTTGCTACATGGACCCCAAAACTCATTTTATTTGTTTGCTTGTCTGTCTCCTTAAGGATACTCTGAACTATGTGGAATTACAGACTATTTTATTCATGAGTATATCCCCAGCACCTACCACAGAGTCGGTCAGTAAATATTTGTTGAATGAATGAGTGAATGAATGAAAAACCAGTTTGAGTCGTGTCTTGGTAATGTGGTTAATGTGATTTGGCATGAGATTTGAATTCAAGCCCCCTCCTTCTCTATGCTGTGACACAGGCCTCAGTTGCCTCATATTTATAGTAGGGGTATCAACACGGTATCTTGTCAGGGTTTGTGTGAGGGTTAAATGTAGATAACATGACTCAAAAAATTACCAAGCTCCTTAAATGTTGTTACTAATGCACAAAACATTTTTTTTTTTTGGTGGGCTCCTGCTTTCTAAATTGAAATTTGTTGTTAAGAGTATTTCTGCTCAGCACAGTCTGGACCATTCAGCTTCCTCTCCGTCTACATCTATCTGAACTTTCTGTATACTTACTGCTTCCCATTTCCTGGACACTGTGGACACCCCCTGCAGGTGCATGCCCAGCATCTTTGCTTACCTTGTTCCTGAGCCTAGATTGTCTTCCCACCCCACAGCCTTCACCAAATACAATCCTTCAAGTTCCCCTTAAGTGCCACTGGCCTTCTTGAAGCCCTCTGTGTCCCAGTCAGATTTAATAATCCTTCTTTTCTCCAGCACCATTCAGTACCTTGATTATTTTCCCTCTTATTGTACAGTAATTGGTCCTTGTGTTGTCATTGATGCTGTTCACAGATATTCCAGTACTTTCTCCTTCTTGGGACAGGGTGGGATTGCACCTCCTTGTCCACTTAGAGTTAGGTGTGGCCATGTGGCTTGCATTAGCCAATGAAATATGAGTAGAAATAACATGTGTTGCTTAAGCTTTAAATGCCAGTGTTCACCATGTGTTTTCCCCCTTGGTGTATTCAGGATAGTGACCATTGTACCAGCCAGGGTCCCTGAGAGAGTCCCTCTGCTGACCCACGTGGTCATGTAGCACAAGGAGGGAACAAGCCACTGAGACTCTGAGGTTCTTGGTGACTGCAGCATAACCTAGCCTATCTTATGCAGTTGTTTATATGTATGTCTTCCTCACTGGATTATAAATCACTTAAAGGCAGGCTCTGCATCTAACTCACGTTATACCCATACTCACTTCTAACCTCCCTGCACCTAGTGGGTGCTCAAAGTAGCTTTCCTTGAATCTTCCTGGAGCACTGGAGAAGGATATGAATTTGGGAAGAGCTGGGAATGAATACTATTTTAGAAAGACTACATAGTACATGTTGGAGTAAATATCCCATTTCAGACCCTTAGATTTTTAATTTAAAATTTAAAATTTATTAAATATTATTTAAACTCACAAACATTTAAAAAATATTTACTACCTGACCCTTAGAAGGAAACAAATTTCAGGAAGAAAAGAAGAGCTACACAGTCCAGGCATTGAGATGAATTAACTTTGCCACCTCACTGGCAGTGTCACTAGGGAACATTGACTTTGTGCCTTTAACATTGGCAAACAAGTTCTAGAAAGACACTTGAAGTTTAGCTTATCCCTACATATTTTTCATGAAGTTATAAGATGCACATGCCACATTTTTTTTTCTTTTTCTTTTTCTTTCTAAACACTTCTTCATTTCTGAGTCAACCAGTGATTTGCAGTGAATTTTAAAGTCATTAGTATGAATTAATGCAATATTGTACTGATACTATTTTCTAGATTTATTAGTGAGATATCTGTTTTAACATTAAGTTAGAGAGGTAAATTTTTTTATGGAGAAAGGCAAAGGACCTGAGTCATTCTAATGAGATAAATGTACAATTTTAATAGCACTAATAGAGCTATTCATTTTACTGGCTTGAAAAGAAGACTAATGGTTTATATCACTTGACTTTCTCAATTTGTCATGTTTGTGATTCACTAATGTACCTTCTGAGCAGCTGGATTTGGGCCTCCATGGCCCAGCTCTGTACGTCCCTTTTCCCAGAAGAGGAGATACTTTCAGGGAATGAAAATCTGTGCCCTCCCCCCAACTCCTGCCCCCAGCATTACACTCTCCAAAAGAATTCACCTGCAGCTTCTCTCTCTTTCTATCAGTGAACCCTATGTATACAGATCATATTTGTGATTGTTACTCCCCAGGAGACATGTTTTTATTAAAAAGATTTCGGCATTTATTTTAAAATGTATTCTTTATTAGAAATAGACTAATAGACTCTTTATTAGAAATCTAATTTATATTTTTAGTTAGCAATCTATCTTTATATTATTAAAATTTACTCCTGAATAGTATTTCATATACCATGCTGTCATTATCCATTCTCTTGTGAATAGACATATTGCTTGCTTGCTTGCTTTTTCCCTCCCTCCCTCCCTCCCTCCCTCTCTCCCTCCCTTCCTTCCTTCCTTCCTTCCTTTCGTACAGCTACACCGAATGTGGATAAAATCTCCAACATGATGTTGAGTGAAAGAAAGCAAGTTCCAGAATACATACACTATTTAAATAAAGTCCAAACACAAATCTGCATACATGCAGAGTAAAACTATATATTAAAAACACTAGGAAATGATGAAGACAAAATTCAGGATAGTGGTATTTTCATGGGGAGAGAGGAGGATGTGCCTGGGGAGGGGAATGTAGGAGCATCATTGTTTGATAATGTGTTTCTTAAAGTGGATGGTGGGCCCACTGGTGTTCATTTTATTTTCCTTCACGTGTATGTATGAGTGTGTATTTGTACTTATATGTTTGAAATATAAGATAAAAGAAAGTTATTTTATCTTGTAAGCCATGTGCTCAATGTCAAAATCGTGGATTTTCCTGCTGAGAAGTAAAATTACCCTTTGACAAACTGGATTTTTTAATTGGCTTCTTAATTGGCTGTTGGCATCCGGTAGATACTAAAAGAAGGATGGTATAACTCAGAAGTTGGGAAACAACAGCCCACAGGACAAATCTGGTGGACTCTGTTTTTGTATGGCCCATGAGCTAAGAATGGCTTTACATTTTAAAGTTCATTTTAAAACATAATTTTCATTTTTAATGAAAAAAATTCAAAGAAGAATAGTATTTCGTGACACATGAAAATTATATGATATTCAAATTGCAGTGTCCATAAATAAAGTTTTACTGGAACACAGATATGTTCATTAATTTATGGATCATCCATGGCTGCCTTCACACTACCATGACAGAGTCAAGTAGTTGCAACAGAGACACTGTGGCCTTCAAAGACTAAAATATTTATTATCTGATCCTTTTCAGGAAGAGTATAATATAAAAGAAGCTGATGTTAAAAGAGGTAAAATTAATTAGCTCTTACATTTTCAGAATCAGGCAAACCTCAGTTTGAATCTTCACTCAACTCCTTACTAAATGGAGCTCTCTGATCCTCAACAGAAATTATTTAATAAGACAGTGAATGAGAAAATGCCTAGCAAGCCAACTGGCACACATTAGGGACTTAATTGTTTTTTTCCTTTTAAGATTAAAGTTCTGGCTGATATTAGCCCAAAGGGTCTGAGCAAGACTTCTCTTTATTCTTTGCACATTCATATGAGTTATGTTTGGATAACTTGCATCTGTGGACTGAGCTTAGACAAGTCCCCTCATATTCTGAGCCTCAGTTTCCCCATCTATAAAGTGAGAGTAATAATAACAATCTCCCAAGGTTATGCTGAGGATTAGCAATAACAATGGTTGTTACAGTTACTGGCTCAGATCCCTTGCTCACAATCTGGTTATTTATATGGTACATTTCTCCAGAGAACATGTTGCTCATTGAAAATCCAGACTTTTTTAAAATTTATTTTTGGCTGCATTGGGTCTTCATTGCTGCGTGTGGGCTTTCTCTAGTTGTGGTGAGGGGGGGCTACTCTTCTTTGCGGTGCGCGGGGCTTCTCATTGCGGTGGCTTCTCTTGCTGCGGAGCACAGGCTCTAGGCGTGCAGGCTTCAGTAGCTGTGGCACGCAGGCTCAGTAGTTGTGGCTCATGGGCTTAGTTGCTACGCGGCATGTGGGATCCTCCTGGACCAGGGATTGAACCTGTGTCCCCTACATTGGCAGGCAGATTCTTAACCACTGCACCACCAGGGAAGCCCCGAAAATCCAGCCTTTTCAAAGGCTATCAACAGAGCTGAACTACAGGCTAGGGGTAAAGCTGATCTAGAGCTCTGCCACTAACTGCAAGATTCTGGGCACACCACTTAACTACTCTCCACTTTGTTCTTTGCATATTTGAAGAAGGATCAGATAGCTTCCTAGATAGCTCAGGATTTATGTGTTAAAGCTATCATCCACTATTCTATCAAAATGAAGCTTGAGTTAAGGAGTACAGTTTGACCAGATTTTTTTGGAGTACCAGTTTAAAAAATATGGACATTTTTCATCATCAAAAATGTTCTAACATAATCACAGTCTTTAGAAACCCCCACCACATGGGTGCTTTCATTATTTTTCTTAAAACTAGCATGAATTGACTTAGAGGATAACTCAAGGATGTAATTCTACCCTCCAAGATGGTAACGTCTCTCATGGGTCTGCTGGCCCTCATCACAGCCTGTGTTCCTTGCACTCTCACTCCAACCCCTGGCATATCAAATATTTGGATGGGTAGATGGATGAACCAGTGTCTGGGAATATGAAGTAATGCAAGCAGGCTAGGCCAGCCTGGGCATTGAAGTGCTGCTTACATGAATTCCCATCACTGGAAGAACACTTGTTTTTCATGCTGGACTCCCCAGTGTGATGTGGGAATTGAAGAGGACCTAACTCCATGCCCCTGTGCTGAGGAGGGCATGATTGTCCTTTGTTGTGGAATAACAGAGTATAGATAAAGCTCCTTTTCCCCATGAAACCATTCGTGCTGAACTAAAGTACAAAGGAAAATCAGTGACCTTGAATGACGCTTGTTTGCAGTGCTCTTGGCTTTCAAAGACCCTTTCTTCAATGCTATTTAACATTTTTTGCTATGCAAATATAAGGAATCTAATATGCTATTTTTCAAGACCAGTATCACAAACATGGTTGTTTTTTATTTTGTAACCTAATTTAGTTAGAAAATTGCAAGTCCCGATGAATTACAATGTTATGCCATCATTCTCAGAATGGCACTTTTAATAATCGGATTTTGAGCTTCTGGATAATTTTAAATAAATATTTTTGAGGAACTATTAATATTGAGTACAAATGACATTTTTTATGATCTTTCTTGTCAGGAATTATATGCATGAAAGGTAGCCTATATCATTTAATGTGTGTTTTCATCCATCTTACTTTTATTCAGGTATCTGGAACTATGTATGTTTACTTATTTACTCATACAATAAATATTCATAAAGCATCCATTAGATGCTAGGCACTCTGCTATTCCAATGTTATTAATGAAAAAAGACAGACTAAAATCCCTGCCCTCTTGTAGCTAACATTGTTTTAAAATACTGATAATCACTGAATTGGAACTAATGATCCCAGTAAGAGAAAAAGTGAGAAAAAGATATTCATTTCAGTTTTTATTTTCCACATCTGAAAATCAAAATAAGTAACTTATCTAGTATGTTTAAGTTTTAATTTGGTTCACTTGATAATAAATAATTTTAGTTGTCATGCTAAAGGGACTTGTCACTTATAGCTACTATGTATTGAGTACTCATTGAGTCCCAGATCCTGTACTAAGTGTTTACATTTACCCCATTTGGCAGATGAGAAAATTGAGACCCAGAGATATAATTTAACTTTTGACCTTCCCACAGTCAGTAAATGGTAGAGATTCAAACCAAATGCAGGTCTGTCTTATCCATTGCACACACTATCTCCAAGCAGCGTCACAGATAAGAAGCAGAAATCAATGAAATTATAGTATGTACTCAGAACAAAATCCCAGATGATGGCCAAATCCAGAAATCACAGAGTTCACAAAACCAGCGATCTAGACTTAAGTTAGGTATTAGAAGTTAAAGATGTGAAAATGAAATTTGATTCAACTAGGCTATATTGAGCATTTCCTATGCAAGGTGCAGTTTTATGCAGTGTGTGTGGATAAGAACATGTAAGTCTGTGCGTATGAGGGTGAGTGGATGAGTATGTGTGAGTGGGTGAGTGTGCGTGTGTTTAAGTGTGAGTATGTGAGTGTGTGTGCTTGTATGGATGGTGGCATTGTGAAATAATAATCAATAAATTGCACTGTTTGTCCCTGTAGAGCTCACAACATGAGAGACACATGTTTTAAAACAGGCCTAATTATAATTCTAGGTAGATTGTGATAAGTGGAGTAAAAGATTACGAAGTGATTTCTAAACGGTAGGAAGGAGCCTAAACCACAGCAGTGGTAGTGGGATTGCAAAGGAAGGGACAGACAAACTTCCTATTTTTAGTAGCATGCACCATCAGATAACCTGAACAGTCTTCCCGTTGAGATCAATTTAAAATGTTAGATAAAATATTAAAATGCAGTTAAATTTATTTCTGAGATGATAAATCAAGGAATACATAGAGGCTGAAAATGAATTGAAGATTGAAACCCAGAAAGATAAGTCAATACTCAAGATGGTCTTACCTCTGGGGCATGTGCTGAACTCTTCCATTTGGAAGAGTCCATGTGCCTTCCATTTGGAGGGGCTTGTGGGATGTAGGGGACAGGAGACAAAACAGGGCATCCAATGGTATATGCTGGTGTAGTTAGAACCATGAAGACTTGGACCAAAATTATAATAGTGTATTAGCCAACAAAACAAAACAAAAAAATCTCCTTTGCATAAGGGGGAAGTGGGGAAGGGAAAATAAAATTTTCCTCTTGAAAATTCATGATCACAAGTTGGCTGTCATATAGGCTTGAAACACAAATTCACACTTCCTGTGTGGTCTAACAAAACCTCACACATGATCCTAGGACAATGGTGTCCCCAGGTGCCCAGAGAAGCAAATGCAGATCTGCTGGAGGAATAATGCACTTTTACCCTGAGTCTCAAAGAATTCCCACAGATAAAATTCCAAGAAGCATTAGCTTTCAGTTAAAAAAAATCACGCTACCTATAAGAAAATAAGACATCATAAGAGCAGACAGGAGAAAAGCAGGCAACAGAATCAGGTCCACAGAGAACTTTAGATATTGGAAATGAGTATGATTTATATGTTTAAAAAAATAAAAGAAGGAATTAAAATATAAATTAGGAACAAGACACTCTTTAAAACAACTAAGATTTGAATAAGAACCAATAGATCTTCAGAATAAATAGCAGGTTAAACACAATTGAAGAAGGACTTAGTGAATTGGAAGATATACCTAAATAAATTGTCTAGGACAGAGAGGTTTAAAAATATAGAGGATAGAATGAGAGGGCATATAAGGATTATGTATCTGGTGAGATTGTATTTCAAGAACAGGGACAAAATAGTGTCTCAGTTAAACATGAACTTTTTCAGAGCTCCACTAAATTAATGTTAAAGATATACTTCAGGTAGAAGGAAAATGATCCTAGATGAACTGAGAGGCAAGAGAAATGTGAGCAAAGTAATTGATAAATGTGTAGATAACTAAATAAACATCAATTGCATGAAACAATAACAATAATGTGTAACTTGTATGTTAAAAAAACCCAACAATTAAATAATGGTAGAATTAGAATGTGAGCTAGGCAAGATGGGAGTTAAAGTGTTCTCAGGGTCTTATATGGTTAAGGAGGATAATTCTCAACTTTAGATTTTTGTAAGAAGGCATATTAACCCTTCTAGAATAATCACAAAAGGAATAGAAAAAGAACCGACAACTTTTAAACTAGTACAGTGGAAAAATAGAATAAGAAAAATAAATTCAAAAAAAGGTAAAAAAGGGAAGAAAAACTAGAAAAGAAAAAACAGGATGAATAATGCATAAAATAAGTGGTAGAAACAAACCCAAATATTTCAGTGATTACACTAAATACAAATAGACTGAACTCTTAAAATCCAGCTATATGCTTTTTCAAGAGACACCCTTAAAGGTTAAGAACATGGAAAAATGGAAAGTAAAAAGATAGGAAAAGTATCCCAGACAAATTCTAGCCGAAAGGAAGCTGATACAGCTCAGTTAATATCTGATAAAATAGAATTTAAAGCAAGATCAAATATTAGAGTAACTACATGATGATAAATTTACTTACTACAAAAATAAAAAGTTCTAAGCTTGTATGTACCTAACAACATAGCCTAAAAATGTAAAGCAAAACTCAGCAGAACTACTTGGAGAAATTGACCCATCTGCAATCTGTGAGAGGTATTGGCACTCCTTTCTGTAGTTGATAGATCAGTCAGAAAAATAGCAAAGGAAGGAACAGCTCAAGAGAGATTTCAGAGATTGGATATGTCTGTTTGTTTATTTATTATTAGGGTAACATTGGTTTATAATATTATGTAAGTTTCATCTGTACAACATATTGCTACTTTTGTATACCCTACAGTGCGTTCACCACCAAAAATTTAGTTTCTATCCATTGCCATACAGTTGATCCCATTTAAGCATTTCACCCTCCCCCCCCCGACACTTCCCTTCCAGTAACCACTACTCTATTCTCTGTAACTACCTGTTTGTTTCTGTTTGGTTTGTTCATGTATTTGGGGGTTTTTTTGTGTTTTTTTTTTTTGTTGGTTGGTTGGTTTTTTATATTCCACATGTGAGTGAAAATATACAGTGTCTTTCTCTGTCTGAATTATTTCACTTAGCACAATACCCTCAAGATCCATCCATGTTGTTGCAAATGGCAAGATTCCATCTTTTTTATGACTGAGTAGTATTCCATTGTGCATATGTGTGTGTGTGTGTGTGTGTGTGTGTGTATGACATCTTCCTTATCCATTCATTTCTTGATGGGCACTTAGGTTGTTTCCATATCTTGGCTATTGTAAATAATGCTATAATGAACATAGGGGTGTATGTATCTTTTCAAATTAGTGTTTTCATTTTCTTTGCATAAATACCCAGGAGTGGGATAGCTGGATCATATGGTAGCTCTGTTCTTAATTTTTTGAGGAATTACCATACTGTTTTCCATAGCAGCTGCACCAATTTATATTCCCATTGACAGCATATAACGTTCTCTTTTCTCCACACCCTTGCCAACACTTCTTATTTCTTGCCTTTTTGATAATAGTCATTCTAACAGGCATGAGACGATATCTGATTGTGGTTTCTGACTTGCATTTTCCCTGATAATTTGTGATGTTGAACATCTTTTCATGTGCCTATTGGCTATCTGTATGTCTTCTTTGGAAAAACATCCAGTCAGCTCCTCTGCCCACTTTTAAATCGGTTGTCTGTTTTGTTGTTGTTGTTGAGTTTCATGAGTTCTTTATATATTTTGGATATTAACCCCTTATTGGTGGAAGCAGTCTTTTGAAAGCCCAGTCATCAGAGGGTTCTCCTCTGGGAGGGTGCTCCTCCCTTCTCTTCCGGCACAGCAGAGTCCATGCTGCCATTAGTCCTTGTCCTGAGAATAGTACCCTTCTGCATCTCATCTCCTAAGGGCAGAGGTGCTAGGCACTTGCTCAGCACTTTCTTATGGAAATCACCCCTTCCTCACCCTAATGTGGACCCACATGAAAAAGCCAGTTTGCTCATCCTGGCCCCTTCTGCCTGGGCCTCTCACAGACTCTCACTTTACTATAGGGCACAGGTGGTTTGAAGATGGATGATCCTGAACCCCATTTTGATCTTTCTAGCCTGTTGCTCATATTTCACTGAAGGTGTCTGCAGTGATGAGAGAATAGCAGGGGCGGGGGCATCAGTCTGCAACCATCTCTGTACTCAGTGGAAATACAGATGCTCTTATGCATATGGAATCTTAAAAAGGTTTGAATTAGTCATTTATGCCATGTTCACAGTGGTAGTTCCACAATGATAAAATTCAGCTGTTGAAAATTGAGGGTGGTGGTGAAGTGTCAAGCATGGACTTCCAGTTCTGGCAACATGTGGTACAGAGGTGACAGAGACACATACCTTCCCACCCTTCCCACTCCTATCCAAACACATAGGAATGCTGGATAAAATATAATACCCAATGTAAAGACAGAGTAAAACTTTAAAGGGAAGGAAAGAGGGGAAGGAAGAGGAATAAAATAAAAACAAAGGGAAGAGGTCGTACTGGTAACCAAGAGCCTTCAATGCAAGAGTTGCTGTAGTGTGGTACCCCTAGTTCCCAGATACTCAGGGGATAGCCTTGGAAGCAACAGTTCCCCGAATATAAATTCCATCTGATCACAGCCAACTCAGTCAATTAGAGTTGCAACTCTGGCCTTTACTAGGAAAGAGTGGGGCTTCAGCTCAACCTAATACTTAGCCTTAGAATATACTTGAGGGGTTGGAGGTTGAGTGGCAATAAAATGTTGGGCTCTTTTCTAGGCTTTATCTTTGCTTCATATCTTCATCAAGCCACCTTCAGACCCTCCTCCAGCAGCTCCAAGCCTCTAGTTATCACCTGGGTTTAAGTGTTTACCTTAGACACCAGCCAGTGAAGTGACTGTATTAAAGTTGCCATTGTCAGTGCTTTGGAGAATACCTTGCATTTTGACCCAGCTGGTTAGGGAATTGGTAAGTCAAAGGTCACCTCTGCATGGTCAAAGAACCAAAACAACTTAAGATTGTCATTTTAAGGTACTCTCACAAAGCTGTACAACTCTGTAGTTTTAAAGAATCAAAACTGGTCACTTTTCCATTTAGATGACTATCCCCATGGAGGAAGTACTTCCAGGGTTCTCCTCATCTTGGAGTATTATAGTTGGCATGGTGTAACACAATTGTCAGGCTTGCCTTCCACCTTCCAGATTCTTTGATAATGTAAACTAGCAAATTAGGACTTACCCTGAAAATAACTGCATGCTATGATACAATAGAGGTATTGATAGAATAGTCCAAGAACAAAAGAGGTAAAGGTAGTAACATTTTGCCATCTGGCAAAGCCACTAGACCAGATGGATTCACTAATGACTTCTCTGAAGTATTTAATCAGACCTTACTGAAACACATGACTGGCATATTTAATTATCCTAAATTAACAGGACTTCCGCCAAATATAACCCTCAATGCTTGAGTCACGCTCCTTACTTGAAGAAAAAAGAGATGAATAGCTCCAGAAAGCTGAGTTTCACATAGACCCCCTTCATTAATGAAACTTCTCATTACCAAATTGTTGTGTTACAGTCTTAAGGTATTATTTCTTGTTTTTCAAAGAATGAATTGTAAGACTAGCCATGCTGGTCAAATTCATTTTATCAGTAACAATTATACTTGATGATAACATCTGGGGGTTGATAAATCTGATATAGTCATCAGACATCCCTTCCTACTTCCTGCCTGTGGAAAACTTCTCAACCACCAGATATGGTCTTTTTTGCATAAGTTAATCAATTTTTATTTCTCTGTAACTTTTTCATTTAATTTAATTTTTTTTGTTTTTATCTCTTTTAATTTTCATGTTTGTATCAAAGCAATATTCACCCACAAATCAAAAATTACAGAAGGCTTTATAATGAAAAGCTGCCCCTGCCCCACCCTTTCCCATCCCCAATCCACTTTCCAAAGGAACACTTTTAATTCTTATGACTTTTTTTCTGGTGATTATGTACCTACATCTCAAAAAAATTTTGATTAATTGCTATTTTCTGATTTATCTGCTTTAGACATGGTCAACTTCCTTTCAAGACACATGAGAATATAGCTTACATATGCCATTCTTACATCCCTTCTCTTATCCTCTTCAAAGGGTTATTTCATATTTTTAATTCCCTTAACATTTACCTTTGTAGCTTTTATATTTTTATATCTTTATTTTTGGGGTCATCAACTATAGACAGTGTCTCTGGGCTCCTAATTTTGTATGATGAAGATCTTAGTGACATGAGTATTCCACTGAATGCTCCAGTATTCTTTCACTCGGTACAATGTTTTGAGATTCATCTGCGTTGTTGTGTGTATCAGTACTTAGTTCATTCCTTTTTATTGCTGAAAATGATTCCATTGTATAAATATACAATAATTTGTTTATCCATTCACCTGTTGATGAATATTTGAGTTATTGCCAGTTTTTGACTATTATAAATAAAGCAGCTATGAACATTTGTGTATGTCTTTGTTTAGAGACATAATTTTATTTCTCTTGGGTAAATATCTAGGAATGAAATTGCTAGGTCATATGGTAACTGTATGTTTAACTTTATAAGAAACTGCCAAACTACTTTCCAAAGTGATTCATCATTTTACATCCCCATCAACAATGTGTGTACGTTCCAATTGCTCTACATCCTCAGCAACTCTTGGTATTGTCAGCCTTTTCAATTTAGTTGTCTTTGACAATGTTCAAGTCTTTGGGCCATATTTTAAGTTGGGTTGTCTTCTTACTATTGAATTGTAAGCATTCTTTGTATGTTCTGGGTACAAGTCCTTTGAGAATTTTCTTTACCAGTCTATGACTTCCCTTTTCATTTTCCTAATGGTATCTTTCAAAGAGCAGAAGTTTTAATTTTGAAGTCCCAATTTATCAATTGTTTTCTTTTATGGCTAATGCTTTCTGTTTCTTCTCTAAAAAAAATCATTGTCTTTCAAAGGTCACAAAGGTTTTCTCATGTGTTTTTCTATCAGTTGTATGGTTTTAGTTCTTACATTTAGATCTCTGGTCATTTGAGGTAATTTTTGTGAATGATGAGAAGTAAGTGTTGAGGTTTATTTTTTTCCATATGGATGTCCAGTTGTTCCATTATTCATTAAAAAAACTATCCTTCCCCTTTGAGTTACCTTAACACTTTCATTGAAAATCAATTGACCATATAAGTGTGAGTCTATTGATGGACTCAATAGTGTTCCATCGATCTGTGTGTCTATCCTTATGCCAACACTCTACTTTCTTAATTGTGACTCCTTTTTATAAAGGCTTTACACAGAACTTCCCCTTCTATTAACATTCTACTCATATTTATTGATTTCAGTGTTCGAGTCCAGATTCTCTCACTGTCAATCATGATTGGATACAATTTTCAAATTTCTTGCCTAGGATATTTTCTCCTTCGATGACTTATTTAGATAACCAATCTTGTCCATTTCATGTGGTTTTCCCCAGTTTAATTCTCAGAGCGTAGTCTTATTTTTAAACTTTGGAGATTAGTTCACAGTAGCTCTCTATGTACATGAGTCTCCCTGTCTTAGAATGTCAATCCTCAGGGGTTTCACATGTGATTGTTTTGAGCAGATTCTATCACATGGCAGTTAGTTAATACTAACAACACATATACTGCTCACTATGTTTTAAGCACTGTTGTTTTAATCACTGTTTTAGAATTTATTAAATCCTCACAATAGTACCTACCTTCTTTCAGGTAGGTACTGTTATTATTCGTATTTTATGGATGAGAAACTGAGGCACAGAAAGATTGAGTAATTTGCTGAAGGTGATTTGTGAGAGACTTACATGCCAGTAAGTAGAGGAGATATGCTTCAGTGATGTACTGATACCTGTTTAAGAACAAGCTCTCTAAGAGAAAATGTATGTATATTCATAAATTTTTTGTAAATTTTGCTGATATAAATGTGTTGCACACAATTTACGAATAATAATGAAATATATAATACTCTTTATTGTAAATTCCATATAACCAATTAATTGTCATAAAATTCTTTCCTTGCTTTTTGCTGAACTCTTGTATCTGTGACCAACCTATGGTTGCAGTTCAACCATGATTTGACAAAATCAGATGAGGAATAAATGCTTGATTACTATCTAGTTCAGAAATGAAGTCCCTCACATCATTGACAAATGAATATAGTTCTGACATGAATGTTAGTTGATATTTTTGTTTATATTGATAAGAGAAAAGTGATGCAACAAAGACATGTCAGAACTTTAATCATTAGCCAATGATGTGAGCGACTTACTTGCTAAGTGGATAATACTTTTTGAATATTGGAAGAATATTTTCTCAATTTTTTGTGTTATTTGTAATGTAACAGCTATAAACATAACACACTTTTAAGTTTATTCTGCATTGTTCACATTTTATCCTTCTATATTTTAAATCTAGACAACTGATAAAACAACAAATCAAGTGCTGATTTGCAGCATTTGTTGATTTCCATGATGTAAAAACTCCCACAGCAGCTGATTTCAAACACTAATGTGACATCATTGAAAACAGTTGGAAAGAGATGTGCAGAGGTACATCATTCTATATAGTATTTCTCCATACAGATAGGCTGGCAATCAATATACTTAAGACTATATATAATAGTAAAATTAGTAAAATAATTAGGAAGTGATGAGTTTTAGTATGTATTACCTTTGTTTTTATTTTTTGTTTTCTTTTTTTTTCTTTTTTATCATAGTAATTGTAATAGTTAATATTTATTGCCATTTAATATATGTCACGCACTGATTTAGGGTCTTTATTTAATGAATGTTGATCTTTAGCATTGAATGATCTCAACCCCAAAGAATTAAAATTGTAAGTTTAGTGTTTTGCCATTATAAGACCTGTCAACTAGTGTGTCATTGGAGTTCTTCCTTCCTAGAAATTTCTCTTATATAAAAACTATTAAATGATGCAGTTGACAAATGTAAGGAAGGGAGTGTGGATACGAAAACTCTATGATCAGCTCCTAGACCATTAAAGACTGAGTCATTATTTTATAACATAAGCCAAAATTGTGTTTGTTTTTGCTGTCTTTCATTAGTGTTTTGTTTAGGTACAGAGGGTAGGGCAACAACTCCTACTACTACTACAAAAGCTCCAGGTTTTACCTTCTATCACCTTATCTTTTTTTTTCTTATTAGTTATCTATTTTATACATATTAGTGTATACATGTCAATCCCAATCTCCCAGTTCATCACACCACAATGCCCACCCCCCGCCACTTTCCCCCCTTGTGTCCATACGTTTGTTCTCTACATCTGTGTCTCAATTTCTGCCCTGCAAACCGGTTCATCTGTACCATTTTTCTAGGTTCCACATATATGTGTTAATATATGATATTTGTTTTTCTCTTTCGGACTTACTTCGCTCTGTATGACAGTCTCTAGATCCATCCTCGTCTCTACAAATGTCCCAGTTTCGTTCCATTTTATGGCTGAGTAATATTCCATTGTATATATGTACCACATCTTTATCCGTTCATCTGTCGATGGGCATTTAGGTTGCTTCCATGACCTGGCTATTGTAAATAGTGCTGCAGTGAACATTGGGGTGCATGTGTCTTTTTGAATTATGGTTGTCTCAGGGTATATGCCAGGTAGTGGGATTGCTGTGTCATATGGCAATTCTATTTTTAGTTTTTTAAGGAACCTTCATACTGTTCTCCATAGTGGCTGTATCAATTTACATTCCCACCAACAGTGCAAGAGGGTTCCCTTTTCTCCACACCCTCTCCAGCATTTGTTGTTTGTAGATTTTCTGATGATGCCCATTCTAACTGGTGTGAGGTGATAACTCATTGTAGTTTTGATTTGCATTTCTCTAATAATAAATGATGTTGAGCAGCTTTTCATGTGCTTCGTGGCCATCTGTATGTCTTCTTTGGAGAAATGTCTCTTTAGGTTTTCTGCCCATTTTTGGATTGGGTTGTTTGTTTTTTTAATACTGAGCTGCATGAACTGTTTATGTATTTTGGAGATTAATCCTTTGTCCATTGATTTGTTTGCAAATATTTTCTCCCATTCTGAGGGTTGTCTTTTCATCTTGTTTGTAGTTCCCTCTGCTGTGAAAAGCTTTTAAGTTTCATTAGGGACCATTTGTTTATTTTTGTTTTTATTTCCATTACTCTAGGAGGTAGGTCAAAAAAGATGTTGCTGTGATTTATGTCAGAAAGTGTTCTTCCTATGTTTTCCTCTAAGAGTTTTATAGTGTCCGGTCTTACATTTAGGTCTCAAATCCATTTTGAGTTTATTTTTCTGTATGGTGTTAGGGAGTGTTCTAATTTCATTCTTTTACATGTAGCTGTCCAGCTTTCCCAGCACCACTTACTGAAGAGACTGTCTTTTCTCCATTGTATATCCGTGCCTCTTTTGTCATAGGTTAGTTGACCATATATGCATGGGTTTTTCTCTGGGCTTTCTACCCTGTTCCATTGATCTATATTTCAGTTTTTGTGCCAGTACCATATTGTCTTGATTACTGTAGCTTTGTAGTATAGTCTGAAGTCAGGGAATGTGATTCCTCCAGCTCCATTTTTTTCCCCTCAAGATTGCTTTGGCTATTCGGAGTCTTTTGTGTTTCCATACAGATTTTAAAATTTTTTGTTCTAGTTCTGTAAAATATGCCACTGGTAATTTGATAGGGATTGCACTGAATATATAGATTGCTTTGGGTAGTATAGTCATTTTCACAGTATTGATTCTTCCAATCCAAGAACATGATATATCTCTCCATCTGTTTGTGTCATCTTTGATTTCTTTCATCAATGTCTTATAGTTTTCTGAGTACAGGTCTTTTACCTCCTTAGGTAGGTTACCTTTGTTTTTAATATAATTTATTTAGTTGCAAGTTTATATAATTTAATTGTAAACAGTGGCTGTGTTTAACAACTGATATTCAAAAATTTTGAAATTTAGCAATCAGTTCTTGCTGGCTCCAGCATGCTGCTGCATGCTTCGATCTCAGGCAGCCAAACTACTATGCCCTTAGCCATTCTTTTATGTGGTATTAAGGTATTACTAGAATATGGTTCCATACCAATACCCGTATGGCAACACTCAGCATGCAAGATATATTGTGTCTTTATTTTTCTAAATCACATTAATTCTCATTAGATGTACCACTCATCAAGGTTGTTGAGAAGTCCAATTTGAGGGACCAGTGCTCAACCGTGGATTATACAGGTACCCATGGGCTTACACGGTTCAGGGACAATGGCAGTGGACCCTGGTGGTCTGTTGACATTGCTCTCACTTCCATATGTCCTGCCCAGGCCCACCTAGAAGGCAGGGCTGTATCTGTGGTGTGAGGTGAGATCACACTCCAGTGCCAAGTGCAGCTCTGGGGACAAGGACTGAAGCACAGCCACCCCCATCTGAGGTCCCACTACCACCAGCCCACTATTTTCAAAAAAGTCTTCCTTTGCCTTTTCTTTCTCACAGGTGAGCATCCACTGAGGTTGGGCCACTGCCTCTTCAGCCCAGAAAGCAGCAGCCTCCCCCTCTGCCCTCAGACAGTCCAGCCTAATCATCACTTTGATGCACTTATACCTCCAACACTGGAAAATTCTCTCAGGTTTATTTTCAGAGAAAGGAGAGAGAAGGCTTTCATGCTTTCCTGGTGAGGCTACTGGAAGAAAAAAAAAAGCTACTACCGTATAAAGTTATTACTGAGAGAATCCCTAAAGCAGCCTGGGCAAAAATGAAATAAGGCTTTAAAAAGCAAAGTCCAAATCATGAACATTTTTAAAATGCTGCACTTGGAACAAGTACTCAAATATAATTTTTTTGCCTTCAGGAATTGAGAATGATTAGTGTTGATGAGAGTTTTTTGTTTACCCCCATAAGGCTACCTCTTTTCATGACCCTATGAATTCTCATTTTCTCCCCACACAACATATTGGGAAATCTTCCTGATCTTATCTGACATCAGAAAGACATGCTTTTGCCCTTGGAGAAACAAATCAATTCCTTCTCCCCGATAGGGTGATGAAAGTCCTTCTCTGCAGTGCTTTCTATTGCTATGGCAACAGAAGATGGGATTTCCCAATGGAACTAGATTTATATATACACAGAGAAAAGCAGTTCTTTAAAAGCTTGATCCCTTTTTTGTTGCCATGTCTACAATACAATCAATGCAATAAACTACCAAGGAAAGGACACCAAACCTTTCTATGTAGGTGTGGAATGAGACCTCCATCGTATTGAGACCCTCAGTGAAAGGGAGTCAATTTTGAAAGTTTTAACACTGTGACATTGCTGTTGTAGCCATAATAATCTGTAAAATTTGTAATGTGCAAGCTTTATGGACTCTCAAATGGAAGACATAAAATATAAGTAAGTATGGATACTTCCAGTCACAGAAAGAACCCAACACTATGTTATGGTAAAGAAGACGATGGGAAGGCCAGAGTGGACCAGATATTTTGTGTAGTGGTGGTACTTTCCACTTCTGTAATTTCTTCATGGAAGAACATAACAATTGGCCATTTCTGATGAAATCTTATCAGAAGGAATTCAGGGGCCATGATAGTTTTCATCATGGCCCCTTAAGAGGATAAGGAGACACATCCTCCTATAATCTGTTGGTTGATCTAAAGGCAATACTTAGGGTAGCTTCTTAGGCTTAGGGCCTGAGCAGTTTTGAAGTATGCAGTAGGGGGCCAATTTGGAATCTGTGCCTATCTATCTATCTATTTATCTATCTATCTCATTTAAACGCTTCTGAACTAAAATTGCAAATATGTTTTGGGATTAGATGAAAGCAGATCCTGCTCAAAATGACTTTTCATGAAATTCTTGAATTCATAAATGCAGAGAAGTGAGAAGGGAATAAATACCTTGATGGTAGCTTCAAATATGCTTATTAAATAAACGCTCCTGTAACTGCACCCTTACCAATACCTTATGTGCAAATCCAGTGATTAAGGTTGCTGGGGTTTTCCCCTGCTTTCTTACGAGGATTAAAAACTGCTGTTGAATGATATGACATATTTAAAACAAAAGTAAGCACCACTTGGCTCTGCTCTAAAAGATACATGGATGCTGTCATTCTATTACCCAGGTGGAAGGAGTGAAGTTTCTGGGAAGCTGATGGGGAATGGCAAAGTGAGTAGAGGTGGTTGTCTGTTTGCCCTATTCTTGCCATGGACGTGGATAAGTAGGAACATTATGAGTCAGTGCATTGTTGCCTGCAAGCCAGGGAAGCGAGGTCAGAGACTTGGGGTATAAAAGGAGAACAGGATAATTTTGTTAATATATTCAAATGTAAAGGAGGAACTTAGATAAATGGGGTATCATGGGCTGGGAAAAGATGGTTTAAAGAACAGTGTTAAAGAAACTTCTGGGGAAAAAAATCCAGTATGGACATTTTCATAAATGTGATAAATTTATGTGCTTTAAGATGAACGAAAAGGACGAAAAAAACCAGAGTAAAAATATTTCAAATCCATAATGGGATGTTTTGGGGTCACACTGATAATTGAGTAACATACACTGATAAATTATTTTGAAGGCCTCTTTAAAGATTTGTCGAAAGTGTTTTGGTCATTTCCCCCCTCATTCAAGGTATGAGAAAAGTCAAGAATCATGAAATTATAGTTAGAACAATTGCCTGGAATAGCAATTTTTTTTATTCTTCATTTTTTAGAACCCCAGAAATTTACCAAGTCTCTCAAGCATTTTAATTAGAAGCAGTAATCACAGCAAAAGAGTTTCATTTGTGTCTCTTGAAAATGTCTCTCAGCATCTAGGGGAAATATGCTCAATTCTCTTTATTTTCCAGTCCTGTGTAGAACCTGTGCCTGCAGCAAGAGGGAGAGGCAAAACGGCAGCCATGACCGTTGGCCTCCTTCACTCCCTCTTCAGCGAGCCCCTTGTTTGTTTTTTTTAAAATCTTTTATTGGAGTATAATTGCTTTACAATGTTGTGTTAGTTTCTGCTTTATAACAAAGTGAATCAGCTATACATATACATACATACCCATATCTCCTCCCTCTTGTGTCTCCCTCCCACCCTCCCTATCCCACCCCTCTAGGTGGACAGAGAGCACTGAGCAGATCTCACTGTGCTATGCAGCTGCTTCCCACTAGCTATCTATTTTACATTTGGTAGTGTATATATGTCCATGCCACTCTCTCACTTCACCCCAGCTTACCCTTCCCCCTCCCCGTGTCCTTAAGTCCACTCTCTACATCTGTGTCTTTATTCCTGTCCTGCCCCTAGGTTCTTCAGAACCACTTTTTTTTTTTTAGATTCCATATATATGTGTTAGCATATGGTATTTGTTTTTCTCTTTCTGACTTACTTCGCTCTGTATGACAGACTCTAGGTCAATCCATCTCACTACAAATAACTCAATTTCATTTCTTTTCATGGCTGACTAATATTCCATTGTATATAAGTGCCACATCTTCTTCATCCATTCATCTTTTGATGGACACTTAGGTTGCTTCCATATCCTACCTATTGGAAATAGAGCTGCAATGAACATTGTGGTACATGACTCTTTTTTTTTTTTTTTGTGGTACGCGGGCCTCTCACTGTTGTGGCCTCTCCCATTGCGGAGCACAGGCTCCGGACGCGCAGGCCCAGCGGCCATGGCTCACGGGCCCAGCCGCTCCGCAGCACGTGGGATCCTCCCAGACTGGGGCACGAACCCGTGTCCCCTGCATCGGCAGGCGGACTCTCAACCACTGCGCCACCAGGGAAGCCCCATGACTCTTTTTGAATTATGGTTTTCTCAGGGTATATGCCCGGTAGTGGGATTGCTGGGTCATATGGTAGTTCTGTTTTTAGTTTTTTAAGGAACCTCCATACTGTTCTCCATAGTGGCTGTATCACTTTACATTCCCACCAACAGTGCAAGAGGGTTCCCTTTTCTCCACACCCTCTCCAGCATTTATTGTTTGTACATTTTTTGATGATGGCCATTCTGACTGGTATGAGGTGATACCTCATTGTACTTTTAATTTGCATTTCTCTAATGATCAGTGATGTTGAGCATCCTTTCATGTGTTTGTGGGCAATCTCTATATCTTCTTTGAAGAAATGTCTATTTAGTTCTCCTGCTCATTTTTGGATTGGGTTGTTTGTTTTTTATGATATTGAGCTTCATGAGCTGCTTGTAAATTTTGAGGATTAATCCTTTGTCCGTTGCTTCATTTTCAAATATTTTCTCCCATTCTGAGGGTTGTCTTTTGGTCTTCTTTATGGTTTCCTTTGCTGTGCAAAAGCTTTGAAGTTTCATTAGGTCCCATTTGTTTACTTTTGATTTTATTTCCATTTCTCTAGGAGGTGGGTCCAAAAGGATCTTGCTGTGATTTATGTCATAGAGTGTTCTGCCTATGTTTTCCTCTAAGAGTTTTATAGTGTCTGGCCTTACATTTAGGTCTTTAATCCATTTTGAGCTTATTTTTGTGTATGGTGTTAGGGATTGTTCTAATTTCATTCTTTTACACGTAGCTGTCCAGTTGTCCCAGCACCACTTATTGAAGAGGCTGTCTTTTCTCCATTGTACATTCTTGCCTCCTTTATCAAAAATAAGGTGACCATATGTGCATGGGTTTATCTCTGGGCTTTCTGTCCTGTTCCATTGATCTATAATCTATTTTTGTGCTAGTAGCATACTCTCTTGATTACTGTAGCTTTGTAGTATAGTCTGAAGTCCAGAAGCCTGATTCCTCCAGCTCCATTTTTCTTTCTCAAGATTGCTTTGGCTATTTGGGGTCTTTTGTCTTTCCATACAAATTGTGAAATTTTTTGTTCTAGTTCTGTGAAAAATGCCATTGGTAGTTTGATAGGTATTGCATTGAATCTGTAGATTGCTTTGGGTAGTAGAGTCATTTTCACAGTATTGATTCTTCCAATTCAAGAACATGGTATATATCTCCATCTGTTTGTATCATCTTTAATTTCTTTCATCAGTGTCTTATAGTTTTCTGTATACAGGTCTTTTGTCTCCTTAGGTAGGTTTATTCCTAGGTGTTTTATTCTTTTTGTTGCAGTGGTAAATGGGAGGGTTTCCTTAATTTCTCTTTCAGATTTTTCATCATTAGTGCATACGAATGCAAGAGATTTCTGTGCATTAATTTTCTATCCTGCTACTTTACCAAATTCATTGATTCGCTCTAGTAGTTTTCTGGTAGCATCTTTAGGATTCTTTATGTATAATATCATGTCATCGGCAAACAGTGACAGTTTTACTTCTTCTCTTCCGATTTGGATTCCTTTTATTTCTTTTTCTTCTCTGATTGCTGTGGCTAAAACTTCCAAAACTATATTGAATAATAGTGGTGAGAGTGGACAACCTTGTCTTGTTCCTGATCTTACAGGAAATGGTTTCGGTTTTTCACCCTCAAGGACGATGTTGGCTGTGGGTTTGTCATATATGGCCTTTATCATGTTGAGGTAAGTTCCCTCTATGCCTACTTTTCTGGAGAGTTTTTATCATAAATGGGTGTTGAATTTTGTTGAAAGCTTTTTCTGCATCTATTGAGATGATCATATGGTTTTTCTCCTTCAGTTTGTTAATATGGTGTATCACATTGATTGATTTGCGTATATTGAAGAGTTCTTGCATTCCTGGGATAAACCCCACTTGATTATGGCGTATGATCCTTTTAATGTGCTGTTGAATTCTGTTTGCTAGTATTTTGTTGGGGATTTTTGCATCTATGTTCATCAGTGATATTGGCCTGTAGTTTTCTTTCTTTGTGACATCCTTGTCTGGTTTTGGTATCAGGGGCATGGTGGCCTCATAGAATGACTTTGGGAATGTTCCTCTCTCTGCAATATTTTCGAAGAGTTTGAGAAGGGTAGGTGTTAGCTCTTCTCTAAATGTTTGATAGAATTCGCCTGTGAAGCCATCTGGTCCTGGGCTTTTGTTTTTTGGAAGATTTTTAATCACAGTCTCAATTTCAGTGCTTGTTGATTGGTCTGTTTATATTTTCTATTTCTTCCTGGTTCAGTCTCAGAAGGTTGTGCTTTTCTAAGAATTTGTCCATTTCTTCCAGGTTGTCCATGTTATTGGCACATAGTTGCTTGTGTTATTGGCACATAGTTGCTTGTAGTAATTGCTTATGATCCTTTGATCTGCAGTGTCAGTTGTTACTTCTCCTTTTTCATTTCTAATTCTATTGATTTGAGTCTTCTCCCTTTTTTTCTGGATGAGTCTGGCTAATGGTTTATCAATTTTGTTTATCTTCTCCAAGAACCAGCTTTTAGTTTTATTGATCTTTGCTACTGTTTCCTTCATTTCTTTGTCATTTATTTCTGATCTGATCTTTATAATTTCTTTCCTTCTGCTAACTTTGGGGTTTTTTGTTCTTCTTTCTCTAATTGCTTTAGGTGTAAGGTCAGATGGTTTATTTGAGTTGTTTCTTGTTTCTTGAGGTAGGATTGTATTGCTATAAACTTCCCTCTTAGAACTGCTTTTGCTGCATCCCATAGGTTTTGGGTTGTCATGTTTTCATTGTCATTTGTTTCTAAGTTTTTTTTTCTTTTTTTTTTTTTTTTCCGGTACGTGGGCCTCTCACTGTTGTGGCCTCTCCCGTTGCGGAGCACAGGCTCCAGACGCACAGGCTCAGCGGCCATGGCTCATGGGCCCAGCTGCTCTGTGGCATGTGGTATCTTCCTGGACCAGGGCACAAACCCGTGTCCCCTGCATTGGCAGGAGGACTCTCAACGACTGTACCACCAGGGAAGCCCTCTAGGTATTTTTTGATTTCCTCTTTGATTTCTTCAGTGAGCTCTTGGTTATTTAGTCATGTATTGTTTAGCCTCCATGTTTTTTTTTTTTTTTTTTTTTTTTTTGCAGTACACGGGCTTCTCACTGCTGTGGCCTCTCCCGTTGCAGAGCATAGGCTACAGATGCACAGGTCCAGTGGCCGTTGCTCACAGGCCCAGCTGCTCCACGGCATGTGGGATCCTCCCAGACCGGGGCACGAACCCGCGTCCCCTGCATCGGCAGGTGGACTCTCAACCACTGCGCCACCAGGGAAGCCCATGTGCTTGTATTTTTTATGGATTTTTTCCTGTAATTGATATCTAGTCTCATAGTGTTGTGGTCTGAAAAGATACTTGATATGATTTCAATTTTCTTAAATTTACCAAGGCTTGATTTGTGACCCAAGATATGTTCTATCCTGAAGAATGTTGCATGAGCACTTGAGAAGAAAGTGTATTCTGTTGTTTTTAGATGGAATGTCCTATAAATGTCAATTAAGTCTATCTGGTCTATTGTGTCATTTAAAGCTTGTGTTTCCTTATTAATTTTCTCTCTGGATGATCTCCATTGGTGTAAGTGAGGTGTTAAAGTCCCCTGCTATTATTGTATTACTGTCAATTCCTCTTTTATAGCTGTTAGCAGTTGCCTTATGTATTGAGGTGCTCCTATGTTGGGTACATATATATTTATAGTTGTTATATCTTCTTGTTGGTTTGATCCCTTGATCATTATGTAGTGTCCTTCCTTGTGTCTTGTAACATTCTTTATTTTAAAATCTATTTTGTCTGATATGAGAACTGCTACTCCAGCTTTCTTTTGATTCCCCTTTGCATGGAATATCTTTTTCCATTCTCTCAGTTTCAGTCCATATGTGTCCCTAGGTCTGAAGTGGGTCCCTTGTAGACCATATATATGAGTCTCATTCAGCCAGTCTATGTCTTTTGGTTGGAGCATTTAATCCATTTACATTTAAGGTAATTATTGGTATATATGTATGTTCCTATTACCATTTTCTTAATTGTTTTGGGTTTGTTACTGTAGGTCTTTTCCTCCTCTTGTGTTTCCTGCCTAGAGAAGTTCCTTTAGCATTTGTTGTAGAGCTGGTTTGGTGGTGCTGAATTCTCTTAGCTTTTGCTTGTCTGTAAAGGTTTTAATTTCTCCATCATATCTGAATGAGTTCCTTGCTGGGTAGAGTAATCTTGGTTGTAGGTTTTACCCTTTCATCACTTTAAATATGTCCTGCCACTCTCTCCGGCTTGCAGAGTTTCTGCTGAAAGATCAGCTGTTAACATACAGGGGAATCCCCTTAAGGTTATTTGTTGTTTTTTCCCTTGCTGCTTTTAATATTTTTTCTTTATATTTAATTTTTGATAGTTTGATTAATATGTGTCTTGGCATGTTTCTCCTTGGATTTATCCTGTATGGGACTCTCTGTCCTTCCTTGACTTGATTGACTATTTCCTTTCCCATATTAAGGAAATTTTCAACTATAATCTCTTCAAATATTTTCTCAGTCCCTTTCTTTTTCTCTTCTTCTTCTGGGACCCCTGTAATTCAAATGTTGGTGTGTTAAATGTTGTCCCAGAGGTCTCTGAGACTCTCGTCAGTTCTTTTCATTTTTTTTTTCTTTATTCTGCTCTGCTGTAGTTATTTCCACTATTTTATTTTCCAGGTCACTTACCCATTCTTCTGCCTCAGTTATTCTGCTATTGATTCCTTCTAGAGAATTTTAAATTTCATTTATTGTGCTGTTCATCATTGTTTGTTTGCTCTTTAGTTCTTCTAGGTCCTTGTTAAACGTTTCTTATATTTTCTCCATTCTATTTCCAAGATTTTGGATCATCTTTACTATCATTACTCTGAATTCTTTTTCAGGTAGACTGACTATTTCCTATTCATTTGTTTGGTCTGGTGGGCTTTTACCTTGCTCCTTCATCTGTGTGTGTTTCTCTGTCTTCTCATTTTGCTTAACTTACTGTGTTTGGGGCCTCCTTTTTGCAGGCTGCAGGTTCGTAGTTCCCGTTGTTTTTGGTGTCTGCCCCCAGTGGCTAAGGTTGGTTCAGTGGACTGTGTAGGCTTCCTGATGGAGGGGACTGGTTCCTGTGTTCTGGTAGGTGAGGCTGGATCTTGTCTTTCTGGTGGGCAGGACTGAGTCCGGTGGTGTGTTTTGGGGTATCTGTGACCTTATCATGATTTTCGGCAGCGTCTCTGCTAATGGGTGGGGTTGTTTTCCTGTCTTGCTAGTTGTTTGGCATAGGGTGTCCAGCAGTGTAGCTTGCTGGTCGTTGAGTGGAGGTGGGTCTTAGCGTTGAGATGGAGATCTCTGGGAAAGCTTTCGCCATTTGGTATTACATGGAGCTGGGAGGTCTCTCGTGGACCAATGTGCAGAACTCGGCTCTCCCACCTCAGAGGCACAGGCCTGACACCCGGCCAGAGCACCAAGACCCTGTCAGCCACATGGCTTCCTTCAACCAAGAAATGGTTTTTTTGTCATTTTCAAAATGCTCAGCTGTTCTGACTTTTATCTTTTCCAGCTCAGTTTCTGACATCTGTTTGTTCCCAAGGGAGGAGGCCCAAGGCATGGGATGGGGGAGCAGCGTGGTGACGCTCTGGGCATCCTCCCTTCTCATCTCTCTATGTCCAGCATTCCTCTCGCAAGCACCTTGTTAATGCTTACTCTGCCACGATGTTCCAGGAACCATGTAGAGTGATAGAAACAGCCCTTGCCCTCATGGAACAGACAGTCTAATCAAATCCTCTTCTTCATAGCTCTTGGGACTTCAGGTGTGGTGTAACCTGGGGAGCCTCTTTGGTGGAGACTAAGGTCGAGTTAAGGCTATCTTTTTCCCAGGATCAGGCTTCAGACTCTAATGCTGCCAAGCTCTGTGATTTATCAACCCAGTTGGCTAAGCAAAAAACTGTCAGGTTTGACATGTTCAAGCTTTTCCTTAGCCTCAGACACCCTCACCCTGTCTCTCTCTTGCTCCCTTTCCCTTACATATCTCTTGACTCTTCCTCTGCATCCTCTCTGCCCCTGTCTTAACTCACCCTCTCTCACCTAGTCTCTGGTCTGTCTGCTTCCTTTCCTAACAGCCCTCACCCATCTGTTCTTCCCACTGTTCCTCACTGCTACTAGGGTTACCTGCCTGACATGTGAAACTATTTATGTTGTATCCTGCTCATGACCGTCAGTGGTGCCCTAACTTTCTGGCCTGATTAAAAGGGCTTTCAAGGCTGCCCTGGCCTGCCCGTTATTATTTTACATGTCTGTCCTTCCTTTTAAGGTGGGCTTCTTGAAAGAGGGGCAGTGTATTTTCTGTTTCTGTTATTTATGGCACCTCCTGACATTTCATAGGTCCTTAAATAAGGGTTTGTTGAAGGAATGGATGAATGAACAAAAATATACTAAATTGTCATAGGGTTTTCATAGACTGCTTCCATCCACTATTTTAATAAAACAGGTATGACACTCCATAATCTACTTGCAATTTTCTAGGACATCTAGAAACTATCAAGGACCAGAGGTATCCCAGCAAAATTGATATTGAGAGGGTACTTTTATACTTTATTGGTCTTCTCTCACCAACTCTGAATGCTAAAGTGTTCTACAAGCTTAAAAGGTTTTAAAGCCTCTCACAGTCACCTATTATGAAAAAGCTACCCTTTTATGTGTGTCTTCTTTTTATATTACTCCTCATAACGATCCCAGAGGACATATTTTCCAGCAAGTACTAAGATGGCCAACTCAGACTCAGGGCACCCAGGTGTTTCTCATCCCAGCCCATCCTCTCCTCCCTTCCCCTCCATCAGGACCCACGTTCACTCCCATCACAGCCAAAGCCAGGAAATCACCTGTACCTTGTTTGTCTTCCCGGGAAACCCCACACTCCCCCGTCCAGAGCAGGCCTGGCCCAGGCCCATAGACTCCCTGACAGAGTTCGAAAGAGGAGCACATTTCCTGATGGAGGGGCTTGCCTGGAGAGGCCGGTTCCCCCATCGCAGGGTGCAGGCAGTTGGACTGGGTCAGAAAGGGAGAGCAATGCCTGAGTTGGTGCTGCAGGAGAAAGGCTTGAGGAAAAGGCAGCCACAGTCTCCTGGGGTGAATTCTAGACACCTCGCTGCTGCCAGGAGGAACAACTGGCCCCCGAGGATGTGCAGTGACATGGTGCATAGGGGTTGCTGCAGCCTTGGACCATGGCAGATACTGGATTTGTCCTTCCTCTTCCTGAAAGATGATAGACTTTCGGCCCACCTGCATGCATTTCACTCCCAAGTTCTGAACTCAGGCAGTCTCCCCACTGCACAGCCTTTGGGCCAGAGCCTGGTCCCCAGCACCTGGCCAGGCCCCTGGGAAGAGTGCCCTGTGACTATGGCTGCCGGTGGGGGGCAGGGGACAGGGGGTGGGGGGAGGGCAGGTGAGGCAGATTGAGATTTGCTTGATTGGTGTTGTGAGCCCGACTCCTTGCTGATTGGAGCGTCCTCACTGGCACCTGGAGCACGCAGGTGTTTCTCATCCCAGGAAGCCTCTGCCTCCGCAGAACTCCCGAGATCTCGCGAGATGGGGCTGGTTCTTGGAAGGGCGGTGGCGGCAGAAGCGTCTGGGCCTGATTCCTCTGAGACGCCCTGAAGGTCAGCGCTCCCAACCCATCTTCTTCCTTCCCCTCCATCTGGACCCACATTCACTCCCCCCCACACCCTGCAGCCCAAACCACAAAGCTCACCCTCCAGGCAGCTCCAACTCCACCCTTTTTGCTTACAAAGAAAAAGGAAAAACCCAAACTCGATGAAGCCTCCAGCCTCATAGCGAGAGTGCAAATGGAGCTGACCTCCAGCTTAGGAGGCGTCACGGGGACTGAAGACCTGTGGATGGGGGCACTGGGAGCTCCTGGGAAGGCCAGTTGCAACCCCAGCGCCAGGGTACAAGGGCCTGGGAGCGCTGACGGTAAGAAAAGGGAGCCAGCACTCGGGGTCCTGTGCAAAAGATGGTACTAGGTTTGGTGGGAGACCCAGGAAGTGAGCACAGTGCGATGAGAGACACCAGAACAGACTGTGGGGCTTGGTGGTTGCAGAATTGGGGGCGGGGGCACGCATGGAGCCAAGGGAGAAGCAGAAAGTAGTTTGTTTCTGAAAGGAACACCCGTATCCACAGAGACATGCCTATGTTGGTTGTAAAAGGGCTTTCAAGGCTGCCCTGGCCTGCCCGTTATTATTTTACATGTCTGTCCTTCCTTTTAAGGTGGGCTTCTTGAAAGAGGGGCAGTGTATTTTCTGTTTCTGTTATTTATGGCACCTCCTGACATTTCATAGGTCCTTAAATAAGGGTTTGTTGAAGGAATGGATGAATGAACAAAAATATACTAAATTGTCATAGGGTTTTCATAGACTGCTTCCATCCACTATTTTAATAAAACAGGTATGACACTCCATAATCTACTTGCAATTTTCTAGGACATCTAGAAACTATCAAGGACCAGAGGTATCCCAGCAAAATTGATATTGAGAGGGTACTTTTATACTTTATTGGTCTTCTCTCACCAACTCTGAATGCTAAAGTGTTCTACAAGCTTAAAAGGTTTTAAAGCCTCTCACAGTCACCTATTATGAAAAAGCTACCCTTTTATGTGTGTCTTCTTTTTATATTACTCCTCATAACGATCCCAGAGGACATATTTTCCAGCAAGTACTAAGATGGCCAACTCAGACTCAGGGCACCCAGGTGTTTCTCATCCCAGCCCATCCTCTCCTCCCTTCCCCTCCATCAGGACCCACGTTCACTCCTATCACAGCTGAAGCCAGGAAATCACCTGTACCTTGTTTGTCTTCCCGGGAAACCCCACACTCCCCCGTCCAGAACAGGCCTGGCCCAGGCCCATAGACTCCCTGACAGAGTTCGAAAGAGGAGCACATTTCCTGATGGAGGGGCTTGCCTGGAGAGGCCGGTTCCCCCATCGCAGGGTGCAGGCAGTTGGACTGGGTCAGAAAGGGAGAGCAATGCCTGAGTTGGTGCTGCAGGAGAAAGGCTTGAGGAAAAGGCAGCCACGGTCTCCTGGGGTGAATTCTAGACACCTCGCTGCTGCCAGGAGGAACAACTGGCCCCCGAGGATGTGCAGTGACATGGTGCATAGGGGTTGCTGCAGCCTTGGACCATGGCAGATACTGGATTTGTCCTTCCTCTTCCTGAAAGATGATAGACTTTCGGCCCACCTGCATGCATTTCACTCCCAAGTTCTGAACTCAGGCAGTCTCCCCACTGCACAGCCTTTGAGCCAGAGCCTGGTCCCCAGCACCTGGCCAGGCCCCTGGGAAGAGTGCCCTGTGACTATGGCTGCCGGTGAGGGGTAGGGGACAGGGGGTGGGGGGAGGGCAGGTGAGGCAGATTGAGATTTGCTTGATTGGTGTTGTGAGCCCGACTCCTTGCTGATTGGAGCGTCCTCACTGGCACCTGGAGCACGCAGGTGTTTCTCATCCCAGGAAGCCTCTGCCTCCGCAGAACTCCCGAGATCTCGCGAGATGGGGCTGGTTCTTGGAAGGGCGGTGGCGGCAGAAGCGTCTGGGCCTGATTCCTCTGAGGCGCCCTGAAGGTCAGCGCTCCCAACCCATCCTCTTCCTCCCCTTCCATCTGGACCCACACTCACTCCCCGCCACACCCTGCAGCCCAAACCACAAAGCTCACCCTCCAGGCAGCTCCAACTCCACCCTCTTTGCTTACAAAGAAAAAGGAAAAACCCAAACTCGATGAAGCCTCCAGCCTCATAGGGAGAGTGCAAATGGAGCTGATCTCCAGCTTAGGAGGCGTCACAGGGACTGAAGACCTGTGGATGGGGGCACTGGGAGCTCCTGGGAAGGCCAGCTGCAACCCCAGCGCCAGGGTACAAGGGCCTGGGAGCGCTGACGGTAAGAAAAGGGAGCCAGCACTCGGGGTCCTGTGCAAAAGATGGTACTAGGTTTGGTGGGAGACCCAGGAAGTGAGCACAGTGCGATGAGAGACACCAGAACAGACTGTGGGGCTTGGTGGTTGCAGAATTGGGGGCGGGGGCACGCATGGAGCCAAGGGAGAAGCAGAAAGTAGTTTGTTTCTGAAAGGAACACCCGTATCCACAGAGACATGCCTATGTTGGTTGTATCTTTCTGTTGCCAGTTACACAAATAATGATGATAATGAAAGTGCTTACTCTGTGCTAACTGCTCTATATTCATTATATCATCTATTTTCATATATTATCTTCATTTTATAGATGAGGAACCTGAGGGCAAAAGAGATCAAGTAATATGTCTAAGGAACTAGAGGTATTGAGGGGCAGCCAATATGCAAATCCAGGTGTAAATCCAAATGCTCTGATTCCAGAGCATATATTCTTATCAAAATCAAGCTGAAAGTTGAAAAGGAAAAAAAAATTCTACTTCTGTTAACTGTAAACAGATGCTGAAATTGAGAAGGAAAAACGTTCTGCTTTTGTTTATTGTGTAAACAGTCATCTGCTAGTTTTTTATATAGGTCTTTCGTTTAATTCCCAACACCTATTTTTAGAAAGGCACAACTTCTTTACACAACGAATTTAACACGTTCAAGTGATTTCTCATCTAGGAGTAATAATGATTACATTTCTCCCTCTTAACTGCTACAGATTCCTTGAAATTCTAGTTGGTATTTGACAGCTTTATTTTGATTGGACTACAGATGTAGGAAAAATTCTACACAAACCACAGGCATAGTAATTTGTGGTTCTCTTAGTGTCACAGTGATTTGTGTAAAATAGAAATTTTCATTTAAAATACATAATCTGTGGCAGCAGATAGAGAAACAGCACTTGACTCTGAAACCCCTCTCCATGCTTTGAAACCCTAATGAGGATGGTATCCAGAGCTTCTGCAAGCAGGTTTAATTAATTCTGAGAAGTACACTTTCTCCTGGCAACAGCTTTTTTTTTTTCCAATTTAAAGTCAAAAGTTACTTTGAAAGCTGAGTAATATTTTCAAAATCAGTAAGTAAATACCATAACATAAAGCAATTATAGAACATAGAATCACAGAATTATAACAGTTGTCTGATTTTCAAGGTTACCAAGCGGGTAAGATGAGATGAAATTATTGTTAAACTGTGCTAAGCCTCTCTTTGCCAAAGTTGAATGTTTCTATTAGACCAATAAGCTAATTCATTACTTTGGGGACAGTTTGACTCTTTCTCTTGGGATTATCTTGTTAGATGATTATAATGAGAAATGTGGATAAAAGATGATCAATGTTTTTCTTAACTTTGTTCAATAGGAAGATGTGAAAGAGGCCTTTTTCTTTTTCAGCCTTGCCTTACACCCAGATAAAACCCTTGTTGCAACTGGCCAAGTTGGGAAGGAGCCATATATATGTATATGGGACTCCTATAATGTCCAGACTGTGTCTATTCTTAAAGATGTCCATACACATGGAGTCGCCTGCCTGGCTTTCGACTCGGATGGACAGGTATGTATCTTTTTACATTTTCTTTATCTTTAATGACTTCTCACGAGTCACCTAGAATTATAATGCACATAGCGTATAGGCTCAGAAGGTCTATCAACCCTCCCTATCTCCCCTTGTCAGCCTCTTAGAATCCTCATATGTTTGGTCCTTTTCCACACTCATGGAACTGACATCCAGCTCTGGATAGGACCTAGTTTTGGTTCCCCCAGTCTCACTATTAGGTTAAAAAGCCTCCAGAAAGGAAGCTGTAAACTTTATGTTGATTGGGTTCATAGTGATTCAGTGATTCTACTTTGTCTTCCATTGTTAGCTTCCTATTTGGAATGAGGGTTGGACTGAACCTTTTTCACTGACCTCAAGCCCTGGGTATCTCCTTGGTTCCCCTTGCTTTCAGAAGATAGCATCATCTCTTAATAATTCATTGAGAAGATTCTATTTGATTCTTTAACCTTGAGGTGACTTCTAAATCCTTTCCCCTACCCACTTACTTCAATTCAAGCAGTCACTGATCCATGTGTATTTATTAGTTTCTTTACGGTGACTCTGACATACATTCTCTCCTTCCCATTCTCCCTGCCACCATCCTTTAAGTTCCAAATCTGTGTCATGCCTGACAGTTTAAGTAACCTCTTAACTGGTCTTCACACAGTCAATTTCTTGCTAATGCATTTCACCAACTGAAAAAAGTGTCAGAACGTTGTTTAAAAATAACAGAAGCTTGGAGTACTCCCTGAATGAAGTCCACACTTTGTGGCTGGGCATTCTAGGCTGACCAACTTCTCTAGCCTTCTCTTCACTATTCCCTTGCAGTCAAGTTGGACAAGTCAGAGAGATTCCTCTACCAGACCAGGTACTTTGACACCTCCAGACACTTTCTTATGCTGCCCTCTTCACCTCCAGTGCCCTGCTCACCCTGTTTGCCCCTTAAAGTGACTCATTCTTCCAAGACACTTCATAGGTCTTCATGAAGCCCTCCCAGTCTTCCATTCCAACAAAGTATCTCTCTTTCTGTGGACTTCCAGCAACACTTGATAGAAAAGATTTGTTAATGTGTTCTAGATACCAGTTCTATCTCAATTTTTAAAAGATGTTAAAGAGAAGGGAGTGGAAGCGTAGAGGCCTCATTCCTGGCTCCCCCTGCATTCACCTCCTCACGAAGGCCATGCCTTTTCTTCCTAGCCTTCTCCACGTTCCTAGGACACCCTTCCTCTGTCTCTTTCACTCTTGTATTAATGCCAGTTAGTTCCTTCAGTCTATTTTTTGGTAAATTTTAGAGTTACTTCTCTAAGTCCATATTGTGGAAAGACCTGTGAAATTATTCATAGAGGATTGACCAAACTGAGAGTTTGCAGGTAGTTCAGATAGGACTTGACCTGGTTTGGGTAACTTTTTAAACAGTTAAGATTTACTTTGTGTTTTCTGCTATTTTGAGAGAGTAGTGATCATTCTATTCATTTTTCTTTCCAGAATTAGATTCAATACATATGTGGACCCCTGGTAAATATGTTTTTGATTTAACTACTCTATAATCTTGTCCAGTTTAGTCAGGATAAGCATAAGTTCTATTGTATATCCAGGTCTAAATAGAAATAGCTAGATAGTAACATGTATTCAGATTTGCAGTCATTGACTTCCTGACTAAACTCAATGAATGTGTCAGGATGCATATGTATGTACAAGTGTAAATGAATGCTTTGATGTGAACTTACATGCACATTCTCTATCTGATTTTGCTTTTCTAGCAAACATTCTTTATCAAAATTCTAGCAAACATTCTTTATCAATGTTCTAGCAAACATTCTTTATCAAAATCGCAAGAAAAATGTAATGTAGCAGGGGGAAATCCAGCTGTAACTTTTAGTTCTTTGTTCATGTTATTTTGTGTTAGAATCCTAGCTATTTTTTTAGGTTCCATTTTGAAGGTAGAGATGGGGATGGACTGCATGGTGCTTTCACAACTGTCAGTTGAGAAAAATAACCTCCTATTTGTTTGCTGTGATGGATTTCGTGGCTTGTTGATGCCTATTGCTTCAGATCTGTCTTCTTCCCTGGACAGAGTTCACTGGAATCGAGTGGTATTTAGAAAATGACAAATGGACCATCACCTCACAAGCATCAAAAGGCAATTGAAATGCTTTTCAGGTAGCGATAGGGCCTGTCACTGCAAATGAACAGAATAGATTTCTTTTGGCTTTTTCTCAATCTTCTTCACATTTCTTATGTGGGTTTTACTTCAGTGCCCATGTTTATGTTAACTGCTTTTTCTGTTTAAGTAAAGAGAAAAGAAAAAAATAAGCTGAATGGAATTCACCCACTTCAGATTTTCATATATAGGTAAAAATACAACCATGTCTTAAAATCATTTCCATTACTGGAACTCTCAATTGAAAATTACAGTAAAGACCTCCTTTCAGTAAGAACCTATTTTAAAACCTCCAACTATATATTTTTTATACTAAATATCCCTAATGGGGCTTCCCTGGCGGCGCAGTGGTTGAGAATCTGCCTGCCAATGCAGGGGACACAGGTTCCAGCCCTGGTCTAGGAAGATCCCACATGCTGTGGAGCAACTAGGCCCATGAGCCACAACTACTGAGCCTGCACGTCTGGAGCTTGTGCTCTACAACAAGAGAGACTGCGACAGTGAGAGGCCTACGCACCGCGATGAAGAGTGGCCCCTGCTCGCCGCAACTAGAGAAAGCCCACACACAGAAATGAAGAACCAACACAGCCAAAAATAAATAAATAAATAAATAAAATAAAATAAAAAGAAAGCAAGGATGTTTAAAAAAAATATTCCTAATGGAAGCTACCTTTAGTGAAGAAACCTGAATAATCTCTGTATAACACTAAATGTATTTAGCCATATATGGCTATCTATCATTGCATATATATGCATGTACACACAGTGAAATACATAAGCTCACATACTGTTATACTTGGGTAGTGTTGTTTTTAAAACCTTTTGACTTACATTATTTCACTGATCCATAAAACAATACTACTTTGTAGACAGAAAAAATATTTTACACTCATTTTACAGTTGAAAAAACTGAAATTTAAGGAGTTTAATTTTCTAAGGTCTTATATCTGGTTAATCATGAAGTCAAAAGGGAAGCCAAATCTACTTACTCCCAGCCCAGACCTCTCTCTGTTACATAGTGCTGTTCCTATGCTGCTAGAAGCTCAGATTTTGGTGTCCGTAATATATGTTTTGACCCTGTTAATTTTGTATACACTCAGGTGTGGGATTTTTTTTCCCTTTGAGGACAAGGTCTGATCTGAATCCAGTGAATTTAGACTGGGAGATGAAGTACCAGAGTACTTTTACTAAAATTATGTATCCTTCCGTAGTCACTCCAAATGTTTGTGAAATTATGAAAATTAAGAAGAATGAAGATAATGTTCATTTATGGGATTTCTTCTCCATGTGTTTGTCAAACCCTTTCATTTTAACAGTTTGGTGAGGCTTTTAGACTACAGAATCCTAGATGCTCTTAAAACCATATTAAGATCTTAAATTTGAAAATTTAATTCCTGCCTTCTAGTTCTGTTCCTATGATTTCCACTGATTAATCAGAGACTTCATGAGATTTTGCATGTTTCCTATGTTTAAGAAGGACAAATTGGTTGTAGGTTTTAGGTTGTCGAAATTTTAGTATATGCTAATGGAATAATATCTACTGTGATCTCTTTAGTTTTGGATTTAAGATGGGTTTTGAGAAATCATTTTTTTCACAAGAAATTCAATACTTGGCCCATAGTAGGTAATAAGAACTATTTATCGAAAGACGGAATGGATAATAGGAAGTTTTCCCATCATTTTCTGGTATTAAATTATTGTTCTTATTCTTAGCGTTTAGCCTCTGTGGGATTGGATGCCAAAAACACAGTCTGCATTTGGGACTGGAGGAAGGGAAAACTTCTGGCCTCAGCCACTGGCCACTCCGACCGGGTAAGAAGACCTTGTTGGATCAAGCCATGCAGGTTTCATTACTGTGGGGGAACTGTGATGTAGCTTCTCAGAGTTGTAGTATTTTTTTAAATAAAATTTTCAAGTGTAGATCCTCCCTCCATATGCAACTTAAAATCTTACTGTTTATAAAAATTAATTTATGATTAGTAGCTATCTAGGCATGATCTCTTCTGGTGATCAGATGCTTTATTTAAATTGTTACTGTTATTCATAGGCAAAACAAATTTTTGATACTGGCATTTAGCTTCATAAAATAAAAGAATTGAATTTGAAATTATATGCACTGTTTAGGTGTATTCATTTAGAAATGGAAATAGTTGTTAGAAAATAATATTCACAAGATATGTTTACAAGTGTATACATTTGAAGTTCAAATGAATGTAATGACAACTGTGTGATTCTTTGTTATATTCAAGAAACTGGAATATAAATTGTGGCCTGCTTACCATTCGTATTGAAGTCATTGTGGTCGTAGATGATAATTCCATGTAGCCATAGCTGGCAAGATGGGGTAGGAAGCAGGCATGTGCATTAGCTGGTCAGAAATCTATTTCTCCAGTGTCTAGAATAATTAAAATAATTTGGCTATTTTATTGTCTTGATTTTCTAATTTAAAAAAATGAATTTGCATACTGTCTTACATTGATTCCTAGTTGTTCTGTATTTCTGCAAAGTATAACTCCATGCAGAATGAGGCCCTAATTAAATGTAAATTCACTGCCTCTTGATTGGTGTAAACTCTAAAAGATTTCTTTATATGAATGGCATATTCATCTAGGAAGAATTCTCATTTTAAGGGGCCCCCATAGTTTTTACTGAACATTTGGGCAAATGGTATTCGAGGATTAAGTCCTCAGAAAGTCCAGGAGTGATCAGCAATGGAACGTTAGTGTTGGAAGAGGCCTGGCACCCCTCTGGCGCAATGGTTCCCACCACTGGCTACACATCCTGGGAAGATTTTAGAGTATAGTGATGCTTGGGCTTTACCCCCAGGTATTGATATTAACTTACTGCTATTTAATTGGTATTAACTTGGTACTTAATGAACAGGTTGAAAATATTTGTGATTCTTGCATTTGGGTTTTTTTCCTACATTAAATTATATCAGTATTTATTCTCAATTTATTAATTTTATTTACTTATTTATTTTTAATATAATTTTTATTTTATATTAAAGTATAATTGATTTATAATGTTATATTAGTTTCAGGTGTACAGCAAAGTGATTCAGTTATACATATACATATATCCATTCTTTTTCAGATTCTTTTCCAATATAGGTTATTATACAATATTGAGTATAGTTCCCTGTGCTATACAGTAGGTCCTTGTTGATGATCTATTTTATATATAGTAGTGTGTATATGTTAATCTCAAACTCATAACTTATTCCCCCCCCCCATTTTCCCCTATGGTAACCATAAGTTTGTTTTCGAAGGCTGTGAGCCTGTTTCTGTTTTGTAAATAAGTTCACTTGTATCATTTTTTTAGGTTCCACATATAAGTGATATCATGTGATATTTGTCTTTCTCTGTCTGACTTACATCACTTAGTATGGTAATCTCTAGGTCCATCCATGTTGCTGCAAATGGCATTATTTCATTCTTTTTTATGGCTGAGTAGTATTCCATTGTACTTATACCACATCTTCTTTATCCATTCCTCTGTTAATGGACATTTAGGTTACTTCCATGTCTTGGCTGTTGTAAATAGTGCTGCAATGAACATTGGAGTGCATGTATCATTTCGAATCATGGTTTTGTCTGGATATATGCCCAGGAGTGGGATTGCTGTATCATATGGTAATTCTATTTTTAGTTGTGTAAGGAACCTCCATGCTGTTCTCCATAGTGGTTATACCAATTTACATTCTTTTGTACCAATTTACATTCCCACCAACAGTGTGGGAGGGTTCCCTTTTCTCCACACCCTCTCTAGCATTTATTGTTTGTAGAATTTTTCATCATGGCCATTCTGGCTGGTGTGAGGTGATACCTCATTGTAGTTTTTTTTTTTTTTTTTTTTTCGGTATGTGGGCCTCTCATTGTTGTGGCCTCTCCCGTTGTGAAGCACAGGCTCTGGACGCGCAGGCTCAGCAGCCATGGCTCACGGGCCCAGCCGCTCCGCGGCATGTGGGATCTTCCCAGACCGGGGCACGAACCCGTGTCCCCTGCATCGGCAGGCGGACTCTCAACCACTGTGCCACCAGGGAAGCCCCTCATTGTAGTTTTGATTTGCATTTCTCTAATAATTAGTGATGTTGAGCATCTTTTCATGTGCTTTTTGGCCATCTGTATATCTTCTTTAGAGAAATATCTATTTAGATCTGCCCATTTTTTTAATTTGGTTTGTTTGTTTTTTGATATGGAACTGCATGAGGTGTTTGTATATTTTGGGATTAATCCCTTGTTGGTTGCTTCCTTTGCAAATATTTTCTCCCATTCTGTGGGTTGTCTTTTCATTTTGTTTATGGTTTCCTTTGCTGTGCAAAAGCTTTTTAAGTTTCATTAGCCCCCATTTGTTTATTTTTGTTTTTATTTTCATTACTCTGGGAGGTGGATCCAAAAGATCTTGCTGAGATTTATGTCAGAGAGTGTTCTGCCTATGTTTTCCTCTAAGAGTTTTATAGTATCCAGTCTTACATTTAGGTCTTTAACCCATTTTGAGTTTATTTTTGCGTATGGTGTTAGGGAGTGTTCTAATTTCATTCTTTTACATGTAGCTGTCCAGTTTTCCCAGTACCACTTATTGAAGAGACTGTCTTTTCTCCATTGTATATTCTTGCTTCCTTTGTTGTAGATTAATTGACCATAGGTGCAGGGGTTTATTTCTGGACTTTCTATCCTGTTCCATTGATCTGTATTTCTGTTTTTGTGCCAGTACCATGCTGTTTTGATTACTGCAGATTTGTAGTATAGTCTGAGGTCAGGGAGCCTGATTCCTCCAGCTGTTTTTCTTTCTCAGGATTGCTTTGGCTATTCAGGGTCTTTTGTGTTTCCATACAAAGTTAAAACTTTTTTGTTTACCAAATTTATTGATGAGCTCTAGTAGTTTTCTGGTAGCATCTTTAGGATTTTCTATGTATAGTATCATATTATCTGCAAACAGTGACAGTTTTCCTTCTTCCTTTTCAATTTGGATTCCTTTTATTTTTCTTCTCTGATTGCCATGGCTAGGGCTTCCAAAACTATGTTTAATAAAAATGGCAAGAGTGGATATCCTTGTCTTGTTCCTGATCTTAGAGGAAATGCTTTCATCTTTTAACCATTGAGAGTGATGTTAGCTGTGGGTTTGTCATATATGGACTTTATTATGTTTAAATAGTTTCCCTCTATGCCCACTTTCTGGAGAGTTTTTCTCATAAACCGGTGTTGAATTTTGTCAGAAGCTTTTTCTGCATCTACTGAGGTGATCATATATATATTTTTTAATTGGAGTATAGTTCCTTTACAATGTTGTGTTAGTTTCTGCTGTACAGCAAAGTGATTCAGCCATATGTATACATATATCCCCTTCCTCCCAGACTTCTTTCCCATCTAGGTCACCACAGAGCACAGAGTAGAGTTCCCTATGCTATATGGTAGGTTCTCACTAGTTATCTATTTTATACATAGTAGTGTATATATGTCAATCCCAGTCTCCCAATTCATCTTTGCTAGTATTTTTTGAGGATTTTTGTGTCTATATTCATCAGTGATATTGGCCTGTAATTTTCTTTTTTGTGGTATCTTTGTCTGTTTTTTTGTATCAGGGTGATGGTGGCCTCATAGAATGAATTTGGGAGTGTTCCTTCCTCTGCAATTTTTTGGAAGAGTTTCAGAAGGATAGGTGTTAACTCTTCTCTAAATGTTTGATAGAATTCACCTGTGAAGTCATCTGGTCCTGGACTTCTGTTTGTTTGAAGATTTTAAATCACAGTTTCAATTTCAGTACTTGTGATTTGTCTGTTCATATTTTCTATTTCTTCCTGGTTCAGTCTTGGAAGGCTATACCTTTCTAAGAATGTGTCATTTCTTCTAGGTTGTCCATTTTACAGGCATATAGTTGCTTGTAGTCTCTTATGATCCTTTGTATTTCTGTAGTGTCAGTTGTAACTTCTCCTTTTTCATTTCTAATTTTATTGATTTGAGCCCTCTCCCTTTTTTTCTTGATGAGACTGGCTTAAGGCTTGTCAGTTTTGTTTATCTTTTCAAAGAAGCAGCTTTTAGTTTCATTGATTTTTGCTCTCGTTTCCTTCATTTCTTTTTAATTTATTTCTGCTCTGATCTTTATGATTTCTTTCCTTCTACTAACCTTGGGTTTTGTTTGTTCTTCTTTCTCTAGTTGCTTTAGGTGTAACATTAAGTTGTTTGTTTGAGATTTTTCTTGTTTCCTGAAGTAAGATTGTATTGCTATAAACTTCCCTCTTAGAACTGCTCTTGCTGTGTCCCATAGTTTTTGGATTGTCATCTTCTCATTGTCATTTGTCTCCAGGTATTCTATTTCCTCTTTGATTTCCTCAGTGATCCTTTGGTTGTTTAGTAACATATTGTTTAGCCCCCATGTGTTTGTGTTTTCTACAGTGTGTGTGTGTGTGTGTGTGTGTGTGTGTGTGTGTGTGTGATTGATTTCTAATCTCATAGCGTTGTGGTCAGAAAAGATACTTGATATGATTTCTGTTTTTTTAAATTTACTGAGGCTTGATTTGTGGCCCAGCATGTGATCTGTCCTGGAGAATGTTCCATGTGCATTTGAGAAGAATGTTGATTCTTCTGCTTTCTATAAATATCAATTGAGTCCATCTGGTCAAATGTGTAATTTAAGGCCTGTGGTTCCTTATTGATTTTCTGTCTGGAGCATCTGTACATTCATGTAAACTGGGGTGTTAAAGCCACTATCACTGTGTTACTGTCGATTTCTGCTTTTACTGCTGTTAGCATTTGCCTTATATATTGAGGTGCTTCTATGTTGAGTGCATATATATTTACAATTGTTATATTGTCTTCTTGGATTGATCCCTTGATCATTATGTAGTGTCCTTCTTTGTCTCTTATAACAGTCTTTATTTTAAAGTCTATTTTCTCTGATGTGAGTATTGCTACTCCAGCTTTCTTTTGATTTCCGTTTACATGGGATACTTCCATCCCTTCACTTTCAGTCTGCATGTGTCTTTTGGTTGGTGCATTTAATCCATTTACACTTAAGGTAATTATCCATATGTATGTTCTTATTGCCATCTTATTAATTGTTTTGGATTTATTTTGTAGGTATTTTTTCTGCTCTTTCTCTTTTGTTCTCTTCTCTTGTGATTTGATGACCATCTTTAGTGTCGTGTTTGAGTTGCTTTTTATTTTTTTTGTGTGTATCTATTGTAGATTTTTGGTTTGTGGTTCCCATGAGGTTTTTTTTTTTAACATCTGTATTGGAGTATAATTGCTTTACAATGGCGTGTTAGTTTCTGCTTTATAACAAAGTGAATCAGTTATACATATACATATGTTCCCATATCTCTTCCCTCGTGCGTCTTCCTCTGGCCCTCCATATCCCACCCCTCGAGGTGGTCACAAACCACTGAACTGATCTCCCTGTGCTATGCAAATGCTTCCCACTAGCTATCTATTTTATGTTTGGTAGTGTATATATGTCCATGCCACTCTCTCACTTTGTCCCAGCTTGCCCTTCCCCCTCCCCATATCCTCAGGTCCATTCTCTAATAGGTCTGTGTCTTTATTCCTGTCTTACCCCTAGGTTCTTCATGACCTTTTTTTTTCTCTTAGATTCCATATATATATGTCAGCATACAGTATTTCTTTTTCTCTTTCTGACTTACTTCACTCTGTATGACAGACTCTAGGTCCATCCACCTCACTACAAATAACTCAATTTCGTTTCTTTTTATGGCTGAGTAATATTCCATTGTATATATGTGTCACATCTTCTTTAGCCATTCATCTGTTGATGGACACTTAGGTTGCTTCCATGTCCTGGCTATTGTAAATAGAGCTGCAATGAACATATTGGTACATGACACTTTTTGAATTATAGTTTGCTCAAGGTATAGGCCCAGTAGTGGGATTGCTGGGTTGTATGGTAATTCTATTTGTAGTTTTTTAAGGAACCTCCATACTGTTCTCCATAGTGGCTGTATCAATTTACATTCCCACCAACAGTGCAAGAGTGTTCGCTTTTCTTCACACCCTCTCCAGCATTTATTGTTTCTAGATTTTTTGATGATGGCCATTCTGACCAGTGTGAGATGATATCTCACAGTTTTGATTTGCATTTCTCTAATGATTAATGATGTTGAGCATTCTTTCACGTGTTTGTTGGCAATCTGTATATCTTCTTTGAGGCCAGAAACTATCAAATTCTTAGAGGAAAACATAGGCAGAACACTCTATGACATGAATCACAGCAAGATCCTTTCTGACCCACCTCCTAGAGAAATGGAAATAAAAACAAAAATAAAGAAAAGGGACCTAATGAAACTTCAAAGCTTCTGCACAGCAAAGGAAACCAGAAACAAGACCAAAAGACAACCCTCAGAATGGGAGAAAATATTTGCAAATGAAGTAACTGACAAAGGATTAATCTCCAAAATTTACATGCAGCTCATGCAGCTCAATAACAAAAAAACAAACAACCCAATCCAAAAATGGGCAGAAGACTTAAATAGACATTTCTCCCATGAGGTTTTTTTTTTTTTACATCTTTATTGGAGTATAATTGCTTTACAATGATGTGTTAGTTTCTGCTTTATAACAAAATGAATCAGTTATACATATACATATGTTCCCATATCTCTTCCCTCTTGTGTCGCCCTCCTTCCCACCCTCCCTATCCCACCCCTTTAGGTGGTCACAAAACACCGAGCTGATCTCTCTGTGCTATGTGGCTGCTTCCCACTAGCTATCTATTTTACGTTTGGTAGTGTATATATGTCCATGCCACTCTCTCGCTTTGTCACAGCTTACCCTTCCCCCTCCCCATATCCTCAAGTCCATTCTCTAGTAAGTCTGTGTCTTTATTCTGTCTTACCCCTAGGTTCTTCATGACATTTTTTTTCTTAAATTACATATATACGTGTTAGCATATGGTATTTGTCTTTCCCTTTCTGACTTACTTCACTCTGTTTGACAGACTCTAGGTCCACCCACCTCATTACAAATAGCTCAATTTCGTTTCTTTTTATGGCTGAGTAATATTCCATTGTATATATGTGCCACATCTTTATCCATTAATCCAATAATAGACACTTAGGTGGTTTCCATCTCCTGGCTATTGTAAGTAGAGCTGCAATGAACATTTTGGTGCATGACTCTTTTTGAATTATGGTTTCCTCAGGGTATATGCCCAGTAGTGGGATTGCTGGGTCATATGGTAGTTCTATTTGTAGTTTTTTAAGGAACCTCCATACTGTTCTCCATAGTGGCTGTACCAGTTCACATTCCCACCAACAGTGCAAGAGTGTTCCCTTTTCTCCACACCCTCTCCAGCATTTATTGTTTCTAGATTTTTTGATGATGGCCATTCTGACTGGTGTGAGATGATATCTCATTGTAGTTTTGATTTGCATTTCTCTAATGATTAAAGATGTTGAGGATTCTTTCATGTGCTAGTTGGCAGTCTGTATATCTTCTTTGGAGAAATGTATATTTGGGTCTTCTGCCCATTTTTGGATTGGGTTGTTTGTTTTTTTGTTATTGAGCTGCATGAGCTACTTGTAAATTTTGGAGATTAATCCCTTGTCAGTTGCTTCATTTGCAAATATTTTCTCCCATTCTGAGGGTTGTCTTTTGGTCTTGTTTATGGTTTCCTTTGCTGTGCAAAAGCTTTGAAGTTTCATTAGGTCCCATTTGTTTATTTTTGTTTTTATTTCCATTTCTCTAGGTGGTGGGTCAAAAAGGATCTTGCTGTGATTTATGTCATAGAGTGTTCTGCCTATATTTTCCTCTAAGAGTTTGATAGTTTCTGGCCTTACATTTAGGTCTTTAATCCATTTTGAGCTTATTTTTGTGTATGGTGTTAGGGAGTGATCTAATCTCATACTTTTACATGTACCTGTCCAGTTTTCCCAGCACCACTTATTGAAGAGGCTGTCCTTTCTCCACTGTACATTCCTGCCTCCTTTATCAAAGATAAGGTGACCATATGTGTGTGGGTTTATCTCTGGGCTTTCTATCCTGTTCCATTGATCTATCTTTCTGTTTTTGTGCCAGTGCCATACTGTCTTGATTACTGTACTTTTGTAGTATAGTCTGAAGTCGGGGAGCCTGATTCCTCCAGCTCCATTTTTCATTCTTAAGATTGCTTTGGCTATTCGGGGTCTTTTGTGTTTCCACACAAACTGTGAAATTTTTTGTTCTAGTTCTGTGAAAAATGCCAGTGGTAGTTTGATAGGGATTGCATTCAATCTGTAGATTGCTTTGGGTAGTAGAGTCATTTTCACAATGTTGATTCTTCCAAACCAAGACCATGGTTTATCTCTCCATCTATTTGTATCATCTTTAATTTCTTTCATCAGTGTCTTATATTTTTCTGCATATGGGTCTTTTGTCTCCATACGTAGGTTTATTCCTAGATATTTTATTATTTTTGTTGCAGTGGTAAATGGGAGTGTTTTCTTGATTTCACTTTCAGATTTTTCATCATTAGTGTGTAGGAATGCAAGACATTTCTGTGCATTAATTTTGTATCCTGGTACTTTACCAAATTCATTGATTAGCTCTAGTAGTTTTCTGGTAGCATCTTTAGGATTCTCTATGTATAGTATCATGTCATCTGCAAACAGTGAAAGCTTTACTTCTTCTTTTCTGATTTGGATTCCTTTTATTTCCTTTTCTTCTCTGATTGCTGGGGCTAAAAATTCCAAAACTATGTTGAATAAGAGTGGTGAGAGTGGGAAACCTTGTCTTGTTCATGATCATAGTGGAAGTGCTTTCAGTTTTTCGCCAATGAGGATGTTGTTGGCTGTGGGTTTGTCATATATGGCCTTTATTATGTTGATGAAAGTTCCCTCTATGCCAACTTTCTGCAGGGTTTCTATCATAAGTGGGTGTTGAATTATATCGAAAGCTTTCTCTGCATCTATTGAGATGATCATATGGTTTTTCTCCTTCAATTTGTTAATATGGTGTATCACATTGATTGATCTGTGTATATTGAAGAATCCTTGCATTCCTGGAATAAACCCCACTTGATCATGGTGTATGATCCTTGTAATGTGCTGTTGGATTCTGTTTGCTAGTATTTTGTTGAGGATTTTTGCATCTATGTTCATCAGTGATATTGGCCTGTAGTTTTCTTTCTTTGTGACATCCTTGTCTGGTTTTGGTATCAGGGTGATGGTGGCCTCGTAGAATGAGTTTGGGAGTGTTCCTCCCTCTGCTATATTTTGGAAGAGTTTGAGAAGGATAGGTGTTAGCTCTTCTCTAAATGTTTGATAGAATTGGCCTGTGAAGCCATCTGGTCCTGGGCTTGTTTGTTGGAAGATTTTTAATCACAGTTTCAATTTCAGTGCTTGTGATTGGTCTGTTCATATTTTCTATTTCTTCCTGATTCAGTCTTGGCAGATTGTGCTTTTCTAAGAATTTGTCCATTTCTTCCAGGTTGTCCATTTTATTGGCATAGAGTTTCTTGTAGTAATCTCTCATGATCCTTTGTATTTCTGCAGTGTCAGTTTTTACTTCTCCTTTTTCATTTCGAATTCTGTTGTTTTGAGTCTTCTCCCTTTTTTGCTTGATGAGTCTGGCTAATGGTTTATCAATTTTGTTTATCTTCTCATAGAACCAGCTTTTAGTTTTATTGATCTTTGCCCTCGTTTCCTTCATATCTTTTTCATTTATTTCTGATCGATCCTTATGATTTCTTTCCTTCTGCTAACTTTGGGGCTTTTTGGTTCTTCTTTCTCTAATTACTTTAGGTGCAAGGTTAGGTTGTTTATTCAAGATGTTTCCTGTTTCTTAAGGTAGGATTGTATTGCTATAAACTTCCCTCTTAAAACTGCTTTTGCTGCGTCCCATAGGTTTTGGGTTGTCGTGTCTCCATTGTCATTTGTTCCTAGGTATTTTTTGATTTCCTCTTTGATTTCTTCAGTGATCTCTTGGTTATTTAGTATTGTATTGTTTAGCCTCCATGTAATTGTATTTTTTACAGATTTTTTCCTGTAATTGATATCTAGTCTCATAGCATTGTGGTCGGAAAAGATACTTGATACAATTTCAATTTTCTTCAATTAACCAAGGCTTGATTTGTGACCCAAGATATGATCTATCCTGGAGAATGTTCCATGAGCACTTGAGAAAAATGTGTATTCTGTTGTTTTTGGATGGAATGTCCTATAAATATCAATTAAGTCCATCTTGTTTAATGTATCATTTAAAGGTTGTGTTTCCTTATTTATTTTCATTTTGGATGATCTGTCCATTGGTGAAAGTGGGGTGTCAGAGTCCCCTACTATGAATGTGTTACTGTCGATTTCCCCTTTTATGGCTGTTAGTATTTGCCTTATGTATCGAGGTGCTCCTATGTTGGGTGCATAAATATTTACAATTGTTACATCTTCTTCTTGGATCAATCCCTTGATCATTATGTAGTGTCCTTCTTTGTCTCTTCTAATAGTCTTTATTTTAAAGTCTATTTTGTCTGATATGAGAATTGCTACTTCAGCTTTCTTTTGGTTTCCATTTGCATGGAATATCTTTTTCTATCCCCTTACTTTCTGTCTGTATGTATGTCTAGGTCTGAAGTGGGTCTCTTTTAGACAGCATATATATGGGTCTTGTTTTTGTATCCATTCAGCCAGTCTGTGTCCTTTGGTGGGAGCATTTAATCTATTTACATTTAAGGTAATTATCAATATGTATGTTCCTATTCCCATTTTCTTAATTGTTTTGGGTTTGTTATTGTAGGTCTTTTCCTTCTCTTGTGTTTCTTGCCTAGAGAAGTTCCTTTAGCATGTGTTGTAAAGCTGGTTTGGTGGTGCTGAACTCTCTCAGATTTTGCTTGTCTGTTAAGGTTTTAATTTCTCCATCAAATCTGAATGAGATCCTTGCTGGGTAGAGTAATCTTGGTTGTAGGTTTTTCTCCTTCATCACTTTAAATATGTCCTGCCAGTCCCTTCTGGCTTGCAGAGTTTCTGCTGAAAGATCAGCTGTTAACCTTATGGGGATTCCTTTGTATGTTATCTGTTGCTTTTCCCTTGCTGCTTTTAATATGTTTTCTTTGTATTTAATGTTTGACAGTTTGATTAATATGTGTCTTTGTGTGTTTCTCCTTGGATTTATCCTGTATGGGACTCTCTGTGCTTCCTGGACTTGATTAACTATTTCCTTTCCCATATTAGGGAAGTTTTCAACTATAATCTCTTCAAATATTTTCTCAGTCCCTTTCTTTTTCTCTTCTTCTTCTGGAACCCCTATATTCGAATGTTGGTGCATTTAATGTTGTCCCAGAGGTCTCTGAGACTGTCCTCAGTTCTTTTCATTCATTTTTCTTTATTCTGCTCTGCAGTAGTTATTTTCACTATTTTATCTTCCAGGTCACTTATCCGTTCTTCTGCCTCAGTTATTCTGCTACTGATCCCTTCTAGAGTATTTTTAATTTCATTTATTGTGTTGTTCATCGTTCCTTGTCTCATCTTTAGTTCTTCTAGGTCCTTGTTATAGGTTTCTTGCATTTTCTCTATTTCCAAGATTTTGGATCATCTTTACTATCATTATTCTGAATTCTTTTTCAGGTAGACTGCCTATTTGCTCTTCATTTGTTATGTCTGGTGGGTTTTTATCTTGCTCCTTCATGTGCTGTGTGTTTTTCTGTCTTCTCATTTTGCTTTATGTTACTGTGTTTGGGGTCTCCTTTTTGCAGGCTGCAGGTTCATAATTCCTGTTGTTTTTGGTGTCTGTCCCCAGTGGCTAAAGTTGGTTCAGTGGGTTGTGTAGGCTTCCTGGTGGAGGGGACTAGTGCCTGTGTTCTGGTGGATGAGGCTGGATCTTGTCCTTCTGGTGGGCAGGTCCACGTCTGGTGGCGTGTTTTGGCGTGTCTGTGGACTTATGATTTTAGGCACCCTCTCTGCTAATGGGTGAGGTTGTGTTTGTGTCTTGCTAGCTGTTTGGCATAGGGTGTTCAGTCCTGTAGCTTGCTGGTCGTTGAGTGAAGCTGGGTGCTGGTGTTGAGATGGAGATCTCTGGGAGATTTTTGCCGTTTGATATTATGTGGAGCTGGGAGGTCTCTTGTGGACCAGTGTCCTGAAGTTGGCTCTCCCACCTCAGAGGCACAGCACTGACTGCTGGCTGCCACACCAAGAGCCTTTCGTCCACATAGCTCAGAATAAAAGGGAGAGAAAGACAGAGAAAGAAAGAAAGAGAGAGAGGGAGGGAGAGAGAGAGAGAGAGAGAGAGAGAGAGAGAGAGAGAAAGAAAGAAAGAAAGAAAGGGAAAGAAAGCTAATATAAAATAAAGTTATTAAAATAAAAAATAATTATTAAGAAAAAAAAATTTTTTTAAGAAAAATAAAAAGAAGTAAACAAAACAACAGACGGATAGAACCCTAGGACATATGGTGAAAGCAAAGCTATACAGACAAAATCTCACACAGAAGCATGCACATACACACTCACAAAAAGAGGAAAGGGGAAAAAATAATAAATCTTGCTCTCAAAGATCACCTTCTCAATTTGGGATGATTCGTTGTCTATTCAGGTATTCCACAGATGCAGGGTACATCAAGTTGATTGTGGAGCTTTAATCCGCTGCTTCTGAGGCTGCTGGGAGAGATTTCCCTTTCTCTGTGTTCGCAGAGCTCCCGGGGCTCAGCTTTGGATTTGGCCCTGCCTCTGAGTGTAGGTCGCCGGAGGGCGTCTGTTCTTCGCTGAGACAGGATGGGGTTAAAGGAGCCGCTGGTTCGGGGACTCTGGCTCACTCAGGCCGGGGGGAGGGAGGGGTGTGGATGTGGTGCGAGCCTGCAGCGGCAGAGGCCGTCGTGACGTTGCACCAGCCTGAGGCGCGCCGTGCGTTCTCCTGGGGAAGTTGTCCCTGGATCACGGGAACCTGGCAGTGGCGGGCTGCACAGTCTCCCCGGAAGGGAGGTGTGGAGAGTGACCTGTGCTCGCACACAGGCTTCTTGGTGGCTGCAGGAGCAGCCTTAGCGTCTCATGCCCATCTCTGGGGTCCGCGCTGTTAGCCGCGGCTCGCGCCCGTCTCTGGAGCTCCTTTAAGCGGCACTCTTAATCCCCTCTCCTCATGCAGCAGGAAACAAAGAGGGAAGAAAAAGTCTCTTGTCTCTTCGGCAGGTCCAGTCTTTTCCCCGGACTCCCTCCCAGCTAGCCGTGGTGCACTAACCCCTTCAGGCTGTGTTCACGCTGCCAACCCCAGTCCTCTCCCTGCACTCCGACGGCAGCCCGAGCCTCAGCTCCCAACCCCGCCCGCCCCGGCGGGTGAGCAGACAAGCCTCTCTGGCTGGTTAGTGCTGGTCGGCACCGATCCTCTGTGCGGGAATCTCTCCACTTTGCCCTCCACACCCCTGTTGCTGCGCTCTCCTCCGTGGTCCTGAAGCTTCCCCACTCTGCCACCCGCAGTCTCTGCCTGCGAAGGGGCTTCTAGTGTGTGGAAACCTTTCCTTCTTCACAGCTCCCTCCCAGTGGTGCAGGTCCTGTCCCTATCCTTTTGTCTCTGGTTATTCTTTTTTCTTTTGCCCTACCCAGGTACGTGGGGACTTTCTTGCCTTTTGGGAGGTCTGAGGTCTTCTGCCAGCGTTCAGTAGGTGTTCTGTAGGAGTTGTTCCACGTGTAGATGTATTTCTGGTGTATCTGTGGGGAGGAAGGTGATCTCCACATCTTACTCTTCCGCCATCTTCCCAAAGGAATATCACTCAGCCATGAAATCAATGTCATAAGGCCAGTAGCAGCATAATGAGGGGATTTAGGTATGATGATTGTACAACGGAATATCACTCAGCCATGAAATCAATGTCATAAGGCCAGTAGCAGCATAATGAGTGGATTTAGGTGTGATGATTCTGGCCCAAGGTGGCCATCCTGGTTTTACATCAGCATGATCTCAGGCACAAACCTCCTTGTTTTTCCATTTTGTCTTTAAGTTACTTGTTGAAACACCCGGCCCGCCGTCTGCACGGCTGTCGCGGCTTCGGCTGCCGGGACCCCTCCAGAGCCGGCAGCCTCAGTGAGGCCGCCCTCCCCTCGGGCTCCAGGGCACTTCTGTGACGGCGGAGGGAAGAGACCCCGAGCTGGGAGTTCCAGCTCTGTGGAAACGTGGGCTCCGTTCTGGGCCTCCCGTGAGGTTTTGATATAGCAGTCTATATATATACAAGATTGTTTTAAGTTGCTGGTCTCTTAATTTCAAATGCATTTCCATTATCCTGCATTTGTACTCTCCTCATGATTGCTGGTTTTGATATCATATTTGTGTGTGGATGATTTCCTACATTTACTGTACGTTTGTTTGCCTTTACCGGTGAGCTTTCCCATTCGTAATTGTTTTGTTTCTAGTTGTGACCTTTTCTTTTCCGGCTAGAGAATTTCCTTTAGCATTTGTTGTAAAGCTGGTTTGGTGGTGCTGAATTCTCTTAGTCTTTGCTTGTTTGTAAAGCTTTTGATTTCTCCACTGAATCTGAATGAGAGCCTTGCTGGGTAGAGTATTCTTGTAGGCTCTAGGTTCTTGCCTTTCATCACTTTAAATATATCATGCCATGCCCTCCTTTTTCAGGTAAATTGACTTCTTTTTCAGGTAGATTGACTTCTTTTTCAGGTAGATTGACCACCTCTACTTCACTTAGTTGTTCTTCTTGGGTTTTATCTTGTTCCTTCATCTGGAATATATTTCTCTGCCATCTCATTTTGTCTAACTTTCTCTGTTTGTGGTCTCTGTTCCTCAGGCTGCAGGATTGTAATTCTCGCTTCTGGTGTCTGCCCATTGGTGGGTGAGGTTGGTCCAGGGGCTTGTGGAAGCTTTCTTGTAGGAGGGATTAGTGCCTGCCCACTGGTGGGTGGAGCTGCGTCTTATCCCTCTGATGTGCAGGGCCGTGTCAAGGGGTGAATTCATAGACAACTGTTGGCTCAGGACAACTTTAGGCAGCCTGTCTGCTGATGGGCGGGGCTGTGTTTCCCCCCTACCCCCACCACTGGTTGTTTGGCCTGAGGCATCCCAGCACTGGAGCCTGCAAGCTGTTTGGTAGGGCCAGATCTCGGTGCCAAAATGGCAACATCTGGGAGAGCTCACGCCAATAAATATTCCCTGGGGCCTCTGCTACCAGTGTCCTTGCCCCCACAGTGAGCCGTAGCCAACCACTGCCTCCCCAGGAGACCCTCCAAAACCTGCAGGTAGGTCTGGCCCAGGATCCTATGGAGTCACTGCTTTGCCCTGGGTCCCAGTGCATATGAAACCTTGTCTGCACCCTCTAAGAGTGGAGTCTCTGTTTCCCCCAGTTGTGTGGAGCTCCTGCACTCAAGTCCCACTGGCCTTCAAAGCAAATGCTCTGGGGGCTCCTCCTCCCAATGCCATGCCAGACCCCCAGGCTGGAGAGCCTGACATGGGCTCAGATCTCACTCCTGTGGGAGAACCTCTGTGATATAATTATTTTCCAACTTTTGGTCTCCCATCCAGTGGGTATGGCACTTGATTGTATCATGAACGTGCCCCTGCTACTGTCTTGTTGTGGCTTCTTTTTTGTCTTTGGGTGTGGAATATCTTTTTTGGTAGGTTCAAGTCTTTTTTGTAGGTGGTTGTTCAGCAGTTAGTTGTGATTTTGGTGTTTTCATGAGAGGAGGTGAGCTCAAGTCCTTCTACTCTACCATCTTGTCTCCTGCTCATACCTTGCATTTTGGATATTACTGTTTCTGCTGTTCCGTGATCCCATTATATCTTATCTTACAAAGTGGTTGAATTGGACTGGATCAATACATGAATTTCCTGTTGTTTTGCTGATGAACTGTACACTTTCCAGTTAGGAGTAGATTCTAAAAAGTACAATGCTATCTAGTGAGAACTCTGTAATTTTAAGAGCCTAGAATGTTTTAATGAAATACTGCTTTTAGAACACTGTTCTCCCAGACTCCATAATTTGTATCACACAGTTTTACTCTTTATTGTTGAGGACAGTGTGAATTATTATTGGTTGCTTATGGGCAAATGATTATTTTCAAGATTATTTTAGTTGCTAAAATACTTAGCCCCTAGCACTAATTTGTATAATCAGTGCTTTGTAGTCTGCAAAATGATCGTCCATATATTATCTTAATTGACCTCACAACAGAACTGAGATGGTGTCATTCATTAATTTTCGAGATGATGAGGTTAAGGTTAGAGATGCTAAGACTTGCCTGAGCTCGCATAGATAAAATGGGTACTTGGACCTTATTCATACTTGGTCCTTAGACCAAGTGTTCTTTCTTCAGCGCTGTTTCTGTGGTCATTAATTATTCCTTTCTACCTAATCAAAGGTCCTCCTTCTTTGTCTGATGATTGGAGCAATAGCTTCCTACTTGATGAGAAGTTAGCAGCCTCTTTCTCTAGTCTAGTCTCTGCCCCTACAATTGGTCCTTCTTTCTATTAGAGCTTCACAGAATGTGGTCCATGGACCACCTGCATCAGAGTCTCCTGGGCTGTGTTTTAAAATGCATGTGCCTGGACCTAATTTCTGATCCACTAAATCAGAATCTCTGACATGGGCTAGGGGAATATGCACTTTAAACAATTGCCATTCTCTTTGTTTTCATTGTAAAGGTATCTCAAAAGTGTGTTATTAGCATTGTGGAGAGCCACCAAAAATTTGATCAAAAAACTATCCTAAATCATCACAGTTTATTTTCCTTGGATGGACAAAGTTAAAAATGTGATACCAGTTCTCAATGATTGTGGTTAATTATTACTTATTCATTCAGGACTAAGGTAAGTAGATACAAGGTGCTAAAATGTGTTTTAGCAGTTCCTGACTCATCTCCATAGCCAAATACTCCATTTGGGTAGGTAACATTGTGCTCTGAATGTTAGGATAGAGTCTTGGCAATTGGACAGTACCTGAAAGAAGGCAAAAACACATGAATGATCAACAGAGCAACTTTTTATCTTTTTAAACAGATTTTTGATATTTCCTGGGATCCATATCAGCCAAACAGAGTGGTTAGCTGTGGAGTGAAACATATAAAGGTAAAGTAGTTATTATACAGAAATTTTGGTACCTTGTATGAAAATAATTCCAGATGTTTATATATATAATTTGGAGTTGAGAAACTGCTTGACTTTACCTTTTTTCCCCTTAAATTTGGAGGCTTCTTACCTGCATCTCTGATCCCAGAGCACACTAACATCAGCTGATGGGCCTCCCTTTTAGAAATGCAGTATAACAACAATCAAGCGAAGTGCTCAGCAGGCAGCTGAAAAGGAAACTTTATGTTAATTAAATATTATACAGAAGACAGAAGACTCATAATACCTTTAGGATTGCATGTTTTAAAACAGTTCTGATTTTAATTTTGTGAATTAAGTTTTTTCATTATGAATGTTTATACATATTGCATGTCAAAACTTTTTGATATGTCAAAACTTTTTGATATGTTGATATGTTCTTTTAGAAGAAAGATGCCATGTTGTGTTGGACCTAGAAGGGAGGGATACAGAGTACAGACCTACCTGGGCCATTGGCTTTTAAATGCCTATCTTCCTGTAGACTACACAGCCTGGAATACTACTTGTGGAGCAGGACCTGCCTCTGTCTATTTGCTCCTCTCTATTTTGTTACACAGGTAGCAAAATTAACACCATAGACATCCTTTCCTCTGACATAGCAAAAATTTCTCCTGGACACTGGGATATGGCCCAGGATCTTCTGTCTATAGGTTTGAAGATAATACAAGTTAAAGTCCATAAAGAAAAGAGTGTAAGGGTTACTTGCTTGAACAGAACGTGTGTGGATCTCTGCTGCTACAAAAATGGTGCATTTCTGTGTGAACAGAGGAAATGTCTGTGTTACTCCTCCAACCAACTCCTTCTGTTTCCCAGTTCTTTTGTTCTTCTTTTAGTCTAGTTTTTCATGATCCTTCCCATTATTCTTACTTAATGGTTAGAAAGGGACACATGATAAAATGCTCAGAAATAAACATAACAAGAAATATGCAAGACCTAATTTAAAAACTATTATAAAACTTTATAGAGGAATGTAAAAGAAGACTTGGGCAAATGGAGAGAGACAACTTTGATTCCGGACATGAAGTGTAAAAATGATAAATGCATTATTTATCTCCAAGTTAATTTATATTTAATACAAGTTCAATTAAAGTCTTTCTAAGCTTTATTGTTATCTGACAGCATCTCCCTTTAAGTTATTCTAAGTTAATCTATGAGAATGAAAGAGAACCAAGAACTTTGGCACAAAAAAGAATAATGAAAAGGAAAATGCACTACTATTTACTAAAGCATAGTATGAAGTTTCAAAAATTAAAATGGTACAAGACTGGGGTAAGAATAAATAAACACCAACAAAAAAGAAACTGAGCTGAGAAATAGACCTTAATATGTATGACAATTTAGAATATAATAATAGTACGTCTGACAAGTGGGCACTAGAAAAATTTATTATTCTAGTTGTATGTCATTACTTTATAGCATATACTAAAATAAATTATTTATGAATTAAAGAGTTAAATGTTAAAAAAACTATAAAATAGAAGAATATATATGTAAATATTTAATTTCTCTCAAGTTGGAGAAAGGTGTTTCTAAATGTAAAAGCAAATAAAGAAACCATAAAGGTGTTTGACACAAATAACCAATAAACAGTGTACAGTAAGGAATAGAAGGGAGTTTTATTTCAGCCAAGCTGAGGACTAGCCCAGGAGTGCAGTCTCCACCAAGGAAGAAAGCACTCTGGAGAAACATGGTTTTCAACACAGTTTTATATTTTCTCTGAACAAAGAACATACATACATCAAACATGACAGGGTACATTCCTTCAAGCTTTCAACAGAGATGTGTAGTTTCAAATTAGCACATACACAGAGAGTCAGCATGACCTTGACCTCTGGGAAGGGAACTTTGTCTTCGAAGGAGTACTAACATGGGCATCATGGAAGGGTAGGCATTTACTCCTATGTTCAAAGAGGACATTCTTTACTTCTGGATAATGCATTCTTTTCTTTAATGGTTAAAGCAAATGTACAATGTATGTTTGACAGGCCATAAGTCAGGCTGTTCTAGTTCACATAAAATTCAGGACAAATCACGTATAAGCCAGAATGGCTTCCCCACACCCTAATAGGTGAAAATTTCTTCCATCAAAGGATAATACTATAGATTCAACTATATAAATATTAAAATATTCTGTTTACCTTCCCACTACCCCCAAGAAACAAAAGAGGCAGACCACAAACTAGCAAAGTATAGGCAACAAGCATAGAATGGCTTGTTCTTGAAATATAAAGAATTCTAACAAATCTATAGAATGGACAAAGAACATCCACAATATTTTTATTATTGTCAATTGTCTGCTAATACACACATGAAAATGCTAACTCATCAATAATTAAGGTATAGATATTTTAAAATAACAATGTTTTTAATATATCAAAATGATGATTAAAATGTATCCAGTATTGGGAAAGATTTGGGGAATGAACACTCTCAAACCTTACTGGTGGAAGGGTAAATGAGTATAGTCTTTCAGTCTAGAAATTTGGCAATACCTGTCAATTACCTTAGAAATGTTGATACCCTTTGAAACAATAATTTCATCCCAATTTTAGTATATGTGCTGCCAAAGTAAGCACAGCCAGTAGTTTCATATCTTATAATTTATCCCAAGGAAATTCTTAGGAGTATGAACCAAGCACTGGTTCGTTGCTGAGTAACTTATCAATAGCAAATAAAGCCAAACAAAAAACGACCTGAAACCCCCTAACTGCCCTCAGGTGGTTAAATAAAACATGGTATATCCAGATGAAGAAATACTGTGCAATCGTAAGTCATGTTTTAGAGGATTATTTAATATTGGACATATTTAAGATCTATTTACAGTCTACTTCTAGGTGGGATAAATTTGTAGCTTTGATTTTTTTACTTTAAAAGTATATTTTTGTGTAGGAAGTAAATTGGAAGGCTCTTCCAAAACATTAAACAGTTATCTTGGGTAGTGAGTTGATAGTTTTTAAATTTTCCCTTTATTTTAAAATTATTTTACAATAACATGCATTTCTTCCAAAATAAGAAAAAAGTAATGGAAAAACAGGGGACAAAAAGATAAATCTATAGGTTCTACTCTTCACAGGTGTCACATGTCCTTAGGGCTTCATAAACATTTTATAATCCTTATGCAGAGAGATGATTTTAACCTGAGACTATGTTTGCTGAAATGAAGGCACTTTTTGCTTCAACAGTAGTTGGATGATCCTTCCTCATAATTTATACAATCCAACTGAAAGACTAGAAAACTCATTAAATTTGATAAACATTAGTTGAGTTTGTAACATGTGATAGAATAAACACTGACCGGATTTTCAATTTGCTTAAAACTGAGCAATTAAAACATTGAAATAGAACATTCTGTAAGAGAGGCAAAATCAAAATTCTCTAGGGATAACAGAGAGATCCCAACTGGTTAGAGGAATGTTAAGTGTTTCAGGAAGAGATGCTATTTGAGCTGAGCCTTAATGGATAGGTGAGTTTGGTAGGGTGAGCTTGGAAGGCAGCAGAACCCAGGGGAGGGGTTGCCCTTTAGTCAGGAGTTAATAGGCAGGGACTGGGCACCCATCGAATCCATAGGTCTGGAGAGCAGAAGGGTCCTTGACCCATTAACGTGTTCACAGATTATCAACTTTTTCATCACCAAAGAACATCTTAATTTTCTTTCCAAGGGAACAAATATTTTGAAAAATTTTGGCCCTGAAATACATGGTAGCCATTACATCTTAATTCCCTTAACAGTTTTTAATTAACCAAGGAAATATATCTGCTAGCATGAGTTTCTGATCATAACATATGGAAGAGGCACTGAGTTGTTCTTTCAGCCACAAGCAAAGAAATACATGAGCTCAAGATGAGCCAGATTCTATTGTTCCACGGTGGCTCTCTGGAAGTCTGGGACCGTGACCAGGGAGCCTTCAGCCAACTTTCATATTCCACAGTGAGGAAGCCAAGACCTAGGAGGTTGTTTGACTTTGAATCCTGGTTCTGTCTCCCTCTACTTGATTCTGGGAAAGCTATTTTATCTCTGAGACTGAATTTCTTTCTTTCGCAAAAAAACAAAAACAAAAAAGACAGGATAAAAAGGGGGTGGGGATAGCTACCTCCTGAATTTAAGAGTTACATTAAACAGTGTATGGAACCAGTAGGGGCACAATAATATTAATTTCTTTTCCCATTTCCTAGGACTACAAAAATAGTGGCACAGATAAGATTTAAACTCCATTTTTGGCTCCCTTTGACAAGCTTTTTTCTCTTAGCAATTATTTCTTTAATGATCTATCTTGGCTTAAGTCCCCACCCCCAAACCAGATTATCAAAGATAATAGATTAACTGCTTTAATTGATAGATTCGTCCAGTTTCCCTGTTTCTTTCCATCTTTGGTTAACTTTTAATGAGTTGATTCTAAAAGCACAGACAGATAAAACCCTGGAACCTCATTTGAAAACACTAAGAGCTGTTTGTCCTGTTAAATTTGTTAATTGTGTTTCGGCAGACCTAGGCATTTTTTCTAAGCAAAAACAAGCATTTTTACCTCAAATGGAAGAATCTGCAAATGCAAATGCAGATTCTTTATTAATTATGTCCTTCTTTATTCTTTATTAATTTTGTTTAGAAGGAAATCCACAAAAAATTTCAGCAGGCTTTAACAAATTATTTTCACTATCTGTATTTTCTACATCCAATTCCAGGACCCCCACCTTTTTTCTCCAAAGCTGCCTAACATCAAACGAATCATTCTAGTCACAAGGTGAATGCAGAATCTCTGATGCACTCCAAGAATTTTTTTTTTTTTTCTTTTTTTTGCAATACACGGGCCTCCCACTGTTGTGGCCTCTCCTGTTGCGGAGCACAGGCTCCGGACGCACAGGCTCAGCGGCCATGGCTCACGGGTCCAGCCGCTCCGCGGCATGTGGGATCTTCCCGGACCGGGGCACGAACCCTTGTCCCCTGCATCGGCAGGCGGACTCTGAACCATGGCGTCACCAGGGAAGCCCCCAAGAAAATATTTTTATGTGAAATTTTTGTAGCTAGGGTAAAATCCTTTCTCATTTTGCAATCCCCAGTGTTCGGCAAACAGGCAAATTATGATTATCTGAAATGAATGCTTGAAAAACAGTAGCAGTTGAGCATTTTCTGCTTGGTTGGTTTTACAGGAAATGAGCCTACCAGGTTTGTTGACTGTTATTGTTCTTTCTCCATTCTCTAGTCACAGACAGAAGGGACCTCAGGGATTACTTAGGGCCAGATGAGCTCCCAAGTACCTGCCAATTCTAACAGAATTTGCATTACAATCTGTGAATGGAGATTGGAGAAGATAAACAATGTCTTTTCATTTGACGTGGAGTTAATGGTGTGTTGCTAAATCTGTCACTGTTTTCCAAACATGAAGTGCTTTTCAAGAAGAGATAATGTCTCAGATTTGCCATTTTCTGCAGAAAATCTCATGCCTATCCTGTCATTACAGCTATATATGCCTTTTTAGAGAATCATCTGATTATCTGGAATGTTTCATGTTGACATTATGCCATTTGACTGGGTGATTTCATCAGAAGAATCTTTGTGTAGGGATAAGTCTCTCTTTTTTGTGGTTGTCCATCTAGAAATATTTCAACAACTCAGCCTAAAGTACACATCCCAAGTTAAAGGGATAATAATTACCAAATTGTTACACTTCCTTTAATTTTCATGCATGGGGAGATATAGAAGGATAAATGTCTGCCTTAAGTATCACCATGTAACAGCAAGTTCTTTGACATGTAGGTACAACCAGTAGTTGTTTATGTCTCATAGTTTGTTCAGGTTCAAAGTTAATACTTAAGTGTTTTCCCAAAGCATATACCTAACTATCTTTCCCCAGATTGGTCTTATTCTTTTGATGTATACTTTAGTGCCTTTTTGTAAAAACAGTAATAGCCAAAGAAGCAAACCACCAGAGTTGATACTTAATGAGAGAAGAATCTTGTATAGTCTCAAATGATGGCACATCTTTTTCTCATTCTCCCCAAGGGCCACCACCTCCACAGCTGCCTGAGTCCTGGTCCTCCTGAGGGGTGCACCCATCTAGAACTGCTTCCTTGAATACCCAGCCACTCTGAGAGGACCGTCATTTTTCCTCTCCTGCAAGCACAGAATATTAGGGTTGTCACTAATTTTTCCTCACACATTTCCTGTCACTTGGATTCACCTAACGCTGTTCTCCTAAACCACAATGCAATTTCTTCCTTACCACTGATCCAAATTCTATTGTGGCTCATTCCAGTTAATGCAACATGGTTCTCTATCTTCGAATTTCCTTACCACTTGTATGCAGTCTGAATATGTTGCCTTAAAATGATCTTTTTTGTCTTATATGTATCTTCTTCATTGGATTTAAAGTTCTCAAGGCAAATATTTCAATACTTTCTCATGTATAACCCCTGGTGAACCTTTGGCAAGTCACTTATGCCTTCTTTCTCTCCCTTCCAAATGGGTGTAATAATAATATCTGCCTTAGCCTATTCGTAAGGGTATTATGAAGATCAAGTAACTAAACACATGTAAAGAGCCTTTATAAATTGTGAGAGGCTACGTACATGGCAGTAAAATTATACCAGTTCGCATACTGAAAAAAAATATGTCAGAGTGAAATACTTAATTTCTACATAACCGTGGGAGTCTCCCTGCTGCTGTCTATAAAGCAGCTCAACCTTTATGCTTATGGTCTCCCTCATGATAAATTATGCAACTAAAGCTGAAAAGCCTAGTCAATTATTTGGCTATATGAAATATAACTTATATTTAGAAACATTTCTGAGTAATGTTTCTACAGTGAATATTTATGTAATTTTTAGTTAGAAATTATTTCTATTATTTTATTTTTATTTTTATTTTTTTTGTGGTACGCGGGCCTCTCACTGTTGTGGCCTCTCCCGTTGCGGAGCACAGGCTCCGGACGCGCGAGCTCAGCGGCCATGGCTCACGGGCCCAGCCGCTCCACGGCATGTGGGATCTTCCCGGACCAGGGCACAAACCCATGTCCCCTGCATCGGCAGGTGGACTCTCAACCACTGCACCACCAGGGAAGCCCTAGAAATTATTTCTAAATGCATATATATATGCAACAAAAATACCTAGAAGATATATCAACATGTTAACAGGAGGTTGTGAATAATTCCAGTTTTCCTCTTTTCACTTTTCTCTGTTTCTAAACTTCTCTACAGTGAACCTATACTAGTGCTATAACTTGACAAGAAATTAAACAAAAAAATGAACATTAAACATTTAGCAAAGTTTTGGAATGTTGGAACTTTGTAAGTTTAAAAAATATTGTTATAAGTTTTTTTTTTTTACTGCTAGTAGTTGGCTAAAATGTTTTGCAGTTCTCTGCCATTATAACAAAATAAGTTAAATTATGTGTATCTAGTGCACCTATAGCAAATTATGTAAAATGTATTGAAATGTTAGCAAATAAATACCAATAATGAGATGCATCAGAATACTCTTTTTTTTTTTTGGATCTATTTTATCACTTATTTTCTAGTTTTGGACACTCTGTGGAAATGCCCTGACTGCAAAAAGAGGGATATTTGGCAAAACAGGGGATCTTCAGACCATCCTTTGCCTTGCATGTGCCAAAGAAGACATCACCTACTCTGGTGCTTTAAATGGCGACATCTATGTCTGGAAAGGGCTCAATTTAGTCCGCACGATTCAAGGAGCACATAGTGTAAGTATTCCCGTATAGAAATTTGGGAATGACTTATTAAATAAGTTAAAGTCACAAATCTCTGTATTTTTTCCCTGTTACTTTAGGGTCAGCCACTTCTGCTGAACACTCACTAAATATTCATGAACGATTTCCCTAATTATTTTTGTTCACCTGGAAGAAATTAATATTTCAAAAGCTTAATAACTTAATTAGCTTTCGTCTCAATTATGGACTGACTGATTAGTGTTGTAATTCAGCAGCAGCAGCTTGACAGAACCTAGAAGTATTTCATGGTCAGTTTCATCTTCTAGACCAGCATTTCTTTGTTTGTTTGTTTGTTTGTTTGTTTTTGCAGTATGCAGGCCTCTCACTGTTGTGGCCTCTCCCGTTGTGGAGCACAGGCTCCAGACGCGCAGGCTCAGTGGCCATGGCTCACGGGCCCAGCCGCTCTGCGGCATGTGGGATCTTCCCGGACTGGGGCATGAACACGTGTCCCCTGTATCGGTAGGCGGACTCTCAACCACTGCGCCACCAGGGAAGCCCACGACCAGCATTTCTTTTTTTTTTTAAATTTAATTTAATTTATTTATTTTTATACAGCAGGTTCTTATTGGTTATCTATTTTATACATATTAGTGTATATATGTCAATCCCAATCTCCCAATTCATCACACCACCACCAACAACCCCCTCTCCCGCCCACTTTCCCCCCTTGGTGTCCATACATTTGTTCTCTACACCTGTGTCTCTCTTTCTGCCTTGCAAACAGGTTCATCTGTACCATTTTTCTAGATTCCACATATATGCGTTAATATACAATATTTGTTTTTCTCTTTCTGACTTACTTCACTCTGTATGACAGTCTGTAGGTCCATCCATGTCTCTACAAATGACCCAATTTCATTCCTTTTTATGGCGGAGTAATATTGCATTGTATATATGTACCACATCTTCTTTATCCATTTGTCTGTCGATGGGCACTTAGGTTGCTTCCATGACCTGGCTATTGTAAATAGTGCTGCAATGAACATTAAGGTGCATATGTCTTTTTTTTTTCTTTATTGGAATATAATTGCTTTACAATGGTGTGTTAGTTTCTGCTTTACAACAAAATGAATCAGTTATACATATACATATGTTCTCATATCTCTTCCCTCTTGCATCTCCCTCCCTCCCACCATACCTATCCCACCTCTCTAGGTGGTCACAAAGCACCGAGCTGATCTCCCTGTGCTATGCGGATGCTTCCCACTAGCTATCTATTTTACGTTTGGTAGTGTATATATGTCCATGCCACTCTCTCACTTTGTCACAGCTTACCCTTCCCCCTCCCCATATCCTCAAGTCCATTCTCTAATAGGTCTGTGTCTTTATTCCTGTCTTACCCCTAGGTTCTTCATGACATTTTTTTCTTAGATTCTATATATATGTGTTAGCATACGGTATTTGTCTTTCTCTTTCTGACTTCCTTCACTCTGTATGATAGACTCTAGGTCCGTCCACCTCACTACAAATAACTCAATTTCGTTTCTTTATATGGCTGAGTAATAGTCCATTATATATATATATGCCACATCTTCTTTATCCATTCATCTGTTGATGGACACTTAGGTTGCTTCCATGTCCTGGCTGTTGTAAATAGAGCTGCAATGAACATATTGGTACATGACACTTCTTGAATTATGGTTTTCTCAGGGTATATGCCCAGTAGTGGGATTGCTGGGTCATATGGTAGTTCTATTTGTAGTTTCTTAAGGAACCTCCACCATACTGTTCTCCATAGTGGCTGTACCAGTTCACATTCCCACCAGCAGTGCAAGAGTGTTCTCTTTTCTCCACACTCTCTCCAGCATTTATTGTTTCTAGATTTTTTGATGATGGCCATTCTGACTGGTGTGAGATGATATCTCATTGTAGTTTTGATTTGCATTTCTCTAATGATTAATGATGTTGAGCATTCTTTCATGTGTTTGTTGGCAGTCTGTATCTCTTCTTTGGAAAAATGTCTATTTAGGTCTTCTGCCCATTTTTGGATTGGGTTGTTTGTTTTTTAGTTATTGAGCTGCATGAGCTGCTTGTAAATTTTGGAGATTAATCCTTTGTCAGTTGCTTCATTTGCAAATATTTTCTCCCATTCTGAGGGTTGTCTTTTGGTCTTGTTTATGGTTTCCTTTGCTGTGCAAAAGCTTTGAAGTTTCATTAGGTCCTATTTGTTTATTTTTGTTTTTATTTCCATTTCTCTAGGAGGTGGGTCCAAAAGGATCTTGCTGTGATTTATGTCATAGAGTGTTCTGCCTATGTTTTCCTCTAAGAGTTTGATAGTTTCTGGCCTTACATTTAGTTCTTTAATCCATTTTGAGCTTATTTTTGTGTATGGTGTTAGGGAGTGGAAGATTTTTAATCACAGTTTCACTTTCAGTGCTTGTGATTGGTCTGTTCATATTTTCTATTTCTTCCTGATTCAGTCTTAGCAGGTTGTGCATTTCTAAGAATTTGTCCATTTCTTCCAGGTTGTCCATTTTATTGGCATAGAGTTGCTTGTAGTAGTCTCTCATGCTTTTGTATTTCTGCAGTGTCAGTTGTTACTTCTTTTTCATTTCTAATTCTATTGATTTAAGTCTTCTCCCTTTTTTTCTTGATGAGTCTGGCTAATGGTTTATCAATTTTGTTTATCTTCTCAAAGAACCAGCTTTTAGTTTTATTGATCTTTGCTATTGTTTCCTTCATTTCTTTTTCATTTATTTCTGATCTGATCTTTATGATTTCTTAACTTCTGCTAACTTTGGGGGTTTTTTGTTCCTCTTTCTCTAATTGATTTAGGTGCAAGGTCAGGTTGTTTATTCAAGATGTTTCCTGTTTCTTAAGGTGGCATTGTATTGCTATAAACTTCCCTCTTAGAACTGCTTTTGCTGCATCCCATAGGTGTTGGGTCGTCGTGTCTCCATTGTCATTTGTTTCTAGGTATTTTTTGATTTCCTCTTTGATTTCTTCAGTGATCACTTCATTATTAAGTAGTGTACTGTTTAGCCTCCAAGTGTTTGTATTTTTTACAGATCTTCTCCTGTAATTGAAATCTAGTCTCATAACATTGTGGTTGGAAAAGGTACTTGATACAATTTCAATTTTCTTCAATTTACCAAGGCTTGATTTGTGACCCAAAATATGATCTATCCTGGAGAATGTTCCATGAGCACTTGAGAAAAATGTGTATTCTGTTCTTTTTGGATGGAATATCCTATAAATATCAATTAAGTCCATCTTGTTTAATGTATCACTTAAAGCTTGTGTTTCCTTATTTATTTTCATTTTGGATGATCTGTCCATTGGTGAAAGTGGGTTGTTAAAGTCCCTGACTGTGAATGTGTTACTGTCGATTTCCCCTTTTACGGCTGTTAGTATTTGCCTTATTTATTGAGGTGCTCATATGTTCGGATAAATATTTACAACTGTTATATCTTTTTCTTGGATTGATCCCTTGATCATTATGTTGTGTCCTTCCTTCTCTCATCTAATAGTTTTTATTTTAAAATCTACTTTGTCTGATATGAGAATTCCTACTCTAGCTTTCTTTTGGTTTCCATTTGCATGGAATGTCTTTTTCCATCCCCTTACTTTCAGTCTGTATGTGTCTCTAGGTCTGAAGTGGGTCTCTTGTAGACAGCATATATATGGGTCTTGTTTTTGTATCCATTCAGCCAGTCTGTGTCTTTTGGTGGGAGCATTTAATCCATTTACATTTAAGGTAATTATCAATATGTATGTTCCTATTCCCATTTTCTTAATTGTTTTGGGTTCATTATTGTAGGTCTTTTCCTTCTCTTGTGTTTCTTGCCTAGAGAAGTTCCTTTAGCATTTGTTGTAAAGCTGGTTTGGTGGTGCTGAACTCTCTTAGCTTTTGCTTGTCTGTAAAGGTTTTAATTTCTCCATCAAATCTGAATGAGATCCTTGCTGGGTAGAGTAATCTTGGTTGCAGGTTTTTCTCCTTCATCACTTTAAATATGTCCTGCCAGTCCCTTCTGGCTTGCAGATCAGCTGTTAACCTGATGGGGATTCCCTTGTGTGTTATTTGTTGTTTTTCCCTTGCTGCTTTAATATGTTTTCTTTGTGTTTAATGTTTGACAGTTTGATTAATATGTGTCTTTGTATGTTTCTCCTTGGATTTATCTTTTATGGGACTCTCTGTGCTTACTGGACTTGATTAACTATTTCCTTTCCCATATTAGGGAAGTTTTCAACTATAATCACTTCAAACATTTCCTCAGTCCCTTTCTTTTTCTCTTCTTCTTCTAGAACCCCTATAATTTGAATGTTGGTGTGTTTAATGTTGTCCCAGAGGTCTTTGAGACTATCCTCAGTTCTTTTCATTCTTTTTTCTTTATTCTGCTCTGCAGTAGTTATTTCCACTATTTTATCTTCCAGGTCACTTATCCGTTCTTCTGCCTCAGTTATTCTGCTATTGATCCCATCTGGAGTATTTTTAATTTCATTTATTGTGTTGTTCATCGTTGCTTGTTTCATCTTTAATTCTTCTAGGTCCTTGTTAACTGTTTCTTGCATTTTCTCTCTTCTATTTCCAAGATTTTGGATCATCTTTACTATCATTATTCTGAACTCTTTTTCAGGTAGACTGCCTATTTCCTATTCATTTGTTAGGTCTGGTGGGTTGTTAATCTTGCTCCTTTATCTGCTCTGTGTTTTTGTCTTCTCATTTTGCTTATCTTACTGTGTTTGGGGTCTCCTTTATGCAGGCTGCAGGTTCGTAGTTCCCGTTGTTTTTGATGTCTGCCCCCAGTGGGTAAGGTTGGTTCAGTGGGTTGTGTAGGCTTCCTGGTGGAGGGGACTAGTTCCTGTGTTCTGGTGGATGAGGCTGGATCTTGTCTTTCTGGTGGGTAGGTCCACGTCTCGTTGTGTGTTTTCGGTTGTCTATGGACTTATTATGATTTTACGCCACCTCTCTGCTAATGGGTGGGGTTGTGTTCCTGTCTTGCTAGTTGTTTGGCATAGGGTGTTCAGCACTGTAGCTTGCTGGTCATTGAGTGAAGCTGCAACGAGCATTTCTTAAATGTTAATGTGCCTATGAATCTCCTGGAGATCTTGTTAAAATGCAGGCTGTCAGTATCACTGATGAACATACATGCAAAAATCCTCAGCAAAATACTAGCAAACAGAATCCAATAGCACATTAAAAGGATCATACACCATGATCAAGTGGGGTTTATCCCAGGAATGCAAGGATTCTTCAACATACGCAAATCCATCAATGTGATGCACCATATTAACAAATTGAAGGAGAAAAACCATATGATCATCTCTATAGATGCAGAAAAAGCTTTCAACAAAATTCAACACCCATTTATGATAAAAACTCTCCAGACAGTGCGCACAGAGGAAACTTACCTCAATATAATAAAGGCCATATATGACAAACCCACAGCCAACATCGTTCTCAATGGTGAAAAACTGAAACCATTTCCACTAAGATCAGGAAAAAGACAAGGTTGCCCACTCTCACCACTATTATAAAACATAGTTTTGGAAGATTTAGCCAATGCAATCAGAGAAGAAAAAGAAAGAAAAGGAACCCAAATCAGAAAAGAAGAAGTAAAACTGTCACTATTTGCAGATGACATGATACTATACATAGGGAATCCAAAAGATGCTACCAGAAAACTACTAGAGCTAATCAATGAACTTGGTCAAGTGGCAGGATAGAAAATTAATGCACAGAAATCTCTTGCATTCCTATACACTAAGATGAAAAATCTGAAAGACAAATTGAAACACTCCCATTTACCACTGCAACGAAAAGAATAAAATACCTAGGAATAAACCTACCTATGGAGACAAAAGACCTGTATGCAGAAAACTATAAGACACTGATGAAAGAAATTAAAGATGATACAAACAGATGGGGGGATACACCATGTTCTTGGATTGGAAGAATCAATATTGTGAAAATGACTATACTACCCAAAGCAATCTGCAGATTCAGTGCAATCCCTATCAAACTACCAATGGTATTTTTCATAGAAGTAGAACAAAAAACTTCACAATTTGTATGGAAACACAAAAGACCCCGAATAGCCAAAGCAATCTTGAGAAAGAAAAATGGAGCTGGAGGAATCAGGCTCCCTGACTTCAGACTATACTACAAAGGTACAGTAATCAAGACAGTATGATACTGGCACAAAAACAGAAATATAGATCAGTGGAACAGAATAGAAAGGCCAGAGATAAACCCACATACATATGGTCACCTTATCTTTGATAAAGGAGGCAAGAATATACAATGGAGAAAAGACAGCCTCTTCTAGAGAAATGGAAATAAAAACAACAATAAACAAATGGGATCTAATGAAACTTAAAAGCTTTTGCACAGCAAAGGAAACCATAAAGACTATGAAAAGACAACCCTTATAATGGGTGAAAATATTTGCAAATGAAGCAGCTGACAAAGGATTTTTCTCCAGAATATACAAGCAGCTTATGCAGCTCAATATCAGAAAAACAACCCAATCCAAAAATGGGCAGAAGACCTAAATCGACATTACTCCAGAGAAGATATACAGATTGCCAGCAAACCACGAAAGGATGCTCACCATCACTAATCGTTAGAGAAATGCAAATTAAAAGTACAATGAGATATTACCTCACACGGGCCAGAATGGCCATCATCAAAAAATCTACAAACAATAAATCCTGGAGAGAGTGTGGAGAAAAGGAAACCCTCTTGCACTGTTGGTGGGAATGTAAATTGATACAGCCACTATGGAGAACAGTATGGAGGTTCCTTAAAAAACTAAAAATAAGGGCTTCCCTGGTGGCGCAGTGGTTGAGAGTCCGCCTGCCAGTGCAGGGGACATGGGTTCGTGCCCCAGTCCGGGAGGATCCCACATGCTGCAGAGCGGCTGGGCCCGTGAGCTGTGGCCGCTGAGCCTGCGCATCTGGAGCCTGTGCTCCACAACGGGAGAGGCCACAACAGTGAGAGGCCCGCGTACTGCAAAAAAAAAAAAAAAAAAAAACTAAACTAAAAATAGAACTACCATATGACCCAGCAATCCCACTACTGGGCATATACCCTGAGAAAACCACAATTCAAAAAGAGTCATGTACCACAATGTTCGTTGCAGCACTATTTACAAAGCCAGGACATGGAAGCAACCTCAGTGTCCATCAACAGTTGAATGAATAAAGAAGATGTGGCACATATATACAATGGAATATTACTCAGCCATAAAAGGAAATGAAATTGAGTTATTTATAGTGAGGTGGATGGACCTAGGGTCTGTCATACAGAGCAAAGTAAGTCAAAGAGAAAAAAACAAATACCATATGCTAACACATATATATGAAACCTAAAAAAAAAAAAAAGTCATGAAGAACCTAGGGGCAGGACAGACATAAAGACTCAGACGTAGAGAGTGGTCTTAAGGACACAGGGAGGGAGGGGGAAGGGTAAGCTGGGATGAAGTTAGAGAGTGCCATGGACATATATACACTACCAAATGTAAAATAGATAGCTAGTGGGAAGCAGCCACATAGCGCAGGGAGATCAGCTCCGTGCTTTGTGACCAGCGAGAGGGTTGGGATAGGGAGGGTAGGAGGGAGACGCAAGAGGGAGGAGAGGTGGTGATATATGTATATGTATAGCTGATTCACTTTTTTGTACAGCAGAAACTAATAGAACAGTATAAAGCAATTATACTCCAATAAAGATGTTTAAAAAAAAATGTGGGCTGTGACTCAGTGGGTCTGGGATGACGTTACTGCTGCTGGCCTGTGGCCCATATGTTGAATAGCAAGAGTGGAGACAACTGTTATTTTTATAGTGGTTAATAAGGTAGATTTTCCTCATCCTGAGAGAGCGTCACCTCCATGTCCATATCACAGGTTCTTAAAATGCAAACAAAAACCACTGATAAATTCTTTTGATGTTCTGCTCTGTAAGAACAAGGACAAACTTGACTCTGAGCACTCTGCTCAATTCTGACATATATTAAAATAGTTATATTGCTGTGTCCATAGATGATCAAGTAGAAATGACCAGAAGAATGGGGAGATGATGTGAAAGGTAAAGCCTGTTGTAATAAATGGAAATTTGGTAAAATGTTTCAGAAACTTAACAGACTTTTAGCTTCTTGCCCTGTTACTATGAACATGAAGAAAAGTTTCAGCAACTCTTAGCAAAAGAGCTATGAAATTTTAGAACTTTCACTGTCTTGTATGTTGAAGACCATTTTTCTTGGCTTCGCTAATTATGAATCAGCTCTTGAAACAATTAAAAGGCCAGTATTGGTCCTCATTCATAAAAACAGCTGCGTTAGTAACCTAATTTCTCTTTACACTGGATATTATGTCAACATTATACTCTTGTAACACATTTTCTGTGGAAAAGCATCTGTAAGTTGTGAAACCACATCAGATGTGGAAAGCATCTTCAAATAATGCTTAACAAGCTAACACAAGTGTAATTTATGCTTCCATTTAGGCTCAGATGGTGCCTGCTTGAGCTCATTGGGATGCATTTCTGTCACCATTGTACCTATAGAAGTGTTTGTGTTCCTAGCCCGCATATCTTTACTTGTTTTGGGAAGGAATTTATATGAAACATCTCCACCTTTGTCTTTATAATGATTAGCTGTCACAGAAAGAAATTTATGATTTTTATATTTGCTTTAGCCAAGGAATTCCTGAATTTTTTTTACAGCCTGTCATTAGTTTAATTGTGGCAAAGGAGCACTTGAACTAGTTTGCTTTACTGGTATTATGAATTTTTAGTCTAGCTAAAATGGCTGTTACAAATGGCTACTTGTTCTGTTGCCAGGATTTCAATAGAGAACAAGAGATTTGTTTTTTGTTTTGTTTTTGCTTTGTTTTGTATTTTTATCATTAAGATCCAGCTATAATGACTGTTTAGAACGATTGCAGCATTGAGTATTATCTGCCTTAATCAACAGGCTGGAATCTTCAGCATGTATGCTTGCGAAGAAGGCTTTGCCACTGGTGGACGAGATGGGTGTATACGATTATGGGATACTGATTTCAAACCAATAACCAAAATTGATCTCAGGGAGACAGAACAAGGATATAAAGGTAACACATGTATTAATACTTACCCATAGATCTTAATGTGTTAAATACAGTGTGAAAGTCTGTTTCTATATTTGTTTCTCTTACCCCATCTTATACCATGAAGGATTTAAGGTAGTTTACATAAATGTAATGGACACAAGATTAAAAGTATGTTGAATGTAAGTGGATACCCCTTTTCCCTAATTTGCACAAAGATATCTATATGTACAAGCAGTGGTCCTGCTGCAAAGATAAACAACATAATAATAAAACTACTGAGTGTAACCTGAGAGATGGGACTTTCAGTTATAAAACTGGGAAGTTCTGGGTAAGTTAGTGACCCTAAATGTAACTGCATGCAGTCTCTGAAAATAAATAAATAAATAAATAAATAAATAATAGGAAAAACAAGAGAAATTATTTTTTAAAAAATAGCTTTAGTGGAGTAGCTACCATAGTAGTAGGAGTTAGGAGCCCGGGCTCAGAGTTGGGGAGCCTGGGTTCAAATCCAAGTTTTACCTGTGATAGATTGGAGACCTTGGTCAAATTTCTTAACATCTCTGGGCCTCAGTTTCCTCATCTGTAAAATGGGGGTAATACCAGCACCAACCTCATAGAGTTATATGAGGATTAAATACACTTGCAAAGTGCTTAAAGTAAGTCATGGTGCATGGTCAGCACTCAGTAAATGTTGGCTGCTGTTACAATATGTTAAATATGTGTACCAGAGAATACAAAGAAGTTTATATACATCTTTTTAAATTCTCATGATAGACTTTTTTTTTTTTTTTTTTTTTTGCGGTATGCGGGCCTCTCACTGTTGTGGCCTCTCCCGTTGCAGAGCACAGGCTCCGGATGCGCAGGCTCAGCGGCCATGGCTCACGGGCCCAGCCGCTCCACGGCATATGGGGTCCTCCCGGACCGGGGCACGAACCCATATCCCCTGCATCGGCAGGAGGACTCTCAACCACTGCGCCACCAGGGAGGCCCTAGACTTATTATCTCATTTTTCATATAGAGAATTTGGCACTGAGAGAGATTAAAGTGAAAAATGTAAATAGGAAAGATAAGACGAAGTAAGTCACAAGTGATGTTAGTCCACTGAGCACATGTGGGGAGTTCTGTTCACGTGAGAATTTAGTGTCTACTTCGTTGCATGGACAGTCAAGGCCCTCGAGTTCTCTGCCAGAGAACATGGGCCAATGTAACTTTATCCAGAAAAATACTTCAGGCAGATATAAGCAAGTAAGCGCCCATAAAAGCAATGTTAAAAATGCTAGTAAAGGGCTTCCCTGGTGGCGCAGTGGTTGAGAATCCGCCTGCCGATGCAGGGGACATGGGTTCGTGCCCCGGTCTGGGAAGATTCCGCATGCCGTGGAGCAGCTGGGCCCGTGAGCCATGGCCGCTGGGCCTGTGCGTCCGGAGCCTGTGCTCCGCAACGGGAGATGCCACAGCAGTGAGAGGCCCGCGTACCGCAAAAAAAAAAAAAAAAAAAAAAATGCTAGTAAAGTAGCCAAAAATGTTTGACCTTGAACCGTGAAAGTTCTTGGTGTATCCCTCAAGGTAAACTGGAAGCAAAACATATACTTAGATAACTCATGAGTTAACTTACTAGATGGGATTATTGACCATAAACTGGCTAGATGTTGGGGAGCATCAACCAGAAGTAATGATTCCTTTTTGGCAGTCACTTTATCCAGCTCATCCCAAAATTTTATCACATAATCAAGGTATAAATTTTAAAGTGTGAGGATCAGGGCAGAAGCCATATTTACCCTGCTCTACTTTTCTACCTGATACCCAGTCCCTGACTTCAGGCTCTCAAAGGAGAGTTCAGGAGCCAGTTCAGAACAAGCATCTATATAGCCAGGGATTTGTATTGATTGTACAAAGCCAACCCCATGGTCAACTCCTATCCCCAGAGTCAAGGGAAGATGGTCAGGGACACGTTCTGTTTTCTATCAGTCTCAATTGATACCCACACACGCTTGCTTGCCAAGATCGAAGAGGATATAGGTGGTGCACAGTGGACAGAAGGACCTTAAGCAAGCCTGCATCTCATAGGTGTGGCCTGTAGCACCTGGGCTTATAGATATCAGGGGAGGGATTAGCATGTATTTTTAGATGGATGGCCAGTGGGACAATAGCCTATATTTCAGGAAGAGTAGTGAACTATGCTTTGAAAGGACTGGATAGACCATGCTGCTGTTCAGGAGCCGTGAGAATGGGTGCCATTTTCTTGCCACCTTCTTCATTTTTGCAATCTCAGCTCACTACCAATACTCTTGCTTACTTCGTGTTTTACTTTAAATGGATGTGAATGCATCTCTTTCTATCTTCTTTTTTTAAACTTCTCCTCATAAGCAATAATATCTGTGAAATTATGGCTTTAATATACTGTTTATTTATATATATATTTTTTACTTATTAAGGTAAGTTCTAGCTATTGGATTAAAAATTTTTGTCCGTGTAGCATCTTCACCATCAGTGGCACCTTTGCCTGTCACACTTTTGGCAACACTGTAACAGAAGTCTACCATGTACTATCAAACTTCCAAAGAATTGCCGGCATTTTTTCCAGCCCTTAGTGGAAAACAGGATAAATGTCTAGAGTCAAACGAATGAAAGGCTCGTGGTTGAAGTATTGGTAACAACTCCAAATCTGGCTCACTCTTCACCCTCAACTCAGCTAGTTCTCGAGCCTGTGTGGACAGGGCCTTGCAGGGGGAACCTGCCACTATCCTGAACCACCCTCAGGGACTTTCTCTTGCCCTCAGCCGGGCCTTGGCGCCATCATCACACTGAAGCAGGGCCGGGGGGGCCGTTGAGTTGAGAAGCCAAGTCTCAGAACAGGCCCTCCATGATGTTCTCTGAGACCAGCTGCCAGGGCCACCCTGTGACAGGGGTGTATCTAGGGCACCTGAAGGTGGGAGTGAAGCCAGAGTGAGCTAGGAGACCCAGCACAAGTATAAGGATTAAAATATGTAGAATTGCAGGTGAGGATTAAAAGTAGTTGAAATGTATACAGTTTTCTGTTCCAACTCCCTCTTCAACCAGCCAATACCATACATGCCCTTGCTCTTCTGAACATTTGCAGACAGTGTGGGTTAGAGGGGAGTGAAGGAAAGACTGTGGGGAGAGGCTGAAACAGGAGGAAGAAGGCAGAATGGACAGGACTTTGGGTGTACTTTGACCCACCCCATCCTGCCCTGCACACCACCACCCCACCCCCGCCGCCGCCATTCCCCCCAAAAGGAGTCTTGACTTTTCCTCCACCTTCAGGCTCTGCCTCAAAATGGAAACAAAGTGCCGTTTGAAAGGAGCAGATTCAAGCAAAGCACTGTTAGAACTAGTTGCCAACCAGGGTTCTTGGCCTCCTTAATCAGTGGAAATTGATAAGAGGCCAGTCAGGAAATTCAGGCAAGGCTTTATTGGGGTTCCTGCTGCAGCACAGAGGGAGCGAAAACAAGTAACACGTTCCCTTGCTCCCTCCCTGAGTTGGGGTAAACTGCTTCTTTATATGGGGTGAGGGTAGGGGTGGGTCCAGGGGTCCGGCCGGAGGGGTGGCTTAGGCAGGCAGTCTGCCCACCCCCTTGGTGGTGCTGTGTGCAGGGGGCATGCGCAGTACCCTGCTTTTCCTCTGGGCTGGTCAGAAGTGGCAGTTGGGTTTTTGGTCTTTTTGTATCTTGTTGCTCATAATTTAGCCCAACTGTGCACACACACAGTTATTTTTAGTTCCTTATAGTTTCTTTGTATTTTGTTGCTGGAGGAGACGTTTGTCCAGGTGCAAGCACTGCAGCAAAGGGTCCCAGGTTTCAGGTCCAAGCCTGTCTTACTACTTTGCTCTCAATTTGGACATGAAGCTACATGTATGGATGGTTTTATTCTAGTAAAAATTTCTTGATATGAATGAGCCTTCTTTGATATTTTTGCTGTTTGTATAGCAATGACTCTTGAATTCATTTCTGTGGAAATATAGTGACTTCTCATATTACTCAAACAACTATTTAAATAAATTTAGCAAGAGAATTAATTATGGCCATGTCCCAGTTCCCATGACATAGTACCAATATTCTGTAGTCCTTAAATTTATAAACTTACTAGTAAAAATTCAGAAACTGCTACTTATACGTTTGGTAATCTGAGTCTGTTTGTAATGATCACACTTACTATGTCACCTGTAAAAATTTCTACTGGCCTTCCTATAGACTTCCAGAGGATCTACAAAATGAATCTGGCCATTTCCAAGTTGTTTTATGTAAATATTCATAAGATTTACCTAGATTTGCATCTTCTGATAACTATTAATTGCTAAAAAACAAGAAAGAGAACAGTTTTTAGATGAACTAAGATTAACACTAAGCTCAAGAAAAAAAAACCGAAAATGATATTACAGCTTTATTATAAAATGATGGTATTAATCAGTTCTCCTACATCTTTATAGCCAAACTTGAGCTAATGAAGACTTTGACTTCTACTGAAAACAATTAACCCTTCTTTAAATTGAGGGTGAACCAGCTTGGAGATAGGTCATTGTCATATCAACAAGAATCTGTGCAGCCAGAGCTGATTCTCAGGGCTCCTTGTCCTCTCCCCAAGTCTTAGTCAAAGAAAATGGACTTCATAAGCCCAGAGGACCATTCCTCAATCAAAGGAATAGTAGTGTTTTATTTATACCAGTGACATACAACTTCTGCGAGTGGTGAGTCTGCAAACAAGTTTTTACTAACACTACATGGTGATATAAACCAGCGATCTAATTCATCCAGGACCCCTTATCTACAATTCTGAAGTCAAAAAACTCAGAGTGCCAAAATGTATATATTTTTTTATGAGAGCAACCAACTTTTTTATTGTGGTAAGATATACACAATACACAATAAAATTTACCATTTTAACCATTTTTTAAGTAAACATATGAGTGCATCAAGTACAGTCACATTATGCAGCCATCATGACCATCCATCTCCAGAACATTTTTCATCTTTCCAAACTGAAACATCATACCCATTAAACAACAACTCCCCATTCCCTTCTCATCCTGGCCCTGGCAGCCCCCATTCTACTTTCTGTCTCTGTGAATTTGCCTGTTCTAATTTGCCTATTCTTATTCTCATATAAGTGGAATTATGCAGTATTTGCTCTTTTGTGACTGGCTTATTTCTCTTAGCATAATGTCTTCAAGGTTCATCCATGTTGTAGCATGTGTCAGAATTTCCTTTGTTCTTAAGGCTGAATAATATTTCATTGTATACCACATTTTGTTTATCCATTCATCTGTTAATGGCTACTTGGGTTGCTTCCATCTTTTGGCTATTGTGAATAATGCTGCAATGAGTATGGGTACGCAAATGTCTCTTTGAGACTCTGCTTTCAATTCCTTGGGATATATATCCAGAAGTGGAATTATTGGATCATATGGTATTTCTGTTTTTAATATTTTTTAGGAACTTCCATACTGTTTTCCATAACAGCTGCACCATTTTTATATTCCTACCAGCAGTGCACAAGGATTTCAATTTCTCTACATCCTCCCAGACACTTTCTGGTTTTTTGATAATAGCTATTCTGATATATGTGAAGTGGTATTTCCTAGTGGTTTTCATTTGCATTTCCCTAATGATTTTTGATGTTAAGCATCTTTCATAAGCTTGTTGGCCATTTGTATATCATCTCTGGAGAAATTTCTGTTCAAGTCCTTTGCCCATTTTTTTTTCACACACACACACTGTATTCTATTTTTACAAGAGATAAATAAACTGACACCAAGCATTGTAAATGGATGAACACAACAAAAGCAACAATGATTGCAATTACCAAACACGAAACACACTCATACTATGTCATAATATTGACATTCAGTCCAGTATTCCTCCACTGTAACAGCTCCTTTGAAGTGAAAAATTTTTTTTATTTCTGAGATATACATTTTAAAGTAATAACTAGAATTATGACTTATAACATTATACCAGAACATATAAGATTTTTAGAAATTTCATGTAATGTCTGAAACATTTATATTAACATATTTCCATACAAATAACCTAAAGAAAGTTTAGTTTTAGTTGGTTTTTTTTGTTTGTTTTTTGTTTATACTGCAGGTTCTTATTAGTCATCAATTTTATACACATCAGTGTATACACGTCAATCCCAATCACCCAATTCAGCACACCACCATCCCCACCCCACCGCGGTTTTCCCCCCTTGGTGTCCATATGTTTCTTCTCTACATCTGTGTCTCAACTTCTGCCCTGCAAACCGGTTCATCTGTACCGTTTTCCTAGGTTCCACATACATGCGTTAATATACGATATTTGTTTTTGTCTTTCTGACTTACTTCACTCTGTATGACAGTCTCTAGATCCATCCACATCTCAACAAATGACTCAATTTCATTCCCTTTTATGGCTGAGTAATATTCCATTGTATATATGTACCACATCTCCTTTATCCATTTGTCTACCGATGGGCATTTAGGTTGCTTCCATGACCTGGCTATTGTAAATAGTGCTGCAGTGAACATGGGGATGCATGTGTCTTTTTGAATTATGGTTTTCTCAGGATATATGCCCAGTAGTGGGATGGTTGGTTCATATGGTAGTTCTATTTTTAGTTTTTTAAGGAACCTCCATACTGTTCTCCATAGTGGCTGTATCAATTTACATTCCTACCAACAGTGCGAGAGGGTTCCCTTTTCTCCACACCCTCTCCAGCATTTGTCATTTGTAGATATTCTGATGATGCCCATTCTAACTGGTGAGAGGTGATACCTCATTGTAGTTTTGATTTACATTTCTGTAATAATTAATGATGTTGAGCAGCTTTTCATGTGCTTCGTGGCCATCTGTATGTCTTCACTGGAGAAACGTCTATTTAGGTCTTCTGCGCATTTTTGGATTGGGTTGTTTGTTTTCTTAGTATTGAGCTGCATGAGCTGTTTATATATTTTGGAGATTAATCCTTAGTCCGTGGATTGTTTGCAAATATTTTCTCCCATTCTGAGGGTTGTCTTTTGGTCTTGTTTATGGTTTCCTTTGCTGTGCAAAAGCTTTGCAGTTTCATTAAGTCCCATTTGTTTATTTTTGGTTTTATTTCCATTATTCTAGAAGGTGGATCAAAAAACTTCCTGCAGTGATTTATGTCAAGGAATGTTTTTCCTATGTTTTCCTCTAAGAGTTTTTTTTTTGCGGTATGTGGGCCTCTCACTGTTGCGGCCTCTCCCGCTGCGGGGCACAGGCTCTGGACGCGCAGGCTCAACGGCCATGGCTCACGGGCCCAGCCGCTCCACGGCATGTGGGATCCTCCCAGACCGGGGCACGAACCCGTGTCCCCTGCATCGGCAGGTGGACTCTCAACCACTGCACCACCAGGGAAGCCCCTCCTCTAAGAGTTTTATAGTGTCTGGTCTTACATTTAGGTCTCTAATCCATTTTGAGTTTATTTTTGTGTATGGTGTTAGGGAGTGTTCTAATTTCATTCTTTTACATGTAGCTGTCCAGTTTTCCCAGCACCACTTATTTAAGAGACTGTCTTTTCTCCATTGTATATCTTTGCCTCCTTTGTCATAGATTAGTTGACCGTAGGTGCGTGGGTTTATCTGTGGGCCTTCTATCTTGTTCCATTGATGTATGTTTCTGTTTTTGTGCCAGTACCATATTGTCTTGATTACTGTAGCTTTGTAGCATAGTCTGAAGTCAGGGAGTCTGATTCCTCCAGCTCCGTTTTTTTTCCCTGAAGACTGCTTTGGCTATTCGGGGTCTTTTGTGTCTCTATACAAATTTTAAGATGATTTGTTCCAGTTCCATAAAAAATGCCATTGGTAAGTTGATAAGGATTGCATTGAATCTGTAGATTGCTTTGGGTAGTATAGTCATTTTCACAGTATTGATTCTTCCAATCCAAGAAGTTGGTGTATCTCTCCATCTGTTGGTATCATCTTTAATTTCTTTCATCAGTGTCTTATAGTTTTCTGCATACAGGTCTTTTGTCTCCCTAGGTAGGTTTATTCCTAGGTATTTTTTTGTTGTTATTGCAATGGTAAATGGGAGTGTTTCCTTAACGTCTCTTTCAGATTTTTCATCATTGCAATGGTAAATGGGAGTGTTTCCTTAACGTCTCTTTCAGATTTTTCATCATTGCAATGGTAAATGGGAGTGTTTCCTTAACGTCTCTTTCAGATTTTTCATCACTAATGTATAGGAATGCAAGAGTTTTCTGTGCATTAATTTTGTATCCTGCAACTTTACCAAATTCATTGATTAGCTCTAGTAGTTTTCTGGTGGCATTTTTAGGATTCTCTATGTATAGTATTATGTCATCTGCAAACAGTGACAGTTTTACTTCTTCTTTTCCAATTGTATTCCTTTTATTTCTTTTTCTTCTCTGATTGCTGTGGCTAGGAGTTCCAAAACTATGTTGATTAATAGTGGTGAGATTGAGCATCCTTGTCTCTTTCCTGATCTTAGAGGAAATGCTTTCAGTTTTTCACCATTGAGAATGATGTTTGCTGTGGGTTTGTCGTATATGCCCTTTATTATGCTGAGGTAGTTTCCCTCTATGCCCACTTTCTGGAGACGTTTTATCATAAATGGGTGTTGAATTTTGTCAAAAGCTTTTTCTGCATCTATTGAGATGATGATATGGTTTTTCTCCTTCAACTTGTTAATATGGTGTATCACATTGATTGATTTACATATATTGAAAAATCCTTGTATCCTTGGGATAAATCCCACTTGATCGTGGTGTATAATCCTTTTAATGTATTGTTTGTTTCTGTTTGCTAGTATTTTGTTGAGGATTTTTGCATCTGTATTCATCAGTGATATTGGTCTGCAATTTTCTTTTTTTGTAGTATCTTTGTCTGGTTTTGGTATCAGGGTGATGGTGGCCTCATAGAATGAATTTGGTAGTGTTCCTTCCTCTGCAATTTTTTGGAAGAGTTTGAGAAGGATGGGTGTTAGCTCTTCTCTAAATGTTTGATGGAATTCACCTGTGAGGCCATCTGGTCCTGGACTTTTGTTTGTTGGCAGATTTTTAATCACAGTTTCAATTTCATTACTTGTGATTGGTGTGTTCATATTTTCTTTTTCTTTGTGGTTCAGTCTTGGAAGATTATACCTTTTTAAGAATTTGTTCATTTCTTCCAGGTTTTCCATTTTATTGGCATAGAGTTGCTTGTAGTAGTCTCTTAGGATGCTTTGTATTTCTGCGGTGTCTGTTGTAACTTCTCCTTTTTCATTTCTAATTTTATTGATTTGAGTCCTCTCCCTCTTTTTCTTGATGAGATGGCTAATGGTTTATCAATTTTGTTTATCTTCTCAAAGAACCAGCGTTTAGTTTTATTGATCTTTGCTATTGTTTTCTTTGTTTCTATTTCATTTATTTCTGCTCTGATCTTTATGATTTCTTTCCTTCTGCTAACTGTGGGTTTTGTTTGTTCTTTCCCTAGAGCCTTTAGGTGTCAGGTTAGATTGCTTGTTTGACATTTTTCTTGTTTCTTGAGGTAGGCTTGTATAGCTATAAACTTTCCTCTTAGAACTGCTTTTGCTGCATCCCATAGGTTTTGGATCATCGTGTTTTCATTGTCATTTGTCTCTAGGTATTTTTTGATTTCCTCTTTGAATTCTTCAGTGATCTCTTGGTTATTTAGCAACGTATTGTTTAGCCTCCATGTGTTTGTGTTTTTTACGTTTTTTCCCTGTAATTCATTTCTAATCTTATAGCGTTGTGGTCAGAAAATAGGCTTGATATGATTTCAGTTTTCTTAAATTTACTGAGGCTTGATTTGTGACCCAAGATGTGATCTATCCTGGAGAATGTTCCATGCGCACTTGAGAAGAAAGTGTAATCTGCTGTTTTTGGATGGAATGTCCTATAAATATCAATTAAATCTATCTGGTCTGTTGTGTCATTTAAAGCTCTGTTTCCTTAATTATTTTCATTTTGGATGATCTGTCCATTCGTGTAAGTGAGGTGTTAAATTCCCCACTATTATTGTGTTACTGTCGATTTCCTCTTTTATAGCTGTTAGCAGTTGCCTTATGTATTGAGGTGCCCCTCTGTTGGCTGCATATATATTTATAATTGTTATATCTTCTTTTTGGATTGATCCCTTGATCATTATGTAGTGTCCTTCCTTGTCTGTTGTAACATTCTTTATTTTAAAGTCTATTTTATCTGATATGAGTATAGCCACTCCAGCTTTCTTTTGACTTCCATTTGCATGGAATATCTTTTTCCATCCCCTCGCTCTCAGTCAGTATATGTCCCTAGGTCTGAAATGGGTCTCTTGTAGACAGCATATAGATGGGTCTTGTTTTTGTATCCATTCATCAAACCTGTGTCTTTTGGTTAGAGCATTTAATCCATTCACGTTAAAGGTAATCATCGATATGTATGTTCGTATGACCATTTTCTTAAGTGTTTTGGGTTTGTTTTTGTAGGTCCTTTTCTTCTCTTGTGTTTCCCACTTAGAGAGTTCCTTTAGCATTTGTTGTAGAGCTGGTTTGGTGGTGCTGAATTCTCTTAGCTTTTGCTTGTCTGTAAAGCTTTTGATTTCTCCATCGAATCTGAATGAGATCCTTGCCGGTTAGGGTAATCTTAGTTGTAGGTTCTTCCCTTTCATCACTTTAAGTATATCATGCCACTCCCTTCTGGCTTGTAGAGTTTCTACTGAGAAATCAGCTGTTAACCTTATGGGAGTTCCCTTGTATGTTATTTTTTGTTTTTCCCTTGCTGCTTTCAATAATTTTTCTTTGTCTTTAATTTTTGCCAATTTGATTACTATGTGTCTCAGCGTGTTTCTCCTTGGGTTTATCCTGTATGGGACTGGCTATGCTTCCTGGACTTGGGTGGCTATTTACTTTCCCATGTTAGGGAAGTTTTCGACTATAATCTCTTCAAATATTTTCTCGGGTCCTTTCTCTCTCTCTTCGCCTTCTGGGACCCCTATAATGCGAATGTTGTTGCATTTAATGTTGTCCCAGAGGTCTCTTAGGCTGTCTTCATTTCTTTTCATTCTTTTTTCTTTTTATTCTCTTCTGCAGCAGTGAATTCCACCATTCTGTGTTCCAGGTCACTTATCCGTTCTTCTGCCTCAGTTATTCTGCTATTGATTCCTTCTAGTGTAGTTTTCATTTCAGTTATTGTATTGTTCATCTCTGTTTGTTTGTTCTTTAATTCTTCTAGGTCTTTGTTAAACATTTCTTGCATCTTCTCGATCTTTTCCTCCATTCATTTTCCGAGGTCCTGGATCATCTTCACTATCATTATTCTGAATTCTTTTTCTGGAAGGTTTCCTATCTCCACTTCATTTAATTGTTTTTCTGGGGTTTTATCTTGTTGCTTCATCTGGTATATAGCCCTCTGCCTTTTCATCTTGTCTGTTTTACTGTGAATGTGGTTTTTGTTCCACAGGCTGCAGGATTGTAGTTCTTCTTGCTTCTGCTGTCTGCCTTCTGGTGGATGAGGCTATCTAAGAGGCTTGATGGGAGGGACTGGTGGTGGTTAGAGCTGACTGTTGCTCTGGTGTGCAGAGCTCAGTTAAACTTTAATCCACTTGACTGTTGATGGGTGGGCCTGGGTTCCCTCCCTGTTGGTTGTTTGGGCTGAGGCAGCCCAACACTGGAGCCTACCTGGGCTCTTTGTTGGGGCTAATGACAGACTCTGGGAGGGCTCATGCCAAGGAGTACTTCCCAGAACTTCTGCTGCCAGTGTCCTTGTCCCCACAGTGAAACAGAGCCAGCCCCCGCCTCTGCAGGAGACCCTCCAACACTAGCAGGTAGGTCTGGTTCAGTCTCCTGTGGGGTCACTGCTCCTTCTCCTGGGTCCCAGTGTGCACACTACTTTGTGTGTGCCCTCCAAGAGTGGAGTCTCTGTTTCCCCCAGTCCTGTCGAAGTCCTGCAGTCAAATCCCACTAGCCTTCAAAATCTGATTCTCTAGGAATTCCTCCTCCTGTTGCCGGACCCCCAGGTTGGGAAGCCTGACGTGGGGCTCAGAACCTCCTCTCCAGTGGGTGGACTTCTGTGGTATAAGTGTTCGCCAGTCTGTGAGTCACCCACCCACCAGTTATGGCATTTGATTTTACTGTGATTGCGCCCCTCCTACCATCTCATTGTGGCTTCTCCTTTGTCTTTGGATGTGGGGTATCTTTTTTGGTGAGTTCCAGTGTCTTCCTGTCGATGATTGTCCAGCAGCTTGTTGTGATTCTGGTGTTCAAGCAAGAGGGAGTGAGAGCACGTCCTTGTACTCTGCCATCTTGTTTTCGACTCCCTTTGCCCATTTTTAAATAAGGTTATTTGTTATTTTGTTGCCAAGCTGTATATGTTCTTTATATATCTTAGATATTAACCCCATTATCAGATATATGATTTGCAAATATTTTCTCCCATTGCATAGGTTGCCTTCTCTGTTTATTATGTCCTATGACGCATAAAAGTTTTTAATTTCGATGTAATCCAATATATCTATTTTCTCTGTTTTTACCTGTGCTTTTGGTGTCATAGCAAGAAATTATTGCCAAGTACGATACAATTTCATGAAGATCTCTCAAGATTTCTTATAAGTGTTTTATGGTTTGGGCTCTTATATTTAGGTCTTTGATCCATTTTTGAGGTAATTTTTTGCACATGGTGTTAGGTAAGGGTGCAACTTCTTTTTTTCCAAAATATTTTTTATAACTAATTTGGCAGCAAAACATGACTTACACTTATTATGAAGCTGTTTATTGTCTTCATATGTGTGAATATTCATACCCTTCACTGCAGAAATATTTGATTTCAAGGAGCTGCCCCAGACTCCACTGGATCTATTACATGAGTTCAAAATCCAAAATTTTCAAAATTCCAAAATGCGCCTACCACCAAAAATTTTAGATATATGGGATGGTGGACCTCCAGTACATTTTTCAGTGAATATCCAGTTCTGGAATTTTCAAGCTGGGAGAGACAAAAAGTTCCACATGATGTCATCTCGTGGAACTCTATCACCTTATGGATGAATAGAATGAAGCTCAGGGCCATTGTAGGATTCGAGCTGTAACTCAAGTCTCACACCAAACTCAACAAAAGTGCATCTTGAGTCTGATCATTTTTAAAACAAATTTATGATCTAGGTAAAATAATGAAGCTTCAGTGACTTACAGTGGCAGCAAAAAAAGCCAAAAATAATTCTTAAAGCAAGGCAATCAAAATGAATTACATCTATGGTAATAAAATACTTTGAGCTAATGGTTGTAAATGATTATGTCTAGAGGAGTACAGTAATTAGTCACACAGTATAAGATGCATTATTCATTTACTTATCCATTCAGTAAGCATTTATTAAGCATCTACTAAGTGTCAGAAGCGTGCCTAGGAACTAGACAGGCTCTTCTAAAAAGTGTGCTTCACGCGTTTTATTGGAGTTTTTTGTGTGCTTATTTTAACTCCCAACACATATTTATTGAATCGTTGCTATGTCTAATGAACTGTAGACTCTGAATCTGGATATATCTTGCATTAGGTCAAGCAGCATTCCCTCAGTGTTGAGCAAGAGAAGGAGGCTGAAGTCTCGAGGATACAAGATGCCTCTTCTTAGCCTTCTCACTATCTCTACTGCCCCCTCACTGGTCTGAACCATCATCTTGCACATGGGCTACTTCAGTTGCTTTATAACTTGTGTCCCTGCTTCAGCCATTATTCTCAGAATAGCAGCTGGAGGGAGTTGTTGGAAATTTACATGAGCCAGGTCACATTTCCTCAAAACCCTGCCATGATTCCCATTTTCCGAAGAAAAAGAGTACACATCCTTAGGATGGCCTACCAGCCCCTTCCCCCTCAGGCCTCCCGCCCTCTGCTCTACCCTCTGCCCAGGCTGCTCCCTCTGCCTGCATCACTCTCCCCAGGAATCTGCATGATTACTACCCCTCTCCTTTGCTCAAGTGAAGCTGCCCTGATGACCTTATTCAAAATTGCAACCCACTCTGCCTCCACCATCCTGGCACTCCTGATCCTCTCTTCACAGATCTTTTTTTCACCTTGTAACAAACAGTATAACTTACCTGTTTGTGATGCTTATGGATGTTGTCTATTTCTACAAGGGCAGGAGCCTCTTTGTTCACTGATGCCTCCCAAGCAAGCACTTAGAACGGTGCCTGGCACATGCAGGCACCCTGGAAATGGACGAATGATGAAGAGTGCATCGTGTGACTGGAGTGCACAGTGAGAGGTGAAAGGCTTCAGAGGGAGGAACAGATAATTTCTGTGTTCAAGCTTGGCCCCCACGGACCAGCAGTAGGAGGTCATATAAAGGCTTAAGGGGGTGAGTGTCATGGCCAGGACTCCACCTGCTCCAGAGCAGAGAGTGGACTAGAGTGGGGCAGGATTAGAGGTGGGAGCGCAGGTGACTCTTCCCCACTACCCATTCTTCTTATTACCATTTTTCTCCCTCAGAGAACATTGAGGATCATTCTGTCCAGTGGTTCTCAAACAGGGGCTTTTTTTGTTTTTGTTTTTGGTTTTGGTTTTTTTTGCGGTACGTGGGCCTCTCACTGTTGTGGCCTCTCCCATTGCAGAGCACAGGCTCCGGACGCGCAGGCTCAGCGGCCATGGCTCACGGGCCCAGCCGCTCCGCGGCATGTGGGATTTTCCCGGACCGGTGCACGAACCTGTGTCCCCTGCACTGGCAGGTGGACTCTCAACCACTGTGCCACCAGGGAAGCCCAAACAGGGGCGTTTTTATCTTCTGGAAGATATTTGCCATTGTATGGAGACATTTTTGATTATCAACTGGAAGGGTGCTACCGGCATTCCTGAGGCCAGGGACGCTGCTAAACATCCTAAAATTACATATTATAGTGTTAGACACCTCGACTAAGAATTATCCAGCCCCTAATGTTAACAGTGCCGCAGTTGAGAAACCCTAGTATAGAAGGTTCACAGGACCAACTCTCAAATCTGAAAGCAGCCTTGTTGACGATAGAAACAAAGCGAGTATCTTCTGTGGTTCTCCTGGTCCCTTGAGTGCGTCATCGCTCACCTCCACTCCCATCGCATCCATCACCTCTCTCCCTGTCTGCTCACCTTTGTCCTTTACGGCCTCCTGCGTCTCTGGTGTTCTGAGCAAGTGGAAGCCCTGCAGAGGAACGTGCAGGGGCTGCGGATGGTGAGGTGTGCCACCAGAGGAGTGTCGGCTGTTGTTTGTCCAGGCTTGGTGTGGGACGTGGTGTCAGAGAAGCAGAGGCTGACTGTCTGGTTTGTTCTGGTAATAATTCCCCTGTAAACACTCTGACCGAGCGGGCCTCCTACAAAGACCAGCCTGGGTGTTCCTTTCCTGGGGTGAAGGCAGCGGGCTTGGCAGTGTGTTTCTGTCCTCTGGGGTCCCGTTAGGCTGTGTGGATCCTTCAGTATTCCTGAGGCTATGGGATTTGGGATCCTGTGGAGTGGATTTTGTAGACAGTAATCTGCTGGAAGTTCTCAGGCAGAGAGCCCTTGTAAACAGGAGCAGCAGGCCATGGGCACTTCATGCTGCAGACTTGTGGTGCTTTGTGCTAGGCGCTCTGCATGCAGGATCCCGTATTTCCTGCAGCAGCTCTGGGGGTCCCCAGGCATGGCTGGCTCCCAGGGCGTGAGCTCTGCCTACTTGCAGGAGGGCCCTATGCTTGGTTTAGGGCTTGCTGTCATCATCTTGAAATTCTTAATCAGTTTTAAACAAGGAGACCTCACATTTCCATTTTGTACTGGGCTCTGTGTATCATAAAGCCAGTCCTGTTCCCCAGTTATTGGTGCTCACGAATCCCTGGGGAGATGCACGCCTTCCCTCCCTTTTGTTTCCCTTAGGTTCCAAACTCTGCCTTCCACACTACCCTAGGCCGCCAGAGCCCCTGGCCCACCTCCAGACTCCTTAGGCACCTCAGCCACCCCCTGCTGGGGGGGCGCCCTGCAGTTTTCCCACACCCCCTCCCAACACTCCCTCTTCCCTCTGAGTGAAATCTCTCTCCCTTTTGTCCTTTTATTACCTTTTACCTGGGGCGCTGCTTAGTACTGCACCTTTAATAAGATTAGGTTGATAGGAGAAGGCCATCATGCTCTCTTGTTTGATCTTTGGTACCATGTCCTGGGTACGCATCCACAGAGAAGGGAAATACCTTTGTGGGGAAGAGAGTTTGCTCCAGACTTGCACTGCGTGAATCCTCATTTTATCTCCATCACCTGCTAGCTCTGGGACTTAGGACAAATAAGGTAAACTGTCTGTGCTGTAATTTCCTCATTTACATATTTCCTGTCCCCACCTATGGCCTGGTGCTGTCCGAGGGCCTCCTCCTGAGTCACTGTGAGCCTTCCTGGGCACATGTGCAAAGCTCTGGGTGCAGGGCTGGGAATGTCTGGGAGAACCATTCCTGCCCATTTACAGAACTTGCTTGTTTGACTCCAAAAAGATTTCTCAAAGTTGCACTTATTTTTGGCTATCTGCTCATCAGGACTTCAGCTTTCTAATCTACTAGAGTGGAGTTTTCCAACGTTTGTTTGAAGAACCACTGCATTAGAATCAGCCTGGAAATCTGAATTTTCAACAGTCTGACTAAAGTCTGAGAACACACACTAGTTTGGGAACAGCTTGATAGTGGTTGGTTCTCAACAAGTGGTTCTCAGCCCTGGTGAGCTAAAAATAACTATGCCCAGCTCCACTCCAGAGCAATTGAGAGGAATTTCTGAGTAGGGTCCAGGCATCCATGTTCTGTTTTGTTTTGTTTTCGCCCATGCCGCGAGGCTTGTGGGGATCTTAGTTCCCCGACCAGGGATCGAACCCGCCCCCTCAGCAGTGAAAGCACAGAGTCCTAACCGCTGGACTGCCAGGGAATTCCCTGGGCATCCCTGTTTTAAAAACACTTTCTATGTAGTTTCTGATGGACAGTAAGTGTTGGAGCAACTGCTCTTGGCCCTTTACCATATATCAGGCCTCGGTGCACCAGATTTAAGAACACTAATAAGTATCAATACCAACCCCCTCCCAGCTGCCAGTCTTCCCTTCTTGGGCCAAACAATTGAGGGAAAAAAACCCATTTTATTCCCCAAAGAGTTCTCTTTGTCAGATATAGCCTTTCCTTCTGAGAGTCGGCAGTGCTGGCATGTCAAAATGACCTAGGGGGGTGGGATAGGGAGGGTGGGAGGGAGGCTCTAGAGGGAGGGGATATAGGGACATATGTATGCATATGGCTGATTCGTTTTGGTGTACAACAGAAACTAACACAGTATTATGCAGCAATTGTACTCCAATAGAGATCTATTTTAAAAAATGGTAACAAACAACACAACAAATAAGTTGTAACACAAGGATGTAACTAAGAGACTCAAGGAAAGGCAGAAGCAGCAACTTCATAGCTCATGGTGCTGATCCTGCCTGGGGACGGAGTCTGACCACACGCACAGCAAGTTGTTCTCCATTGAGATGTGAACTTAATAAAAACCTGCTGGTTAAAAATAATAACAACTGATATTTATTGATTAGTTTCCTAAGTACCAGACACTGGGTCAAGTGTTTAAATATATGATTGCATTGAATCCTCGTAACAGTGCTGTGATGTGTGAGTGCTAATATTCTCTGCAATTTACAGGTAGGGCAACTGAAGTTTTGAAAGCTTAAATACTTGCCATGTCATAGAGCTGGGATATAAATCCAGTCCATGTACTTAACCATTCAGTGAACTAGTGGAAAATAAGCAATGTCCTTTAGGTCTTTGTTGATACTCATGATACTCATGGACTAGATCTCCCATGCCCAGGTTTCAGAACTGTCACAGAGAGGATTAAAAGGATACTGTTTCCCACTCCCTGGTCTGAATATAAAATCCGGGCAAAGGGCTGGTGAGAATTTGATCTTAGCCTCTAGGATTTTTATGTTGAGGTGGGTGGTTGCTCTCTACTGCCATCTGCTGGCTGTCTGGACCAAGCACAGGCCAGAACCCCACATTTCTCATAGTGGAACGAGTGGCAGAGAAGGCCCCTGTGTCCAAAATGTGCACCCCTCACCAATTCAGCAAAATGCCTTCAGTTCATTCTGTCAAAAGTCTCTGAAACATGCACTTTTTAAGAAGAAAAGAGAATTTCTGTAGTTTAAAATAATTAGGATGGTTTTCCCTGGCTCTCTTTTCACTCTTGGTGGATTTCTAACCGTAGTCCAAATAATACCTTATATTTGTCTGACTCCCAGAGCAGAAGATAAAGAAACAAAGCCAGCTTAATACTTCCCAATGCAATGGTCACCTCGGCCAGCCCGAGGTGACCAATAACGTTCCTAAACGGGACGTTATTAGGAAACTTGAATACAGCTCTCTACCCACTGAGGTGTCCTTAGGAAGTCATTCCTATTTTAAATGGTTCTCTGGGAAGTAAGAGTGGCCTAGCATCCTGTCTGTCGCTGCAGGTAGACCCCTGGGGTCGACTTGTCTGATGTGACAAAATCCAATTTATCTCTTTGAAGAACTGAGTGTTTGTGGAGAGCCTGGGCTGGTCTCCAGAGAAAATGTTCACAGCTCATTAGGTTTATGTTGCAAACAATGAAAATGAAATGACTCCTGCCCTGGTTCTCTCTCTCTCCTTCTTCCCCTGCCCCTACTTGGTCAGAAATAACCCGTTATCAGTTTAACTTCATTGCCTTTGCCACATGTAAATCTTCTCCCTTTTGTTGGTTAGTTCAGTGGAACGCTTTTTTCAAATGAAATCTGCTAGAAAACACAGACTGTGAGTTGTTGAGGGAAAAGCAGGGGTTGGATCCTCAGACTCTGCCTCTCGCCCCTCATTTCCCTGCGCTCTCCTTGCCAGGCCCCTGCGGCTCTTCTAGGAATCCAAGAACTCCCTGGACACAGTCTGAAAACACAGCTGGGTGCTGTGTAGCTGGACTGCCTCATCAGTCTAGGCTGAGGTGGAAGGTTCTTTTTTGTTCTAACCCTCTTAAAGACAAAGCAAATATTTTAAAAATGTTAACACATTGATTCCATGTGATGGGTTGTTTGTTATAATATTCTTGACCTTTCTGAATTTGTTCCCCAAACAAGAAGTTAAAAAATAGTGGGGGTGGTGGGGAGAAAAATGTCTGTACACTGGATCAAATACAGTGCTGGTCCTTGGGGAGAAATTCTCCTAAAGTCTTATGGGATGGAGGAATGCACTGTTGGAGGAAAACGGGCAGAACTGGCCTGTTCCTGCTTGTAGTAGTGCCTTGGATGCCAGGCCTGCTTGGAAAGGGTGAGTCTTTAGGACAGTCAGTGGAATTATAAAAGGATTGTGCTTTGAGTATTTTGATGACAGTTAAAATATGTAGCATTGCTAAGATATATAAGGTGTATATATATATATGTATAGCTGTATGTATATATCATTTTTACTGATATAATTGACATATAACAGTTTCAGGTATACAACATAATGATTATATACAATGTGTATATATATAATATATATATTATATTACATATAATATTATGTATGTATTATATATGTATTATATATACATAATGTATATATTTGTCTCAAAGTGATGACCACAATAAGCCTAGTTAATGTCCATCACCACACAGTTACAATTTTTTTTTCTTGTGATGAAAACTTTTAAAATCCACTTTCAAGATACATTAGCTACTTTCAAATATACATTACAGTATTACTAAATGTACATTGTACATGTTCATCATGCTGTACATTACACCCCCAGGACCTATTTATTTTGTAACTGGAAGTTTGTGCCTTTGACTACCTTCACCCATTTTGCCTACTGCCCACCCCTGCCTCTGGCAACCACCAATCTGTTCTCTGTATCTGTGAGTTTTTTGGGTTTGTTTTTACTTTTATATTTTAGATTCCACATAAAAGTGAGATCATGCAATATTTGTCTTTCTCTGTCTGACTTATTTTGCTTAGCAGTATGCCCGCAAAAGCCACCCATGTTGTCCCAAATAGCAATAATTCCTTTTTTTGTAGCTGAATGATGTTCTATTGTATATGTATATATCACATTTTCTTTATCCACTGATGGACGCTTAGGTTGTTTGCATGTCATGGCTATTGTGAGTAATGTTGCAGTGAACTTGGGGGTGCAGATACCTTTTAGAGTTAGTGTTTTTTTTGCTTCAGAAGCAGAAGTGTTGGATCATACAGTAGTTCTATTTTTAATTTTTGAGGAACCTCCATGGTGTTGCCCATAGTGGCTGTACCAATTTACATTCCCACAGTGCCCAAGGGTTTCCTTTGCCCCACATTCTTGCCAACACTTCTTATTTCTTGTCTTTTTGAAAAAATAATAGCCATTGTAATAAGTATGAGATAATATCTCATTATGGTTTTTGTTTTTTGTTTTTGTGTTTTTCGCTGCACCTGCAGCTTGCAGGATCATACTCCCCTGACCAGGGATCAAACCCCTGCCCCCTGCAGTGGAAGCACAGAGTCCTAACCACTGGACCGCCAAGGAATTCCCTCATTGTGGTTTTTTTTCATCTTTATTGGAGTATAATTGCTTTACAATGGTGTGTTAGTTTCTGCTTTATAACAAAGTGAATCAGTTATACATATACATATGTTCCCATATCTCTTCTCACTTGCGTCTCCCTCCCTCCCACCCTCCATATCCCACCCCTCTAGGTGGTCACAAAGCACCGAGCTGATCTTCCTGTGCTATGCGGCTGCTTCCCACTAGCTATCTATTTTACGTTTGGTAGTGTATATATGTCCATGCCACTCTCTCACTTTGTCACAGCTTACCCTTCCCCCTCCCCATATCCTCAAGTCCATTCTCTAGTAGGTCTGTGTCTTTATTCCCGTCTTACTCTTAGGTTCTTCTTGACATTTTTTTCCCTTAAATTCCATATATATGTGTTAGCAAACGGTATTTGTCTTTCTCTTTCTGACTTACTTCACTCTGTATGACAGACTCTAAGTCCATCCACCTCATTACAAATAGCTCAGTTTCGTCTCTTTTTATGGCTGAGTAATATTCCATTGTATATATGTGCCACATCTTCTTTATCCATTCATCCAATGATGGACACTTAGGTTGTTTCCATCTTATGGCTATTGTAATTAGAGTTGCAATGAACAATTTGGTACATGACTCTTTTTGAATTATGGTTTTCTCAGGGTATATGCCCAGTAGTGGGATTGCTGGGTCAAATGGTAGTTCTATTTGTAGTTTTTTAAGGAACCTCAAGACTGTTCTCCATAGTGGCTGTACCAATTCACATTCCCACCAGCATTGCAAGAGTGTTCCCTTTTCTCCACACCCTCTCCAGCATTTATTGTTTCTAGATTTTTTGATGATGGCCATTCTGACTGGTGTGAGATAATATCTCACACCAGTAGTTTTGATTTGCATTTGTAGTTTTGATTTGCATTTCTCTAATGATTAATGATGTTGAGCATTCTTTCATGTGTTTGTTGGCAGTCTGTATATCTTCTTTGGAGAAATATATATTTGAGTCTTCTGCCCATTTTTGGATTGGGTTGTTTGTTTTTTTGTTATTGAGCTGCATGAGCCGGTTGTAAATTTTGAAGATTAATCCCTTGTCAGTTGCTTCATTTGCAAATATTTTCTCCCATTCTGAGGGTTGTCTTTTGGCCTTGTTTACGGTTTCCTTTGCTGTGCAAAAGCTTTGAAGTTTTATTAGGTTCCATTTGTTTATTTTTGTTTTTATTTCCATTTCTCTAGGACGTGGGTCAAAAGGGATCTTGTTGTGATTTATGTCATAGAGTGTTCTGCCTATGTTTTCCTCTAAGAGTTTGATAGTTTCTGGCCTTACATTTAGTTCTTTAATCCATTTTGAGCTTATTTTTGTGTATGGTGTTAGGGAGTGATCTAATCTCATACTTTTACATGTACCTGTCCAATTTTCCCAGCACCACTTATTGAAGAGGCTGTCCTTTCTCCACTGTACATTCCTGCCTTCTTTATCAAAGATGAGGTGACCATATGTGTGTGGGTTTATCTCTGGGCTTTCTATCCTGTTCCATTGATCTATCTTTCTGTTTTTGTGCCAGTGCCATACTGTCTTGATTACTATAGCTTTGTAGTATAGTCTGAAGTCCGGGAGCCTGATTCCTCCAGCTCCATTTTTCGTTCTCAAGATTGCTTTGGCTATTCGGGGGTCTTTTGTGTTTCCATACAAATTGTGAAAATTTTTGTTCTAGTTCTGTGAGAAATGCCAGTGGTAGTTTGATAGGGATTGCATTGAATCTGTAGATTGCTTTGGGTAGTAGAGTCATTTTCACAGTGTTGATTCTTCCAATCCAAGAATGGTATGTCTCTCCATCTATTTGTATCATCTTTAATTTCTTTCATCAGTATCTTATAATTTTCTGCATTCAAGTCTTTCGTCTTCTTAGGTAGGGTTATTCCTAGATATTTTATTCTTCTTGTTGCAATGGTAAATGGGAGTGTTTTCTTAATTTCACTTTCAGATTTTTCATCATTAGTGTATAGGAATGCCAAAGATTTCTGTGCATTAATTTTGTATCCTGCTACTTTACCACATTCATTGATTAGCTCTAGTAGTTTTCAGGTAGCATCTTTAGGATTCTCTATGTATAGTATCATGTCATCTGCAAACAGTGACATCTTTACTTCTTCTTTTCCGATTTGGATTCCTTTTATTTCCTTTTCTTCCCCGATTGCTGTGCCTAAAACTTCCAAAACTTTGTTGAATAAGAGTGGTGAGAGTGGGCAACCTTGTCTTTTTCCTGATCTTAGTGGAAATGCTTTCAGTTTTTCACCATTGAGGACGTTGTTGGCTGTGGGTTTGTCATATATGGCCTTTATTATGTTGAGGAAAGTTCCCTCTATGCCTACTTTCTGCAGGGTTTTTATCATAAATGGGTGTTGAATTTTGTCGAAAGATTTCTCTGCATCTGTTGAGGTGACCATGTGGTTTTTCTCCTTCAATTTGTTAATATGGTGTATCACATTGATTGATTTGTGTATATTGAAGAATCCTTCCATTCCTGGAGTAAACCCCACTTGATCATGGTGTATGATCCTTGTAATGTGCTGTTGGATTCTGTTTGCTAGTATTTTGTTGAGGATTTTTGCATCTATGTTCATCAGAGATATTGGCCTGTAGTTTTCTTTCTTTGTGACATCCTTGTCTGGTTTTGGTAACAGGGTGATGGTGGCCTCATAGAATGAGTTTGGGAGTATTCCTCCCTCTGCTATATCTTGGAAGAGTTTTAGAAGAATAGGTGTTAGCTCTTCTCTAAATGTTTGATAGAATTGGCCTGTGAAGCCATCTGGTCCTGGGCTTTTGTTTGTTGGAAGATTTTTAATCACAGTCTCAATTTCAGTGCATGTGATTGGTCTGTTCATACTTTCTATTTCTTCCTGATTCAGTCTTGGCAGGTTGTGCATTTCTAAGAATTTGTCCATTTCTTCCAGGTTGTCCATTTTATTGGCATAGAGTTGCTTGTAGTAATCTCTCATGATCCTTTGTAATTCTGCAGTGTCAGTTGTTACTTCTCCTTTTTCATGTCTAATTCTATTCATTTGAGTCTTCTCCCTTTTTTTCCTGATGAGTCTGGCTAATGGTTTATCAATTTTGTTTATCTTCTCAAAGAACCAGCTTTTAGTTTTATTGATCTTTGCTATCATTTCCTTCATTTCTTTTTCATTTATTTCTGATTTGATCTTTATGATTTCTTTCCTTCTGCTAACTTTGGGTTTTTTTTTTTTTTTGTTCTTCTTTCTCTAATTGCTTTAGGTGCAAGGTTAGGTTGTTTATTCGAGATGTTTCCTGTTTCTTAAGGTATGATTGTATTGCTATAAACTTCCCTCTTAGAACTGCTTTTGCTGCATCCCATAGGTTTTGGGTCGTTGTGTTTTCATTGTCATTTGTTTCTAGGTATTTTTTAATTTCCTCTTTAATTTCTTCAGTGATCACTTCGTTATTAAGTAGTGTATTGTTTAGCCTCCATGTGCTTGTATTTTTTACAGCTCTTTTCCTGTAATTGATATCTAGTCTCATAGCATTGTGGTCGGAAAAGATACTTGATACAATTTCAATTTTCTTCAATTTACCAAGGCTTGATTTGTGACCCAAGATATGATCTATCCTGGAGAATGTTCCATGAGCACTTGAGAAAAATGTGTATTCTGTTGTTTTTGGATGGAATGTCCTATAAATATCAATTAAGTCCATCTTGTTTAATGTATCATTTAAAGGTTGTGTTTCCTTATTTATTTTCATTTTGGATGATCTGTCCATTGGTGAAAGTGGGGTGTTATAGTCCCCTACTATGAATATGTTACTCTTGATTTCCCCTTTTATGGCTGTTAGTATTTGCCTTATGTATTGAGGTGCTCCTATGTTAGGTGCATAAATATTTACAATTATTATATCTTCTTCTTGGATCAATCCCTTGATCATTATGTAGTGTCCTCTTTGTCTCTTCTGATAGTCTTCATTTTAAAGTATTTTATCTGGTATGAGAATTGCTACTTCAGCTTTCTTTTGGTTTCCATTTGCATGGAATATTTTTTTCCATCCCCTCACTTTCAGTCTGTATGTGTCTCTAGGTCTGAAGTGGGTCTCTTGTAGACAGCATATATATGGTTCTTGTTTTTGTATCCATTCAGCCAGTCTGTGTCTTTGGGTGGGTGCATTTAATCTGTTTACGTTTAAGGTAATTATCTATATGTATGTTCCTATTCCCATTTTCTTAATTGTTTTGGGTTTGTTATTGTAGGTCTTTTCCTTCTCTTGTGTTTCTTGCCAAGAGAAGTTCCTTTAGCATTTGCTGTAGAGCTGGTTTTGTGGTGCTGAATTCTCTTAGTTTTTGCTTGTCTGTAAAGGTTTTAATTTCTCCATCAAATCTGAATGAGATCCTTGCTGGGTAGAGTAATCTTGGTTGTAGGTTTTTCTCCTTCATCACTTTAAATATGTCCTGCCAGTCCCTTCTGGCTTGCAGAGTTTCTGCTGAAAGATCAGCTGTTAACCTTATGGGGATTCCCTTGTGTGTTATTTGTTGTTTTTCCCTTGCTGCTTTTAATATGTTTTCTTTGTATTTAATGTTTGACAGTTTGATTAATATGTGTCTGGGCATGTTTCTCCTTGGATTTATCCTGTATGGGACTCTCTGTGCTTCCTGGACTTGATTAACTATTTCCTTTCCCATATTAGGGAAGTTTTCAACTATAATCTCTTCAAATATTTTCTCAGTCCCTTTCTTTTTCTCTTCTTCTTCTGGAATCCCTATATTTGAATGTTGGTGTGTTTAATGTTGTCCCAGAGGTCTCTGAGACTGTCCTCTGTTCTTTTCATTCTTTTTTCTTTATTCTGCTCTGCAGTAGTCATTTCCACTATTTTATCTTCCAGGTCACTTATCCGTTCTTCTGCCTCAGTTATTCTGCTATTGATCCCTTCTAGAGTATTTTTAATTTCATTTATTGTGTTGTTCATCGTTCCTTGTTTCATCTTTAGTTCTTCTAGGTCCATGTTAAATGTTTCTTGCATTTCCTCTATTCTATTTCCAAGATATTGGATCATCTTACTATCGTTATTCTGAATTCTTTTTCAGGTAGACTGCCTATTTCCTCTTCATTTGTTAGATCCGGTGGGTTTTTATCTTGCTCCTTCATCTGCTGTGTGTTTTTCTGTCTTCTCATTTTGCTTATCTTACTGTGTTTGGGGTCTCCTTTTTGCAGGCTGCAGGTTCGTAGTTCCCTTTGTTTTTGGTGTCTGTCGCCAGTGGCTAAAGTTTGTTCAGTGGGTTGTGTAGGCTTCCTGGTGGAGGGGACTAGTGCCTGTGTTCTGGTGGATAAGGCTGGATCTTGTCTTTCCGGTGGGCAGGTCCACGTCTGGTGGTGTATTTTCGGGTGTCTGTGGACTTATGATTTTAGGCAGCCTCTCTGCTAATGGGTGGGGTTGTGTTTGTGTCTTGCTAGTTGTTTGGCATAGGGTGTATGCCATAGCACTGTAGCTTGCTGGTCGTTCAGTGAAGCTGGGTGTTTGTGTTGAGATGGAGATCTCTGGGAGATGTTCGCTGTTTGATATTACATGGAGCTGGGAGGTCTCTTGTGGACCAGTGTCCTGAAGTTGGCTCTCCCACCTCAGAGGCACAGCACTGACTGCTGGCTGCAGCACCAAGCGCCTTTCAACCACACGGCTCAGAATAAAAGGGAGAAAAAGTAGAAAGAAAGAAAGAGGATAAAAGAAAAGAAAATAAAGTAAGGTAAAATAAAATAAAGTTATTAAAATAAACAAATTAATTATTAAGAAAAAGCATTTTTTAAGTAAAAAAAAAAGGGACGGTTAGAACCCTAGGACAAATGGTGAAAGCAAAGCTATACAGACAAAATCTCACATAGAAGCATAGACATACACACTCAAAGAAAGAGGAAAAGGCGAAAGAATAATAAATCTTGCTCTCAAAGTCCACCTCCTCAATTTGGGATGATTTGTTGTCTATTCAGGTATTCCACAGATGCAGGGTACATCATGTTGATTTTGGAGATTGAATCTGCTGCTCCTGAGGCTGCTGGGAGAGATTTCCCGTTCTCTTCTATGTTCGCACAGCTCCCGGGGTTCAGCTTTGGATTTGGCCCTGCCTCTGCGTGTAGGTCACCGGAGGACGTCTGTTCTTCGCTCAGACAGGACGGGGTTAAAGGAGCCGCTGATTCGGGGGTTCTGACTCACTCAGGACCGGGGGGAGGGAGGGGTACGGATGCGGGGCAAGCCTGCGGTGGCAGAGGCCAGCATGACGTTGCAGCAGCCTGAGGCACCATGCGTTCTCCCGGGGAAGTTGTCCCTGGATCCCGGGACCCTGGCAGTGGTGGGCTGCACAGGCTCCCGGGAGGGGAGGCATGGATAGTGACCTGTGCTCGCACACAGGCTTCATGTGGTGGCGGCAGCAGCAGCCTTAGCGTCTCTTGCCCGTCTCTGAGGTCCGCGCTGTTAGCCGCGGCTCGTGCCCATCTCTGGAGCTCCTTTAAGCAGCATTCTTAATCACCAGGAAACAAAGAGGGAAGAAAAAGTCTCTTGCCTCTTCGGCAGGTCCAGACTTTTTCCCGGACTCCCTCCCGGCTAGCTGTGGCGCACTAGCCCCTTCAGGCTGTGTTCACGCCGCCAACCCCAGTCCTCTCCCTGCGCTCCCACTGAAGCTCGAGCCTCAGCTCCCAGCCCCGCCTGCCCCGGCGGGTGAGCATACAAGACTCTCGGGCTGGTTAGTGCTGGTCGGCACCGATCCTCTGTGAAGGAATCTCTCCGCTTTGCCCTCCGCACCCCTGTGGCTGTGCTCTCCTCCTTGGCCCTTAAGCTTTCCCCCTCCGCCTCCCACAGTCTCCGCCCGCAAAGGGGCTTCCTAGTGTGTGGAAAGCTTTCCTCTTTCACAGCTCCCTCCCACTGGTGCAGGTCCTGTCCCTATCCTTTTGTCTCTGGTTATTCTTTTTTCTTTTGCCCTACCCAGGTACGTGGGGACTTTCTTGCCTTTTGGGAGGTCTGAGGTCTTATGCCAGCGTTAAATGGGTGTTCTGTAGGAGTTGTTCCACGTGTAGATGTATTTCTGATGTATCTGTGGGGACGAAGGTGATCTCCGCGTCTTACTCTTCCGCCATCTTCCCCATCTCCTTCACTGTGGTTTTGATTTGCAGTTCTCTGATGATTAGGAATGTGGAGCATCATTTCATTTATCTGTTGAGTATCTGTATGTCTTCTTTGGGAAAATGTCTATTCAGATCCTCTGCCCATTTTTTAATCAGATTGTTTGGGGTTTTTTGCTCTTGAGTTGTATGAGTTCTCTATATATTTTGGATATTAACCCCTTATCAGATGTATGATTTGCAAATATCTTCTCCCATTTGGTAGGTTGCCTTACCATTTTGTTGATGGTTTCCTTTGCTATGCAGAAGCTTTCTAGTTTAATGTAGTCTCACTTGTTTACTTTTGCTTTTGTTGTTTTTGCTTTTGGTGTCAGAGCCAAAAAATTATAGCCAAGACTGATGTCAAAGAGCTTACCACCTATGTTTTCATCTAGGAGTTTTATGCTTTCAGGTCTTATGTTCAAGTCTTTAATCCATTTTAAGTTTATTTTTAAATGTTTCTTTTGCATGTGGCTGTCTAGTTTTCCCAACACCATTTATGGAAGAAACTGTCCTTTCCCTATTGTATATTCATACAATGAATATATATATATCTCTGCTTACAAGTGTCTGGCTCCTCCTTAGAGCGCAAAATCCATGAGGGCATGAGCCTGGCGTGTTTACTGTTCCAGCTCCAGTCTTGGGCATGTAATAGGTGCTCAATAACAATTTTTTGTATAAATAAATGAATATATCCCTCCTTCTTTGAATGGTCTCGTTGAGGGTGGAGATGTTGTCTTTTATTTCTTGGTATCTCCAAGACTCGAGAAATGTTTGTGATTTGAATGTTTTATTTTATTCATTCATCGATTCCTACTGAGCATCTACCACATGCCAGACACTGTGCTAGGTACTGAGGATACAGCAGGGTATAAAACTGAGAAAACTCTTGTTTTCACAGACATGAGTGAGAGGAAATGGACAATGAATATAATAAACTAGTAAATTCTTTAATTTTTTTGCCAATTTTGGAATATAATTAATATCCCTATTTACTTCCTGTTTCTGAAGAACAAAGTATAATACCTTTCCTGTAATAAAATTGTAGATGATGCAAAGCCTGCTGGGGAGACAACAAATTCACCCCCTTCCTAGAGAAAATAAGAACATGTTAATAATAAGGCATGGGAAAAAGATAAGGATAAGAAAGGGACAGCCGCAAAAGGATTCTTTCCTCCTTGGCTGAGCTTCCTGCACTGTCAGCTTGCCATCTTATCCCGACTGCTTTCCCCACACATCTGTCCTTTTCAACCTTGAAAGCCCGTCGTGATGTTTGCAGTGGAAGATTTTGAGTGACCCTGAACTAGCCGTTGCCAAGGTATCCCTACTTACTACTCACAGCAGGAATAATAAATCTGCCTGTGTGCTGTCTCCTTCCATTTCAAGACACATAACAATGAGTTCAGAGCAGGAAGTAAAGAGAGTTATCTCATGTAATAATAGCCTTGTACATTAAAAAAAAATACTTTTTGTAAATAAATTCATTATCTCATTGGATGCTTTCAAGACCACAGTGAGTTAAGATGAGGATTTCAGGAACTTCCCTGGTGACACAGTGGTTAAGAATCCGCCTGCCAATGCAGGAGACACAGGTTCGAGCCCTGGTCCGGGAAGATCGCACATGCCACAGAGCAGCTAAGCCCGTGCACCACAACTACTGAGCCTGTGCTCTGGAGCCCGTGAGCCACAACTACTAAGCCTGTGTGCCACAACTACTGAAGCCCGCGTGCCTAGAGCCCATGCTCCACAACGAGAGAAGCCACTGCAATGAGAAGCCCGTGCACTGCCATGAAGTGTAACCCCCGCTCACCGCAACTAGAGAAAGGCCACACACAGCAGCGAAGACCCAACACAGCCAAAAATAAATATTAAAAAAAATAAATGAGGATTTCAGTTATGGTGTCCAGATACCCCCAATTAAACCTTATATTGTCCCAGCATTTTTCCTGGATTTTTTAATAGATTTTCTTTTTAGAGCAGTTTTAGGTTCACAGCAAAATTGAATGGAAGGTACAGAGATTTCTCGTATACCTCTGTCCTCATACACACACAGCCTCCCTATCAACATTGCCCACCAGAATGGTACATTGGTTACAGTGGATGAACCTGCATTGACATATCATCACCGAAAGCCTATAGCTCACATTAGGGTTCACGGTTGGTGTTGTATATTCCGTGAGTTTTGACACATGTATAATAACATGTACCTACCATTATAGGTCCTACGGAGTTTCATGGCCCTAAAAATCTTCTGTGTGTCTGCCTACTCATCCCTCTGTTCTAGACCTTTCATTCTGTGATAAAGTGTCATTATAATTCTAGATTTGAAAATATTTTTGATAGAATTATTTAATAGGTTTTTCAATATAGTAAAGCTTCTTTCTTGGTTAATAAATATTTTACAAACTTATGTAAATTTAATTATTTCTAGAGCCTGCTTTTACTTGCAGAGGGGTCCTGATTTGGATGATAAATTACATGGTCTCCATAATTACAGTCTGCATTTAAGGGAAGAAAAACTGGTCCCCAGAGAAAAGGGGACTCTCCTTGGTATGTCTGGCCAATCAGGTGCAGAGCAGTACTGAAGTCCAGGTGCTCTGACTTCTGGCACTTTCTACACAAAAGACACAAAGCCAGATGGGGAGACAACTCAGATCTCAAAGCTTATCACATCCTTAAGTAGTTTAAAGTAGTTATGAAAGTGGGATTGCTTCTGTATTTCTAATTCAGACGTGAGAAAATTCACTATGTAAGTAAATAATGTAGCCGGTGAAGAATAGAACAGACTGAGAGAAGCCCAGATCAACACTCAGGCAGGCAAGTGGGGATCTGCCTAAAGAGGATGGAATAATACAGAGGAAGGTTGGATTTAAAAGGGAGTACTGTGCTTTTAGAGAAGATTCCATAAATCGTTAAGTCAGTGAGGAAAAACATCTTCAGATGTTTGATGGTATTCTGAGACTGAAATTAGAGTTTCATTTGCATATTTCTGGGACATGGGTGCATCTATTTATCCAGAATGAGTCTAGGTTCTGATCAAATACATACTAAACTTGCCTAATATGATAGTTAACCGTTCTGTAGTATCACCCACGTATAATTGTATTACAATGTTAGCATCCTAAAGATTGAAGTGATTATTAACTTTTCCATAGCAAATCAGAAGGAAATTGTTTCAAAGAGGGTTAGGTTTTCATAGAGACCAATTCCTGTTCTTATATTCACTTTAAGATGTTGTATTTAATATAGACCCTGCTGTAGAAACACACAGTTAGCCTAAGTCAGACAGGAAAGAGCAATCACTCTTTTACAAAATAAATCACAGGGGGTCAGGGGAACAACTAACACACAGAGGGCAGTGGTCAGTAACACAGGGTGGTGTGTGGAGTTGATTCTCCACCCCCAGGCATTGTTCAGATGTGTTGCCTTAGATGCTATCCCCGTGACAGGGTATTAACTTTAGGTGTTTTATTTGTGAATGGTGTGGAGATATGTGTTTATTTTATTCGTTTATTTTTGTCAGGCCTCTCTATCCGGAGTGTGTGCTGGAAAGCAGACCGCCTTCTAGCAGGGACCCAGGACAGCGAGATATTTGAAGTGATCGTGCGAGAACGGGACAAGCCAATGCTGATCCTGCAGGGCCACTGCGAGGGGGAGCTCTGGGCTCTGGCCCTGCACCCCAAGAAGCCGCTGGCTGTGACAGGCAGCGATGACCGCTCTGTCAGGTGAGGCCCCAGCAGTGGTGGCTGTAACCTCACTCACCTCCCTGGGATAACATTCATTTTGCCCAAATTTGTTTATTACTTTAAGAGAAGGATAAGCCACAGGGCAGAACCTCACAATTTCCAAACAGAATGTTAAGCCATTTTGCTTAACGACAGTTGGCTTCTTGACCTTTTGTTGTTGCTATCTTTCTTTGGCTCCATCTTAAGTCAAGAAAATGTTCTTAGAAGTGAAAATTCACTACTGCTGGTTAGATTGGCCTCCAGGTCTCTTCCAGCTGAAGATGTAAGCTGAGTGCACTCATCTGTGATAAGATCATGTTTCTTCCTCGTACCCTGGGTCCTGCTGGAGGCAGCTTGGCAGTTTCACAGCTGAGTTACTCACCATCAGTTTAGTCACAGACTAAACATCACCAAGAGAACTGAAATTCTGATTTTCAAAGTCGTCTTAGCACGTGAGTCATTAATTCTTTCTTTGCTCAAAATTCCCTGTGAGAATTTACCATGTCTTCAAAGGAAAGTGTGGGTTCCTAAGAAAATATGCCCATTTTTTTAGGGCCTCAAGTGTTCTCGCTATGGATCACTTGTTATTTGAGAACACGACAGTAGTAAAATGAGCAAAATTATGCTTCCAATGTTCTTGAGACTGTTGAAAGACTGATTTGCAAGTGTGAGGTGAAGACTATTACACTGATTCCGGTATTTCCGTACTACTGAGCTTTAAGTGTGCTCAACAACAAGCAGGCCAGAAAGAGAGTCCCTGACAGTGAGAGGAAGAGACTGATTGATAATCAGTTGATGGATTACTGCTTCTGGGTTTGAATAGCTAAAGTGGAGCACTGTAAACTAGACTAAAGGTCACTGCTCCCCCTCCCCCCGCCCTTATTCTGTATGTTTGTGAATTGAATCAAGATGCAATGAGTATACTCATTAGAAAAGCATAAATCCAAAGAGAAAACCATTTTTGAGCTTCTGCTGAGCACTAAAGCCTCATCAGTCTAAAAATCAGTGAAAACAATTACAGTTATCTCTTCATGTGACATAAATGTTTATTTGGCTTATACTTCTCTTTACTCACTTCCTCCTCCTCTCTTCCTTTTCCTTCCATTACTCTGAGCCAAACCAATGCCAAGTTATTCAAACACCCAAGAAACTCGATTCATACCCATCCAGATAGAAGGGATTTCAAGAAAGTTTTTGGCTTTTATATTTTAACAACTGTGTTGAGTCTTAGAATTGAAAAGAGCCCTTACTGCCAGAATTTGTATTACTTTCCTTAACGATTAATTTAGCTAAAATTTTAAATGGAAGTTTTACAGAGTATTGAAATTTAGGAAGGGTATAAGTCATAATTTCTTGATAAAGATTAGCTTAGTGGCTTTATAAGATTAGTGCAGTTTGCTGAGGAGTGATGGTTTCTTCATGCTAGTCAAGCAAAGCTTACATTGCTTAAAATAGTACAAGGCTAAAAACAGCATGAGATTATGAATAATGGACAAGGTATTGAAAGCATACCATAAGCTTTAGGCTGAACAGTGCAGGCTGCCTAAGGGATCAGTAAACTATTCACTGCGCAGCCCTGCATTGCAAGGCGCATGCCACCATCCCTCCTGAAGGCGGAATGCATTTAGAGAAATTGCACCGCATTTGAATTACTCATGGTTCTTTATCACAGAACTTAGATTCTCAGACCCCCTCGCAGATATTGTTGTTTGCACGTTAGGAGAAGACTGTCTTCAGAGTAGTAGCAGAGAGAGGTCAGATGCCGCAATTGCATCTCACATGGAAACCTTTATTTGTGTCTCCAAATATTTAGTTCATGTTCTCTCAGTTTGAGGTGCCTGGATTAGGTGTTCCAAGGAGCTGCTGAAAATTCTGTTAGTGGCACTTGCACTTGACCTCTGTTTCTCCAGCAGTAGCTGTGCTCATCAGCCAGGGGCACGGCGAAGTATCCCCCCCTGCCCCGGCCCCAACCAAGAGGGGACCTATCAGCAGTGGGGCGCCCAGGGAGCTCATGAGGAGTAACAGCATATGACTGTGTACAGCCAACTTTGGAACCATCCTGGGCAGGGGTATCATTCGTTCTTCTCCATCTGAAATACTTCGTCTTGCTCAGGAGGCCAACAAATGTAATGTGTATTTCAATCTGTATGTGCTTACATAACACAGTTACTAGAAGGGAACTCGTATTTTTTTTTTTTAAAGCAACAACAGCATCTAGTAGTACTTCTTATCCTATGTGTTATTAACAGCCATTGGTATAAATCCAGAACAATTTTTAATCTCCAAAGAGAAAAGGATAATTTTGTGTGAAGTAGTGTTTAAAATTTCCTTATTTTATGAATCTCAAAATCTTTGGAAATGTTATCTCATTTTATATTTCTTGATGGGTATTTCAAATGGTGAAAATCACATAAAGATAGACTAAACACTTTCCCAGATTCCCAGACATGCCAAGAGGAAGGACACTGGTGTGAGGTTACTGCAGTCTTTCTTGTTATTATCGCAGTGGTGAACAGGCCTTCGGCCTTGGGCTGGCTGATGACTATGAGAAGTTGTTTTGTTTTGTCTTTGACTTTGAACTGTGCTTAGGCTGTGGAGCCTGGCAGACCATGCCTTGATCGCCCGCTGTAACATGGAGGAAGCCGTTCGAAGCGTTGCTTTCAGCCCCGATGGATCTCAGTTGGCCCTGGGCATGAAGGACGGATCTTTCATTGTTCTCCGAGTCAGGCACGTACTGATACTGAAAGTGACATTAGAGATATTCTTTTGTTAAAATTAATTCTCCTGGTCAGAATGTATGCCAGGACCTTAGGAAAAATGCATTTACTGTTTTGAATAGGAGCACTGTAGATTCACAACCGCCTGTCTATAGTTTCAAAATCCAAACACTCTGAGCGTCCGAAGTTCTTTGGTAACTTGTTTGGCAGCACTGCCTGACCCAGTGAACTGGATGTGAGATTGTTTACAGTCTATTACTCTCTTAGTAGGGATAGTCATGTATCATGTGATTTGCTGCAAAAATATTAACGTGTTCAAAAGGGGTTGCTGTCTTAACTCCTACTGGGGATCTTATGTAATAGATTGTATGCAAACCTTTCTAAAATCAAATGAATAATAAACTCCCAAGCTTGTCTGGTCCCAGGGGTTTTAGATAAGAGATTATGGGCTTGTAATAAGCCAAGAAAAGAGGAAGAAAGAAGAAAGCAGCCTCCAACAGCACTAAATTTTTAGAGGTAAACTTAAGTAAAGATTTTTCTACCTATAATCACCAATAAAATGGAACATTTCATATTTGTTAACCTCCTATATTATTTCTACTGGACAAAAATTATGACCCACCCTTGTAATTCTTTGAACACATTGGTTATTCTTTTGGATTACACATTTTGTGATTACAGAAAGGAAATGTAGCTGTAGATTAGATACTGCATCTCTCACACACAGCAACTTCTATATAGCTCTTGGCATGGTTTATTACACTAAATTCTCATCACCAGCCACACAACTTATTACCAAATGGGTGGGCAACATTTTCTTTCTTTGCTTAGTGATGTGTGAAAAGATAGCTAATTACCAAATTTTCTTTTTGATGGATTTCCCAAGCCAAAAAACAATCCTCCCACACCTATTTTATGGCATTATAGTAAACTATAATGCTATTAGTAAATGATAGCAGGTATGAGAAATTATTATGTGGAAGCAAATATTTGGCATTATTTATGCATTCAGTTCATTTTAGAGTTGATGGAGGCATCATTACTAGTTCAGGGGACCTGCTAGTCATAATCTTGTCTTATAGCTATGGGGGAAAAGCCTCAGTGAGCTTTCAAATAAGAGTAGAAATTATCAGAAAGGATACAGAATATTCCAGTGATTCAATATAGGCATTATTGACCTTTCATAGTGAAAGTTAAATAATTACATAAAAATTCAACATTAAAAAAGTATTTTTCCTCTTCTGCTTTTTGGACTTGCTCTTTTTACAGTAAGCATCAAGCTTAACAGTCACTGGTTTCTTGTTCTTAAAGTATTAGAAAGATAGTTTATTTTTATGTTAACCTTGATATGTTTTACCTTTCTCTGTGACATATTTTTAAAACAATTTTACAAACCCCAAATTTTAATAAAAAGTTTTAGAGAAAAAGAATACATGTAATTGAACATGAAAGCAAAAATGCATTTCATTAAAATTGTTTTGTTTTTTACTTTGGGAGCCCAAAATATTATTTAAAATGTTTAATTTCTCCTACATTGGCCATGAACTAAATAATATTTTATATCTTTCCATAAAAGTTAATTATCTAATTCCTGTAGTTTTTCTCTCCCTTTCAAAGTAATTTTTTTCTGTGGCACACAGATTTTAAAACATGACTTGGGGTTCCTATCTCTAGATTTGCTGCTTATCGCTTTGCTTTTCTATTCTTATAGAGATATGACAGAAGTGGTTCATATCAAAGATCGAAAAGAAGTCATTCACGAAATGAAATTTTCTCCAGATGGTTCTTATCTGGCAGTGGGATCCAATGATGGCCCTGTAGATATCTACGCTGTCGCCCAGCGATATAAGAAAATAGGAGAATGCAACAAGTCTCTCAGTTTCATCACACACATTGACTGGTCTTTGGATAGTAAATACTTGCAAACTAATGACGGTGCTGGAGAACGGCTGTTCTACAAAATGCCATGTAAGTCACAAGGGCAATGAATGTTTGTACAAAGCGCAACTCTGAACCATGGCAGAAAATATATGAGGATATTCTTAGGACCTCAGGGCAAGGAATGTTTTCTGAAACAAGACCCTGAAACCACAAACTCTCAAAGAAAAGATTTATAAATTGGAACACATTAAAATAAAAAATTATTGCACAACAAAAGAGACCATGATGGGCATAAATACTTGGAATTGTTATAATGGGCAAAGGATATACATGAACAATACAAGTTTGAACTGCACCAGTCTACTTCTGTGCAGATTTTTTTAGTAGTAAATACTACAGTACTACATGGTAGGAGGTTGTTTGAATCTGTGGTTGTGGAACCATGGATGCAGAGGGTCAACTCTAAGTTATACATGGATTTTCGACAGCGTGGAGAGTTGGTGGCCCTGGCCCTCAAGTTGTTTGAGGGTCAACTATACACCTATAATATATAAAGAATGCCTAAAGATAAGCAAAAGGAAAAACTAGTAGGAAAATACTTAAAAAATACTGAAGATTTGAGGATTACAGTCAACTACTATGATTGCTTTCATCTCTTTTGTGTCCTTCATAATTGGAAGCCCTTATTATACAATTATTTGGGGAAATGTACTCATTGGGATTTAAAAAACCCACAAATTTTATTTGTAACCCCCACTATAACTTCTATAATAGATTCATCTTATTCATCTTATTTATATAATACTCATTTAGTAACATTTAACCTGTAATGTTAAAATGTCATAAATAAAAGATTTCTGTATTACAATCTTTGATTAATGATTTTTTATAATGTAAAAGGAAAAATTTGATATTTAACATGAATCTTGACCTCAAATAATTGTATTTTAATTTTTTATTGAAAAATCAATTTTATCATAAAACAAGGTGTGACATATCTTCAACATTTTTAATAGTCTCTGCCCTATATCAATTCATCAGTATACCTTTACTAGGTACATATTTCTTTGTGTCTACTTTCTCTGCTTGACAGTATTTCATATATATTTTCATATGTGAAAAAATATGGAACACATTTTTGTCGTTTGCAGTAACAAAGTAACACCCTGCTCAGTGATATCAAAGATACCAGTGTATCTTTGCTGGTACACACAGTGTAGATCCAAATATCTTTGTAGAGGTGGGATTTTCTCTTGTGAGTTACTTCCTTGGACTATATTCTTTAAAGCAGGAACACTGGATTCAAGACTATGTTCAGACTATAAACTCTCCGATTCTGTGGTCTTCATAATGGATTTTTATATAATGCTCTGTTAGAGTCTAGAATTGCCAATTTGACAGTGCACCAGTAATGTACACGAGCATCTATTCTCATAGGTTCTTTATTTGAAAATATTTGTTATTTTTGAGGGGGAAAGTATGAGGTAATACACTTAATTGTCTTGATTTTGAATTTTTAAATTGTGCATGACTAAGCATTTTTCCAAGCTTTTCTTTATCCATGGGCTTCCTCCTTTTTGTGCTCCCTGGGGACGTCCCTTACCAACTGCTGGTGAAAACTCTGCCCCACACATAGGACCATACCTAGAACAATTGTCGGGACTATTTTCCCCAGCTAATTACATTTATTTCATCAAAATTTGGTGGATTTTCATTGTGTAGCCCTTTAAAATTTAAATAGAAAATCCTTTCATTTTTTCCACTAATTAATTGAGGCTGACTTGTAAAAAATCACTTCTATGGTTCCTTGAATTATGAAAAGTAGGAGTTCAGAATAAACTCTTTAAAAACCTGGCAAAATGTTAGTAACTAAATATGATAATATATAATTTAATACTAGTCATTTCATCAATAACACAAAACATAATATCATCTGTATCTAAATAATTAAGGTCAAGTAAATATCAGTAGTTTAAGACATTAGATTTAGTACCATGATCATTTTCTTTCTCCTATCGGAGTTTTGAGCATGTGCTTCCTTTAAACCCTGCTAGAAAAAAAAAATCACCATTTGGGGAAAGAGATTAGAATTTATAATTTCCTTGGTTTATAAACATTTTAAAACAAAGGTTTTAGACCTCTATGAGAAAAATGAATAAAGTAAATTAGAATATGATTTTATTTAAATGTAACATTATATTAAAATTTATTGATTATTTTCAGCTGGGAAGCCTTTAACAAGTAAAGAAGAAATCAAAGGGATTCCCTGGGCCTCCTGGACATGTGTGAACGGCCCAGAAGTGAGTGGGATTTGGCCAAAATACACTGATGTCACTGACATCAACTCAGTGGATGCAAATTACAACAACTCAGTACTGGTGTCTGGAGATGATTTTGGACTGGTTAAATTGTTTAAGTTTCCTTGTCTCAAGAAAGGTAAGGCCAAAAGAAATGTTTCATTAAATGAAGATTTGATCTAGAATATACATACAGTATAATTAAGGCTTATTTTCTTGATGTCTGTTACTGCAGACTATTCATTTTATCTTTATATTTACTCTAACACTTTTCAATAGAAAGTTTGCTATCTTCTGCTTTTGACATTCTGAAACGTGGTTTTGCAAATTTAAGTCAGCATTTGTTAACAGAGATGTTACTCAACATTTCGTGATTCATAAACTTCATGTTTCATGTTTTAAACAAGTTGTATTCTATTTTACTTATATCTACATAAATATAATTTAAATTACATGTTACATTAAAATATTGTAATTAAAATTCTTTTATGTGTTATAGCTAATTGTGCTTATACATAGGAAGCAAAGCAAATCCTTATAGACATATTTAAAGTAAAATCTGAAAGTGATTGTTGTGGTGATAATACAATTTGTGGACCCCTTCTGATAGCACTAATTTTGCACTTTGCACACCAGACTTAGGTAACTGGTGAAATTTTTTTTATTGAAGTATAATTGATATACAGTGTTGTGTTAATTTCTGCTGTACAGAAAGTGAATTAGTTATACAAATATATACACTCTTTTTAAAATTCTTTTCCATTATGGTTTATCACAGGATATCAAATATAGTTCCCTGTGCTGTATATTAGGACCTTGTTGTTTATCTGTTCTGTATATTAATAGTTTGCATCTGCTAATCCCAAACTCCCAATCCATTCCTCCCCCAACCCCCTCCCCCTTGGTAACCACAGATCTGTTCTCTGTGTGTGTGAGTCTGTTTCTGTTTGGTAGATAAGTTCATTTGTGTCATATTTTAGATTCCACATATAAGTGATATCATATGGTATTTGTCTCTTTCTGACTTAGTTCATTTAGTATGATAATCTCTAGTTGCATCCATGTTGCTGCAGATGGCATTATTTCATTCTTTTTTATGGCTGAGTAATATTCCATTGTATATATGTACCACATCTTCTTTACCCATTCATCTGTCAGTGGACATTTAGGTTGCTTCCCTGTCTTGGCTCTTGTGAATAATGCTGCTTGAACATTGGGGTGCATGTATCTTTCTGAATTGTAGTTTTGTCTGGATATATGCCCAGGAGTGGGATTGCAGGATCATACGGTAACTCTAATTTTAGTTCTTTGAGGAATCTCCATACTGTTTTCCATAGTAGCTGCACCAACAGTGCATCAGGGTTTTCTTTTTTCCACACCATCTCCAGCATTTGTTATTTGTAGATTTTTTAATGATGGCCATTCTGATTGTTGCGAGGTGGTACCTCATTGTAATTTTGATTTGCATTGCTGTAATAATTAGCAATGTTGAGCATCTTTTCATGTGCCTGGTGACCATCTGTATGTCTTCTTTGGAAAAATGTCTATTTAGATCTTCCGCCCATGTTTTGATTGAGTTGTTTGTTTTGTTATTGTTGAGCTGTATAAGCTGTTTGTATATTTTGGAAGTTAAGCCCTGTTGGTTGCATTATTTGTAAATATTTTCTCCTACTCTGTAGGTTCTTTTCATTTTGTTTATGGTTTCCTTTGCTGTGCAAAAGCTTATAAGTTTGATTAGGTCCCATTTGTTCATTTTTGCTTTTGGGAGACTGATAACTGGTGAAATTTTTGAGAGAGTTTGATTCAAAACAACCGTTTCTGCCCTTGCGTTTTGTCCTTTTGTTTTATTGTTGTTAAAATCTTGTCACTTCAATTTTTCTGGCACTGTCAGGTTTTGTAGAATGTGACTGAATTAATCATGTAATGACCCTGTCCTCTTCTTCCTTCAAAAGTTTAGGCAAAGCCCATACACAGGCTTTTCTGAGACTCCCTGCCTGCACCCTGAAAATCTGATCAGCAGTAGGGATATGCTGTTGCCTGAAAACCCTTTCACTTGAACGATTTTTAGAATAAGCAAGGAAAGGGATTGAAAATGTCATCAGAAAGTCATTTTCAGCTAACTGGCAGTTTTGAAGCAGTGACAATTATGGTAAAAAATTGAACGTAAAATGCATAGCAAAACCACCATCACTTCCACTTGACAAAATGACCATCAGATTAAAACGCTTGAGGCACAGCATTACCTCAACATGCCTAATTCAAACTGTTCTCTTTCTCCATAATGGGTCTTTTGAGTAATAGGGCGTGTCTTGTTAAATTGAGTAATGTACTTGCAGAAGTTAAGTTAGGCAACCAGAAGGCATCTGGAAATTCAGGAATCAGAAGAAACGTCATGAGGGTCAGAAGCAATACTATTGGTATCAAGTATCAGGACTTGGGAATTCAGTGAGAGTTGGTATTTCCTATGAGTCACTGAGCCTTGTAGGATAGACTTGGGTCTAGAAAATAGCAGTGGAGATGTAGATCTTGGGTTAGCTTATTAGGATGGGGGAGGCAGGTAGGGAGGTACAGTGAGTAGTGCTGTTTGTCAAAATGAGATACCCTTATATGTAAAACAACCCTGAGGATGAAGGCAGCCAGGAGACATCTGAATGAACAAGGAGACATTGACAGCCAGAGTGACAGTATGGTGAGAGTAATAAAACCCACCTCAACAATCTGCAGAAGTATCCATGTCCTCATAGCAAACTGACTTGTTCTACTTTTCATGACACATTGTTTATACATCTTGCAATTTGCCTCAGAGTCATTTAGGCTCTTGGAGCCTTTTTGTGCTAAAGCTACTGGTGGAGAAGTTTATAAAGAGTGTTGCTGATGAGAATGGTAAAAGTTGGTGGAACTTGTCTCCCTATAACCAAGGTACCAGTGACAAGTATTCCCCCAACTTTTGAACCTGTAAACACCCAAATATTAGCAGGGACTGATGACTATGAGAAAGTGTGGAGACTGAGTAAACATTATAGTTTTCCATTGTGATTAGATAAAACTCACAAGTTAATTGACAAATTTATGATTATGTGTACATAGTATTCTTTTGCATAATAATTAGAGATAAGTGTTCTGCAGTTAATGAAAATGACTACAATTCATATTATTTTTACATAGCTGAACCAATTTGTTTTCCTCATTTCCTTTTGACAGTTTTGAAATCTTAAAATAATTAGGATCGATACTGATAATTTTCCCTGATGTCATTTAGAGTACATCCTGTTTTACCATCACCCCCCAGACACTGACATGAGGTAAAATCCAAAGCCTTGCTCATTGACATTTGCCATATCTTAACACCCTTGGCACCTACCCATGCTCTTAGGGGAGGCTCAAGGCCAAGGATCTCCATGTTTCACTTGTGTGCTGCCATTCCATTAATCCTTCACACACACACACACACACACACACACATACACACAATCCTTGAACAATTACCTCCTATGACAAGTGTCCTGGATACTGTAAGACTTGAGTTGCAGAAACCCTAGACGTTGGAGGGGAAAGTGCTGGCCTTCAGCAGCACTTGGATGAGCTTGATGCAGGAACAGAAAGGTCAGTGTGTCTAGAGCATGATGAACAAGGGGAGAGCTGTGCACTCCAAGGCTGGAAGGGCAATAGGGGCCAGGCATGAAGGGCCTTGAAGCAACTGCTAGAAACGTGGGTCTTATTCTAAGTGCAGTGGAAAACTGTTGAGGGTTTTAAATGGAAGAGTGACATGAGCAATTTAAGTTTTTAAAATACCACTTTGATATTGTGTGGGATGGAATAGAGAAGGGGAGGCTTCAAGTAGAGAGATTATTGCAAGAGCCTGGGTAAAAGATGATGTGACTTGGACAAAGGTGTCAGGAATAGACCTGAAGAGAGATGGTTGAGATTAGGAAACAGTGTCAAGGTAGAGCTGAAGGTCTTGCTGATGGATTGGGTGTGGGAATAGAGGGAAAGAGAGGAATTGAGGAAGACTCCTAAGTTTTAGGTTTGAGCAATGGGGTGGATGGTAGCACCATCTATAGAGATGGGAAAATGAGAAAGGAAAAGGTTTTGTGTGTGTGTGTGTGTGTGTGTGTGTGTGTGTTTCATGGTGGTAACAGAGTAGGAGGGGAAGGGGAAACTCCTGGTTTTTCTGTGATAAGTTTGAGGTGCCTGTTAGACATCCAAGTGGGCATAGCACACAAGCTGTCAACACTCTTGGGAGAGTTCAGGGTTGGAGATGAATGTTTGGCAGCTGAGGGAATATCAACAGTATTTAAAGCCAAGGAGAAAGAATCAATAGAGAGGAGATGAAGGCTGAGGGCTGAGCCTTCCTTAGGGTCCAGAGAATAAAGGGAGGCCTTGTAGAGTCACTCATTGTTCTAAGGAAAACCTTGGAAGAGATGGATGTGGCCTTCATTTAGTCAGTAAATATTTAAGTGCTATTCTAGAGGCTGGAGATATGTCAATGAATAAAACAAGCACAAGTCCCTGGAGCTCTTGTTCTACTGAGGGGACCTAGTCAATAAACAAGACAATATAAACACATCTGATGGTGAGAAGCGCTGTGATGAAAAATAAAGCAAACAATGGGAGTAAAGAGCGCTCAGGTCGGGCAGTGTAGTATTGCTGTTTTAAGTAGGATGGTCAAAGCAGGGCTCACTGATAGTTTGATTTGACTAGAAACCTGAAGGAGATAAGAGAACCAGCCATTCAGAGATGCAGGGAAAGAGCATTCCAGACTGAGGGAACACAAGTGCAAAAGCCTAGAGGCAGAAGAGGGCCTGGCATGCAAAAAGACCAGTGAGCCTAGAGTAAAGCAAGTGAGGGAGAGAAAGGAAGAATGATCAGAGATAAGGCCTAAATATTGATGACACTAATGCTTTTTCAGGTTCTAGTTCCAGCCTCCTAATGGTGTATGAGCTAGCTATTGCTGTAAAACAAATTCCCCTCCCTCCCAAATTTAGCAGCTTAAATCAATAATCATTTATTATCTCAGTTTTGGGGGGTCAGGAATTCAGGAGCAGCTTAGCCAGCTGATTCTAGCTCCAGGTCTCTCATGAAGCTGCAGTCATCTGAAAGCTAGACTGAGGCCAAAGATCCACTTCCAAGATGCTCACTCACCTGGCTCTTGGCTGGAGGCCTCAGTTCCTTGCCATGTGAGCCTCTCCATAGGCTGCTTAGGTGTCCTTATCACATGGTATCTAGAGATCCAAGAAAGAGCAAGGAGGCATCTGTACTGCCTTTTATAACCTCCTCTTGGATGTCACATACCTTCACTTTTGACATACTCTGTTTTGATTTGTATCAAATAATTTGTGGACATATTTTTTCCAGCTTTACTGAGATAAAATTGACAAGTAATACTGTGTAAGTTTAAAGTATACAACATGGTGATTTCATATATGTGTATATGTTGTGAAATGATTACTACTTTAAAGTTAGTTAACATATCCATCACCTCAGTTAGTTATCCTGTGTGTGTGTGTGTGTGTGTGTGTATGTGTATGTGTGTAGTGAGAACATTTAAGGTCTACTCTCTTGGCAACTTTCAAATATACAATACGGTATTATTAACTACAGTCACCATGGTGTATGTTAGATCCCCAGAACTTATTCATCTTATAACTGAAAGTGTATCTTTGACCAGCATCTCCCCATTTCCCCCTAGGTCCTTGATAACTGCAAATCTACCATGTGCTTTTATGAGTTTAACTTTTTTTTAGAATTGTGGACATTTTTTAAACAATTCCAAAGAGATGGGTTAAATCATTTCTGAGGAGGGTCTAAAGGTCAGGGCAGCAAAGAATAGCCCAAGAAGATCTATAGAGATATGGGAAGAATATATATTTACTTCATAATTATTGAATTATCATCAGCCAGCATTTCCAGCTGACCAGAGTTGGAATCTGTTTGACTTTATTAAATTACCAAAACTGATTTAGGAAACTCTTTGAAATGGGCATGGTTGCTTTTGAGACTCAAGTCCTTCCTTTCCCCTTCTGTGGCAGCATTCCCCCTGTCTTTTTTGGAAGGCTTGATATAATGAAACCTCACCTGGTCAGAACATGCTCTCAGGGAAGGGACATGTGGCAGTCATTTTCGCCTACATATAAATTTAAATCATTACCTCTCCAGTGGGTATTTAAATTTTAAACATGTGATAGTTGAAGAGATGGCCTTTTCCCCCGTTAAAGAGATTTTGCTTAGAGGGGCTGTAATAGGTAGAAGTATTTCTGAAGGAGGGATGGTGTGCTTGTTTGCCCCAGAAATCTCTCATAGTCTTTGGGGTCCTAGGCCTCCACATGAGAAGATGGATCTTGCTTATTTCCATGAGTGCCTTTATGCTGCTATCTACTCACCATACACTGGAGACTTTGCTGCAGTTATTCAACCACAAATATAAGTTCACATAGCTTTTCTGTTGCATTCACTACCTGGGGATGGTGTTTACTGAGTAAAGCAATCAATTTAAGAGAAAAAAATTCATTCTCCCAACTCTACATCTACATGACCCAAACAACAATTTTACTCCCCCCGCCCCACCACAGAAGTATTTTCCATTTCCCAGTTAAAGGATTGCCTGTTGCATCTTGTATTTAAATAAGAATGTGTAAGATATTCATTCTTTAGCATTTATTTTCAGAATCAGTGAAGCAGTAGGTGTTATTTGGAACAGGTTCAGATGTGTCTTTAGACACAGGGCTTAAATTTTAAGACCCAGTTTTAGCTTAATCCATACTGGAATGATTGAGATATCTTTTGGAGCATTTGATTATTTGTTATTATATATAAGATTGAATTTATATTTTCTAACACATTTAAAGCTTTTACTTCTCAACATGAATAGAATGTAATTGTTTAACCAACAAATTCTGTTTTTTGCACAACTAATCTTCTCCTCAAAAATATCTTTTCAGGAGCCAAATTTAGAAAGTATGTGGGTCATTCTGCACATGTCACAAACGTCCGCTGGTCTCATGACTTTCAGTGGGTATTAAGCACAGGAGGGGCTGACCACTCGGTTTTCCAGTGGAGATTTATTCCAGAAGGTGTCAGCAATGGCCTGCTGGAAACAGCACCCCAGGGTAAAACCAGTAATAATTTTTCAACATCTATTTATTTTTCAATAAAAATTTCAAAGAATGGTCTAACATCTCTTCTGAAGGTAAAGAGTTAAAGCTGTTTTGAAAAATTCATTCCTACAATAAATTTAACATTAAAAAAAAAGAACAGAAAAACTTTTGAGATAGAGGCCAATTGAGTATGGGTCAGTTGGATAATTTCCTTCAAAGGATTTTGCTTATACCAAATGCAAGTTGAAGGTCTAAGGTTTACATGAAGAATTAACTTTTGAGAATAACCCAAACAGATACATCTCGGCCTCCTTAGGACGGTTCTAACAGGTGGTGGGTCTGCTGGGTCAGGTGACAAGGTAACATTTGGAATAGAAGTTGCCTCCTGAACGGCATTCAGAGAATGGTCCACAATCAGGGCCACTGTGTTCCAGTTCAATGGATGTGTATAGTCCTTTAATTTACTGTGATGTTGGCAGGAATGATCATGTAATATGTGAAGAGATGTTCTTATTGGGAGGGGTTCTGCAGCAATTTTGACCATGGCAATTACCAGCATGGGTGGGCATGTTAACAGGCTAATGAGGGTCTTTACTGAACTGAGTGGTTGGATCTCCTTCTGTCCCAGCCTTCTCCTTGGGAAAACCTAGCCCCCCCCCACCCCCTTTTTTTCCCTTTCAAAGCAAGATTTAAAACCCAAAGATCTGTTATCTAATAGAAGTGTGGAAATAGTCGGGGGAGTTATCCTAGTCTGGTAATACTCCTGAAAAGGGGGTTAGAGGTATGGTGAACTTAACAAAAAGATGAAAAAAAAAAAGATGTTTTAAGAATCTACAACAAATGAAAACTATGGTGTAGTTATTTTTATTGACCTCAATAGGAGAGAAAAAAAATTTAAATAAAAGTTTTAGTCATTTAGAGTCTCAGAATTTCTGCTTGTTTCTCACGGGGTGTTTCTGCAGAAGGTGGCTCCGATTCCTATAGTGAAGAATCTGATTCGGATTTATCTGATGTGCCGGAGTTGGACTCTGATATTGAGCAAGAAACTCAAATCAATTATGATCGCCAGGTCAGTAAACAGGGAGCCTCATGACAAATGCCTTATAACCCCAAATCTCGATCTCACTGAATTTGTACATTGCACTAAAATTGGTTAGTGCTTAGGCAGAAGAAAATCAAGAAAAGAATTAGGAAAATTGCCTACTTCTTATCTTTAAGTACAGATTTGAAATAAGGCATTTACTGTATCAGTAAAAAATTTTTAAGTAGAGGTAGTAGCAAATTTTCAAAATGGAACCCATGACAGTTTGGGTTTTCTGCCTTCCTAGCAGCTAAAACTTTAAAATATTTTTTACAGAAAAATGTGCAAGTGAGTTACAAGATTTTTCATTTTCTTAGCAGATCATTAAAGCATGTGTTTTCTTTATAGAATAGGTATCCCTGGAGGCATGGTAGTTTGCAAGTGAGCTGTTGTCCTCATTTCTCTCTTAACTTATGGAGACCGTTATCCATTTAATTAAAGTAGAAGCCCAAATACAATGCACATTATCCTTCCAGTCAGAAATCATCTTTAGTAGAAAAGTTGGACAATTACAACCAAATTTTTTGAAAATAGACACTTAATTTTAGCACTAAATTGTGTGTATTAAAGCACGTAATCCTTCATTAGAATCTGGACAGGTATCACCTTCTTAATGGTGATAACCCTAGGGGTCCTATTTTCTTCCTTGTCATTTAACAGAGGTATGTGAAGCAGATTCCATACGTGAACATTTCAGATTTCAGATTTCAGACACAGCAACCGTCAGTGTTGCCCCATGGAAACTTACCACATAGGCCTATGGCAGCTGCCATGTATCAAGTGTCTCTATGGGGCCACATCCTGTGCTTTACATATACCGAATCCAACCCCACAGTAACCCCTGAGAGGCTGAGTACTTTGCCCACATCCACATTGCCTGTAGTGGATCTGGGCTTCTCTCCAAAGCATGCATTGTATGTGCTACTTGGCTTTGCCTCTACGTAAACTCTGAATGTACAGCTTTTCAGATGATGAATTTTTTTCCCAACCCATAATTGTCACTCACTGATTCAGTATTTGAAAAATTAGATTAGTACAAAAGTAGTCCAACTGATTGTTTAGGTTAACTTCAGGACTAAATCGGTTTGACTGTGTATTGGTACAATATATTATGCTATAAAACTACTAAGTATAAAGATTTGAAAGGAAATTATTAATATCATGCAAATATTATACCCTAATATCAAGGGGAAATGGAATTTAAGCAAAATAAACATACAATTTAGGGAAAAAAGAAATACAATTTTTTTAGTTGGGATGTTTCTATTTGATAAAAATAGTGCTAGTAAAAGAATGAAAAGGAATGGCTCAATTGAAATTCATGCCTAGGATTTATATATTCTCCCTGATACCTTACTTTCTAAAGTTTTCACCTAGATTATTTAATTCATGTTGTCTATATTTGATTCCTGAGTTTTTCCTGAGCAGGGAGTCTGTTCTACAGATGGGACTTTGAGGCCCACAGAGGTTATGAGACTTGTTCAAATAAGCAGTAGAAATGCCAAGACTAGAATTCAGTTCTCTAAAGTAGTTGATGAGCTGATGAAAGCATCGTGAATTCAGATGAATAATTATCATTAGATTTTAAAAGCTTAGTTCACTGCGTCTGTAATAGACAAGGCAGTAGTGAGATATCTCTTGACTTCCGTTTTTTTTAAACGATTTTTGGTCAAATCCTAAATATGAACTTCATTATAATATTTTCATGATTTCTTGTAATGTAGTTTGATTGAATGAAAACTTTCCTATATGAAGATGAGAAATTATGAATTGTATTTCATTTAAATGTGTTAAATTTATATCTCTTGATAGTAGGGCATAAATACATGATAGACAAAATTTTAGCTACATGATTTTATCTACATTTAAATTATCGAGAATGTTCTCTCAGTCAGCAGCACATTTTAGGTCCTAGGTTAGACCAAAAGCTTTGCTCTGTATCCCAGAGTCTGATCTGAAAGATTCATGAGGTCATGAAAGAAGGATAATTCCAAAGAGATCACCATGATTCATGTGGCCCACATTTTACACATTTACACATCTGAATCATCAAGAGATTTCTTGCCTTAGAAGAAATTATAACAAAATATTTAAATTATATTTTATTGATAATTTTATTTAATAATTTCCTTTCTTATCAGAAAAGTAATATATTTTCTGGATATAAATTGATTTAGAAACATAATAGCAAAATTTTTTAAAAAATTCTTTTAAATCCCAATGATTTAAAAGATATTTCAATTTAGTTTTGTTCATTAGAATAAAGTAAAATCCAATCTCATGTCTTAATGTTCTCAATTTTGTTTGTCCTTTCAAAGAACCAACTCTTAGTTTTGTTAATCTTTTCTATTGTTTTCCTATTCTCTATTTCATGTATTTCTGCGCTAATCTCTAATACTTCCTTTCTTCTGCTAACTTTGGACTTAGTGTCCAACTAGTGTCCAAACTAAGTCCAAACTTTTTTTTCTAGTTCCTTGAGGTATAATATTAAGTTCTTTATCTGAGATCTTTCTTTTTCCTTAATGTATATGTTTATTAGCTACAAAATTTCCCCTGAGAAATGCTTTTGCTGTATCCTGTAAGTTCTGGTATGTTGCATTTCCATTTTCATTTGTGTCAAGATTTTTTAAAATTTCCTTTTTGATTTCTTCTTTGATCCATTAGTTGTTGAGGAGTGTGTTGATTTCTGCATATTTGTGACTTTCCCAGCTTTCTTCCTGTTACTTATTTCTAGTTTCATACTATAGTGGTCAGAAAATATACTTGATATAATTTCAATCTTCTTAAATTTATTGAGCCTTGTTTTGTGGTCTAACATGATCTGTCCTAGAAAATGTTCCTTGTGTGTTTGAGAATAATGTATGTTCTGCTGCTGATAGATGAAATGTTCTGTATTTGTTAGGATATTTGGTCTGTAGTATTGTTCAAATCTGCTGTTTCATTATTGATTCTCTGTCTGGATGATCAATCCATTGTTGGGAGTGGGGTTTTACAGTTCCCAACTATTATTGTATTGATATTTATTTCTTCTTTTAGTTGTTAATATATGCTTTGTATATTTAGATGCTCTGATGTCGGGTGCATAAATATTTACCATTGTTATATCTTCTTGATGAGTTGACCCCTATATAATGCTCTTCTTTGTCCCTTGTGACCATTTTTAGCTTCTTATGTTTTCAAAAACTTGAGTTCCTGCAATTAAAGATTTCCTGAGAATGTCAAGACATTAATATATTTGAAACCTGAAGAGTCTCTAACCAAATGTTTCTTTTATGCTTGAAGGTTTACAAGGAAGATCTACCTCAGCTAAAGCAACAAAGTAAAGAGAAAAACCATGCAGTGTCCTTCCTCAAACGAGAAAAGGCTCCTGAGGACAGCTTGAAACTCCAGTTCATACATGGGTGGGTGGCCTGTCACCAGCCTTATCACCTTGTTATCCTTCTTCTCAGTGCTACCCCAGTTCAGGCTGGCTCTTCTCTCCAGTGTGCACTTACCTGCGGTTAATATTTTAACCACGACTCTCTGTCCAGTTTTCTCAGTGTTCTATGGCCATCTCAGTGTGTGTATCTAGATTTTTGACACTTCATGTACTTTCGTGTTGCATGTGTTACTGCCACTCATTGTTATTTCATTTCATTCTCTCCATCTCTGCTTCCTTTATCCCATAACTCCTGCTCTATTCAGCTGGCTTTCCCAGGACAATATTTCCTTCAAATACTTTTGTTCACGTGTACCCAAATAATTTTGAATTTTGAAAATCATGTACAACCTTCCACACTTTAAGTTGACATCTAAGATTTTTCAACCTAAGCTTAAATGGTTGTGAAGAATATATCTTGTGTTTTATAAATACTCACATTATTTATTTAGATGGCTCCAGTGGAACCCAAATGCCATAGATATTTGATTCCCATTATCATCAATATAACAAATACATGAACTTATATTTCTATTCCACTTCTCCCACAGAATTTTACCCTAATATAATATTTTTATGCTTGTAAGTCTTTTATTGATAACCCTGTCATAACTTCAACAAGGAAAAAATATATCTATATTTTCAATTTAAATTTAATTCCCTGTGACCATAAGTCTCTAACTCTGTGCTGTCTGGTACGATATCTACTTGTAGCCAATGATCACTTGAAATGTGGCTGGTCTAAACGTGCTGTATGTGGAAAACGCACACCAGAGTTTGAAGACTTAGCATGAAAAAGAAATTTACCTCATTAAAATGTTTTATATTGATTACATGTGGACATGATAATATCTTGGACATAATGGGTTAAATGTTCTTAAGATAAGTTTCATCTGTTCCTTTTTTTTTTTAATGTGACAATTAGAAAATTTTTCAATTACCTTGTGACTCACAGAATAGTTCTGTTGGACAGTGCTACTCTAAGCATTAACAATTTTTTTCTGGATTTAATTATTGTTATAACTATTAGTAATAAATAGCTGGCCAAATCAACATAAATATAGTACAAATTCTGATAGTTGTTAAGCAAATAATTTTATTGGAAAAATTCTTTTAATAAGATAGAATTTTTTTAATGAGTTCAGATATATGTGCATTTATATTTCTTATTGCTAGAGGGTAACAGTTTAGCATTGAATCTATTCCAGTTTTTCACTTTTTAATGTAAGCACTAAGAAAGGTTATTCATATCTAGCTACTTAAGTAGATGAGAATAGAGACAGTTTTATCACAGCAATGGTGATCAATTCTTTAAACTCCTCTTTGTTATAGGCCAAAAGTATGTCGTGATTTTGATATGTCACACAAAAATGTAGTTTAATGATCCATCAGCTAACAATTCAGTTAAATCACTGTTCAAATTTGTTAAAAGCAAAGAATTGGAAGTCACTTGACTTGCAAAAGGATTTCTTACCCAGTTGTTAGAGTTATTCACTTTGAACATCCACCCACACTTGTATTTGTTTTGGTGTCCCTGGAAGGTTTGACATTCCAGGGTAATATACCATAGTAAGATTCCCGATGGATGAGAGGAATGACTTCCTAAATTGGGAGGAAGGCAATTAGGAAAGGGGAGGTGGGAAAGGAAAACCAGTACCTCATCACAGGTGTGTTCCCAGACTAGTCAGTTTTAAGAGAAAGCACATATAGCACCTGAGGATCTGGAAATAGATTCTGTTAAAATTATCAGTGTCCATTTGCCCCTTAGAAAGTCATCACATGCCCTCAGAGGTCCTCATACCCCCATTGAAGATCACTGTCCTAGGCAGCTGTGGAGACACCTGGGTTCTGCTTGTCCTTGTCCATATTAACATGTTAACTTTATCTTCTCACAACTTCTGCTCTGTTCATTCACTGTGTGTTCAACTACTGTGCATTTCTTGGACCTGTGCTTCAGCTATAGAGGCTACGATTGTAGAAACAATCTGTTCTACACACAATCTGGAGAAGTGGTCTATCACATTGCTGCAGTTGCTGTCGTGTACAATAGGCAACAACACTCCCAGAGGCTGTACCTGGGACATGATGATGACATTCTCAGCCTGACCATCCATCCAGTGAAGGACTATGTGGCCACTGGGCAGGTATATATCTTTCCTGTAAGATGGGAGTTTAGCCAAAGAGAGAGAGGATTTAATTTTGAATTCAGTTTACATATGAGAAATTCAAGAAATACTTGGTAGAAATAAACATAAGGCAGGAAGCTGAAAGTGCAGTGAATGCTGGATCATTTCATGAGGGTGGGAGAGTCAACCAATACATTCCAGCACTTTTGGGAAGACTTTGAGGGATTCTTATCCTAACATGATGAGATCTATGAATAGGATTAGGTAAAACTAGAGTATTGTAAATTCCATGAAGTCTTAATATATTTTCCTCATTACTGTTTACCCAGAACTTAGTATATCCTAGGTACTCAATAAATGTTTATTGAATGAACCATCTTTTAATACTACTATAACATCCAGTGTATAGTTATTTTTGTAAAACTTAAAGTCATATGAACTTTGGCTAGTTTATTATATTTTAACCTTCAAAAAAACTAAACTTTATATGAGCCATTTTGGAATGCCAAACTTTGGATTGAGTCTATAATTGAAAAGCTGCTCAAAATAGAGCCCTGTGGTCAATCATTTTGTGTGGAAAAGGAGGGGGATAGAAGTAAACTCAGTAAACAGAGAATCTGTTAAACTCAGATTTATTGTCTTGCTGGTAAAGCAATAATATTGTCAACAGTATTTTCAGTGTTGTGCTCTTTGCTACCAATATATAGATTACATTTTTGTTCAGTTTTATCATGGGCTTTTAACTGTAGGTAATACTTCACCTGATCCTCAACATCTAAGTGGCAAATTCCAAGAAAAACTACTGGTATGAGGGTCAAAGATTAACATGAGACAACGAACTATTTCTGAGACTTGACATACAGGAGGTAGAAGTGTTTGAACAGGGTTTATAGCCTGATGTTCATGAGATCCATGGATGAAACTGAGGGCCTGACGTGAGTCAACCCCAAGAAATGTGCATTTGGGGGGAGAAGAGTTTGTAGCTCTTATATTTGTAAAAGGATTACAGTCCTCCAAAATGGAAGAGCCATTAATTGAAACACTGGTTTGCTGCTCCTCCAACTGCAAATTAGACCATCTATTCTGACATTAAGTTTTATAAGTAATTGATCACTACTTTGCCTTTTCACTCTTTCCTGCCCCCTCCCCCTTTATTGTCTTTCTTAGAAACAGAAGATGCTTGATTCATAGGTGTTTAATAGTCTTCCTGTGAAAGAAAAAACAGAGATTGGTTCTTTACATAAACCCCTGAGGAGCTACCACACTCTATACTGTAATTGGGAGGCAGACCAGTATGCCAGTAGCCACTCCAGGGGTAACTGGGCCTCCACAAGCCAGTGTAGGAGTTGGCCAGACTCTGCTCATTTATGTGCGTGGCTTTATGTCCCATTTTCCCTTTTAGAGTCATCATACCCAAAAGGTTTTTTCCCCCTATGCATTATAAGTGAGGAAAACCACTTTAGTATTACAGTTTTCTCTGTTGTTGGGAATTGGTATGATAGAAGCTTGTGTCCCCTTGAGGAGAAGCCACCTTAATGACAGAGAGTTAAGCCATGAAACTTTCATTTCCCAGGGGGAGAAGTAGGGCCAGGCCTTCTTGAGGTGGGTAAATAATTGAGGTGGGTAAAAGAACTCTGAGGATAGTGCCATGAAAACATACAGCTGAGTGGAATCATGTGTGGAGTTGAGAAGGCAGAAGGGAAGGGTAGAACTAACTGACAAAAACAAAGCACAGTGGATGTTTGAACTAGAGTTTTAAATATCCCTTAACTGGGAGCCATGTACCAGGTTAGATTCTGCTGGCACCCACCTTGATGCCAGAATAAGACCCTTAGACCCTGTGCCTCAGTTTCCTCATCTGGAAAACAGTGGAGTTGGACCAGATGATTTCCCAGGGTCTTCCTGCTCTCCAAATGTGTGGGTTTTGATTTCTGAGTGGCACTTGACTCTAAGGAACAAAATCATTCTTATTATAATTTATAATTAGTTAATAACACTCATCCTGTAATTTCAGGTTGGGAGAGATGCTGCTATTCACGTGTGGGACACGCAGACTCTAAAATGTTTGTCACTGTTGAAAGGACAACATCAGAGAGGAGTGTGTGCGCTCGATTTTTCAGGTAAGCACCAGTTTGCCACTGGAGTCATTGACAGATGCTTCCATATTTACTTTGGGTTTGTTTTTTTTTAAAAAAAATCCTTTTATTTAGTTTAGTCCTGCTTGTAAGGAGGTAAGCCCTTCGTCTGTCAGCTACCCAGTCTTAGACTGGAAATCAGATGTGTGAATATGATCACACCTCCTTTCCTCATCTTCCTCATTTTCTCTCTCCCAACTCATTACCCAGAGCTCACACTGTGTTCTGCATTTGCTTGAGAGACTTGAAATCCAGAGCAGCTGTTACCATTGAAAGACTTAGTTGCAAATGTCTGGCAGTGACTCAGAACATCAGTTTCATCTCTCCAAATAAGTGGGAACACACCACCTGTGATTTAAAATGTAAAGAACTAGAGCGAAGGGTGCAAATTCTCTGCAAAGGTCCACTTTACAACACTGGTGTTTTGGAAATAAAATTTCGTATTGAAAAACTAGAACTGAAGTTTCCATCTCCTTAATTTAAAATTTTAACACTGTGCTGTTAAAAAAATACTAACTTATAAATATAATTTTCTTTAGAATAAAAGCATTTCTTTATGCTAGAATTGAAGAATGAGGGCCTATCGCAAAAGGTGTTTTTAACCTAGAAATTTTTAATAACCCCAATGTAGATATTAGATCTGTAGAAAAAATTTCTAAACTTTCTACAGAAAACTGATTCTGTAATTTCCTTTTTCTAAATTCCATTCAAATGTTTAATATGTGCCATGGGTATAATATTGGTTGTTAAATTCCATTTCACAACCCCAGTCTCTCTCTTACGTACCTCCCTCTCTACTCTCCTTGTTCAGGCCCGAACTTCCTCTCGTCTGTGCATGGTGGTTATGCTGGTCTCTGATTCCATCCCCACTTTGTCCAATCCATCCTGCCCATTTCTGGAGTCTTCTGAAAGTGCAATTACATTGCTACCACATGGACTCCCCTTGGTTGACTGACTCAGGGCTGAGCCCGTGGTTGGACATTCATGGCCTTCTATGATCTGGCCTCAACCTTCCTCTGCAGTGTTTTCACCCACTAACCCACTCATGCTCCTTTCCATCTACCTAACTGTAGAACCTAAATGCACTCCTGTCCTTCTTTTTGCCTGTGTTCCTTTGCTCATGCTGTTCCCATGTGTCTGTTCAAGTCCAACCATCCTTTAAGACCAAGCTGAAAGTTTTCTCTTCCATTCTTCCAGGGAGAAATGTCCTGTCCCTTCTTCTGTATCCCTTAGCCCATTTGTTGTCATTGCTCTTGTGGTACCTGTTAGAGTCTATGTGGTTCAGTAGTTATGTGTCTTAGCAGCTCCTATGCCCTTCTCAGACAGTAAACTACTCATCTAACCCATCTCTCTGTTCCCCACTGCACATGCTGTAGAGACACAGAAGCTACTCCAAAAACGTGAATGAAGTTTTGCTTAATGTACTTTGTCTTGCCTTTCACTACTGCTACTAGAACTTCACATTGTAAACCATCTTTGGATGAAAGTTATCTTTATTCTCTGACCAATCACATGGTGCAGATTTGTGTGAGTGTGTCACACGCTTATTCTCATATGCTGTAAACTACTATACAAATCTGAGTTTTTATATCACTTTTAGAAGTTATTCAATACTTTGGTTATTGAATTAGTAAAAATCAAAGCTAAATTGTTCATACTGTACACTGGTGGGCATGTGAGGTACATAGGCATGAGGAGCAAGGAAGAGAGAATTACTTGGCTACCACCTGCCAGTTGAAGGCCCAGATAATGCACCTGATAAACGGTGAATACAGAGTCCTAAACTTCCAGGAGTTTGATGTACATACAACTTTCATAAGTGTACCATGTATCCTTGATAAAGCAGTAAAATCTAAAATGAAACTATAATTTGAGTTCAAATAAGATTCTATTCCAAAGATGTGAATGGATTTCTGCTTTTTTTTTTAATAGTTCTACCTGATGGCTGAACTGTGTTCTTTTCCTAAATTAACTTGCTAGCGGATACGTGTGTATACGTAATATAAAAATTATATTAATAAGTATGTTCTAGAAGAGTGGTAAGATACCCATTAAATAAAATAATAAAACCTAAATGTGTACTAGATTATGGAGACTCTCATATTCATATTGTCAGCAACTTTGCAAATTAACTCAAAAATTCTAGTAGACAATTTGGCACTGTTTAACAAAAGCTATAATTCAAAATGACAAGTATGTGGACCATGTGTATTTCATACACATTTCTATGTGTCAAGTTAAGAAAAAGTAGAACTCAAAATATCTACTCACTGATTTCAACTGAAATGTGTGTATATGTATTAATGTATAAACAGTGGCAGGAAATGTAGAATACTAGAAATAGAATTCAGTAATCATCAGATTATTTTTTCTAGAGAATTGATTAAATTTTTGGTTTTTAAATTTAGGAAAATCAGAAGAACCAACTCATGCTGAATACCTTTAGAGAAGAGATTAGAGGAATGTTGATCAAAAACATTGATTATGAGGCAAGTTAGTAGCAATAAGCTGGTACCCAGTAACTGGATCTCTGCATTTCTGAGAGCTTACGTCTCTTCTGGGCTTAGTAGTTTTATAAAAGGAAGATCGAGAAGTTAGCTGCAATTAGAAATTTTCCCCTCATAAGGCAGCCCCTTACGTCATTGCCTGGAATAGAGGAACCAGGCGCTGTGGAAGAGGCTGAGAAGCTGATTCTGTCACTGCTTCTAATTCCCATTTTGGGCAAATAAAGAAATGCCCAGATATAAAATATTTTCTGCATAAAAAGGATATTCCAGTTTTAACAATACATTCTCTATTCCCCAGATAATAGTCACTAAGGAAGCGCCCATTTATGCAGTAAATATGGGGGTTGTTTTTTTTTTTTGCGGTACGCGGGCCTCTCACTGCTGTGGCCTCTCCCATTGCGGAGCACAGGCCCCGGACGCACAGGCTCAGCCGCTCCGCGGCACGCGAGATCTTCCTGGACCGGGGCACGAACGTTTGTCCCCTGCATCGGTAGGCAGACTCTCAACCACTGCGCCACCAGGGAAGTCCTGAATGTGGTATTTTTGATTGTGGAAAATTATATTTTTGTCTCAGAGTTGAAATACGATGTTAATTTATAAATGGCAGGAAGGAAGCTAGGTGATAGTTTGAGAAAGCGCTAACATTAAGGACTATTCAGGAAGTAAGGAAGTATGTACTGTATTTGATCCATCACCATGTATGGTTACATGCAAATGAACTGTGGTCGATTGATCTTTGTGGTCTCTATGGCCCTACTGAAGGTGTGACCTGAAGCCTCTTTGGTTTAATTTATATTGATAGTAGTACCTTGTGTTATAATTATATAGCTTTAGTCTTAAACAGATGCCTGCACCACTTTGTAGGCCAAGAATGAAGATCCAAAGAGTTTGGTTGTATGGCTGTGTTAAAAGTCAGACAGTGGCAGATCCAGAGCAAGGACCTAGGTCTCCTGGCTCTCAGTCCCGTGAGAAAGCCACCAGGCCTGGGGCCGTCAGCTGGTGGAAGCTGTGCGGGCTGTGCTCTCCCTCTCAGTCCTCCTGCCCTTTCCTGCCCCTGCCTGCCACCAGGGCTGGTGTGAACTTTTAGCATGAGAGTCGTACCTGGACCACTCATTTTGCCCTACTACTTCCTCACTCCTTCGACCCGATGGCCAGTGCCTCAAGCTGCCTCCACCCTCACTCTCCAGTGTAAATGTGGTGTGGGCATGGTGGTGCATAGAGGCTGCCACGTGGAACAGTGCCCTCGTGAAAAGAGACCCCTCTCCTAGAACAGCCCTGAGTCAAACACTTTCATGAGCAGGAGTATCCCTTCTTGTTGGATACTTGTAGTGAAGTGAGGAGTTCAAGGCAAAATGCTGAGAGAGAAGATGATTTAGGTTTCCCAGTTTAACCATGTAAACAGGACACCGACATTGGTTATTACCTAGCTGGTGGCCCCATCTGAGTGCCTCAGCGTATCTCCACACCCACCTGTCTCTTACATGTCAGCTCATCTTGGGGGGTGTTGTGGAGACCTACCGATAATAGAAAGAAATTAGAGAAAGAGATTGTCATAGAAATACAAAGCAGGCAAATGATGGAAAACTAGACAGCAGATAAGCAGTTATACCTAGGAATTTAGATTAATCTTGCCACTCTTCCAAAGCAAACAAAAAAGATGACATTTTTAATCAAAAACATTTCTAACAACATAACCCATACCTCTAAATTATGTCAACTAGAAGGAATGAATTTATATTGTGTCACTTAATTGAGCAACTTGTTGTGGATTTATTTTCACTGTCCAGGGAAAACGAATCTGTCTTTGCTTCTGTACTTGCAGTCAGGAAAGTGCTTCCACATGAACAGAAAACCAATTAGAAAGAGAAAGGTTCAGATATAAATATTTTCTAGCCTAAATATCATCCTCATACTTTTAAAAACCTTCATTGAATAATACTGATTTCCACAAGGGCACATCTAAGACTAGTGTGATTTCATTGTGTCAGTTCCAAAAACCTATGCATTTTTTATGAGCCCTGAATACAGGACCAACTTGTAGTTGTCTGAGTAAAATATTTCTCTTTCTAATTTGCCCTTTACTGTTGACATTAAGCTCCTTAGAATTATTTCTGGACTATGTCACAAAATATCCATAATTAATACATACTGTGAATGGAAAGATTTGAAAGGACATTACCTAAACCCTAAAAATATGGTTGAAAATCAGAAACTCCAACTAAATGGTCAAGGAACAATGGATTTTCAAAGCTCAGATCAAGCCTCTGTGAGGGGAAATAAAAACTCAGAAAAAATTAAAGTAGCCAATTATATCTCCAAACTGTGTGGTATGTAGAAATTGCCCACACCTGCAGAATTCAAGAAAAAGTCACCATCCTAAAGAAGAGCTATGGTTGTTGAGGCACCTCTAGATTTGTTCTGCTGCTTCATTGCTACTCATAGTCACAAACTGGGGTAGAAAGGTGGTATAACTGGGAAGACAAGCTGATGGGGCCTTGCAGAAATTCCAATAAAAAGAAGCAAAAAAAAAAAAAAATCAACTTACCCTGAGGACTTCTTCAAAAGACGTAAAATGTAAACAAAAAAACCTATCATTTAAAATGTGTGGATGTTTGCATTCTAAGAAAGACATACTAATATAGCTACACAGGTTACAAAAGAAAACAAAATGTAGAATTAAGAAATGCAAAAAAAAGACACTGAATATCTGTGCAGTGTTTTTGATTAAAATTTTTATATAACAGAATATTCCCATTCCCTCTGTACCATCCGTAGGCATATTCCATTTTTATCTCCCTCATCCTCCTGATGTCACCAGTATCATCAGAATTCATTGAAAACCATCTCAGTGCGAGGATCATGTTGGAAATGTGATACAAGTACTGTAAGTCTTAAATAAGAGTTTAGGATCTAAAAAGGGAGAGAGAACTCTCTAATAAAAACAAAATCACCAAATACAGAGACATGCTAATATGGAAATATAACCAGGCCACACCAAGAGGTACAGGAAAAGTAATGTTGCTGGTAATGAGTTGGAAGTCATCAACCAGTCCCTTCTCCCAAATGCATGAAAAGACATGGGGCACAGTTTAAAGCCTGGTAACATTTAAGCATAAGGACATATAGTGATTGAGAAGACACATTTGTTTATAGTACTCACTGGTGGTGATTTAGGGCTTTGGCAAAGTGTTAATGTCTTCACCTACTGTAGTCTAGGAGCTTGAAAGGGTTAATGTAACTTTCAAATCCTTGCCTCATACTTGGTGGTAGTAGAGAATTGGGGAGGATTTGGTTTGTTAAGCCAGGCTCTTACTCTCCTTTTTCCTCCAGAAAAGGAGCAGACTACCGTTCCCAGTTGGTCAGGGGAGGGTCTCTGGAACAAGTAAGGGCACCCAAGGGTTGGGCATTAGTTAACCAGCATTTGAGGAGGGTCACCAGATATAGCAAATAAAAATACAGGAGGCCCAATTAAATTTGAATTTCAGATAAGCAACGAATAATTTCTTAGTACAAGTATGTCCCATGCAATATAACATTGCAAGGACATACTTGTACTAAGAAATTATTCGTTGCTTATCTGAAATTCCAATTTGACTAGGCTCCTTCATTTTCCCTGGCAACCCTAATTTGGCATCTACCCCAGGGCTGTCTTTGAAAATACCAGTTGAAACCCTGAGTGGGCTGTGGAGAAACGGTTTATCACATACTCATGTTTCTTTACCCTAAGGCCATTGGCTGTGTGTCACCAGAGAATACACCCTAATAAACTGAGCCTTGGTGAGCTTGGTCTCCTAGCCCACTCCAGACTAGGGAGGAACTGCTGACCTGAGATGCTTCTCCTGTGAAGCTTTGTGAGGAGGCAGCAAAGGAAAGACTTACTGACTGTACCTCTTCTTCTGTCTTGAAATGAGAAAGCAAATTAACTATTTTGATTTCAAATTCAATTACATATCATATATATATATTTTATTTTGGAAAACAACCTGTCCGAATTATAGTAATTATTGATAGTATTATAAATAATATTTAATACTAAGGGAAAATGTTCATCATATGACAAGTAACAAAATATGTAATAGTATGTTCACTATGATCTTGGTTTTGTCTTTTCAAAGCACGTTTAGGTAGAGAAACTGATAGAATGTATATCAGATGTAGGCCTAGAAATTTGGATGATTTTTAAATTTCCTTTGTCCGTATCTTCTAAATGTCCTACAACAAGCATATTACATTTGAAATAGGGAAACTAAGACATTAAGATTTTTTTTAAAATTATAAAAATCATCTTTTGAAAGAATTTTCCAAGTTAGTTTCTATAATGCTCTTATTTTGGAGGGTTGAACAGAACCAGTTTTTTTTTTAGAGCGCAATAGACTGGGTCACAAAGTTAAATGGCTCTTCTAGTAAATGTCATGAGATTTGTCTGACACAAAATAGACAAGGTTTTGGTGACTTACCTGAGAAGCTCCCCCCAGCCCTGTGTCTCAGATTGGAATGTTGGGTCAGCGATTTGATTCAGCAACCAGTTATTATACATTGAGAACCTCCACTATTAGTAGTTATGCATTTCATTTAGTGAGGTCCCCTTAGTGTATTATTCTCCTAACATATTTGAGCCTAAATAATATTCTTAAGATCAATTTCTTGTTCCTCTTTACAGTATATAAAATGTTGTGGTTTTTCATTGAGAAATGAGTCATTTGACATTTGTGTTGTTTTCATACAGCCGATGGAAAATGTCTGGTGTCGGTTGGTTTAGACGATTTTCACAGTATTGTATTTTGGGACTGGAAAAAGGGAGAAAAGATAGCCACCACCAGGTAAGAAGCTGCCGAGGTATTAACGGCATCCTGCCAATGATCACACTGCAGTAAAAGTTAATAGTTTGCATTTTCTGGTAAGATTTCATCTTCAAACTCAGATGAAGTTCACATAGAAAGCTTAACACCGAAGTATAAACATACTGTAATATTTCATGGTGACAAACCTGACATAGAGGAATTAATGTTTGTTTCAGGCAATTGGAAAATTCTGAAATCCTTTCCAGAGAGTTATTCATCACTTTGCTTTTAGTAATGTATGCATTCTCTATATCAAAGCTTCTTCCCAGCAGTAGGAAAGCAGCTTTCCTCAGACTTGTGCCTTGCCCCTTGTTTTTCCACTATCTTAGCATCTAGTGAAGGACTGTCAATGTCACTGGAGTCAGAAGTTCCACTTGTCATGAGGCTGCAGCATGCAGGAAAGGAGGCCTGGCGTGTGCACCTGCCACTCACTTTCAAAGCAGGCAAATTGTTGCCCTAATCTCCCCATCTTATAAATAGACCTTCCAAGACCACCTGCTATTTATAGGCCACCTGTCCTCCCTTGCCCCAGCCTGCCTCCCTGCTGAATCAGCCCTAAGTCTGAACACTGCTTTCCACTCCTGCTTACATTGGTCTTAGCTGTTTGCCCGGCCATAGTCAGAGGTCAAAATAGTTGGCCACCAAGGCCCAGCAATACAGTTTGTTGCCCAAGGCATGTTATCAGTTTATCTCTCTACTGGTTCTTCCCTGCATAAATCAACTTCCTTTTTATCTGGCACCATAAAATCATTTTTAAGTTAATGCCTTTGAACCCCAATATTCACTTTTTAAATTGATATTTTAAATTATATAGGAAAAAAGTGTTTTTTGGCAATTTGATTTAATGAATGAAGACCTATAGATTGCTGGAGACTCAGAGGGGGAGCAAATGGAGGCTTGAGGACTCCAGCTGACCATCTTAGGAGAGAAAGAGGAGCTTTTCTGATGACTGCTACTGAGGTGGACTTCTTGGCAGCAAATGACAGCTCATAAATCCGCCTACCCGAGCGGTTTTTCTTTTGCTCTATCTAGTATTCCTCACGGTTATATCACTCCCCGCTAATACTCAGATTCAGCTTCTAATCGCAAGTCCGCTTTCCTCCTAGATTAATGTACTGAATTTTACTTTAATATTTCTGATAACATATCATCTGCATTACAGATAATCTCAGGCAAAGCACACGTCTGCATTTCAAAAGCAACAGAAACGCAATTTTCCTGCTAGAAAACCCTCTGCAAATGTGGGTAGCTCACCTGTTACATATCAGAAACAGTAATAGAAATGGAAGAAAGAAATATTTATTAATATTTTAGAAGTATATATTTGATATGTTTGGTAGTGTTACTTCTATTTAATTAACACAAAGCGACTTAACACCATTATGTTAATAATACAGTTTATTTTTAGGATTGTTCCCAAGCCATATGTCACATGCCCCTAATGGGACACCTGCAGAGTTGTCTTCAGAGACCAATTCTGCAATTGTAACATTCACCATTGCTCTATCCAAAGAGTATCAGAGATTGTTAAAGTTCTTTGGATGAATACTAGATTTTTAAATAATAAATAATATTTACACAATATTATCTATCATAAATATTTATGTAAATAAGTAACCAAACAAATTAAAATTCTATTTATGGCCTGAGATTAAGGCGCTTAAGTAGATAGAAACTTTAAAAACAGGGGCATGAAAGAAGTGACAAAGAAAAAGGAGTAATACTTTACCAGTGGGACCTTCCTGTCTTCCGGGAGTCAGTGTAGCTCCTCCAAGGGTCTAATTTACTCTCAGAAGATGGCTGATTCAGTGACATCCCCACTCTGCACTTCTGTGTCTCAATCATGGCCTGCATCGCCACTAGCAAGGCTTGACAACAAACCCGCTTCCCGCAGGTCATGTGGTTCTGGCAGGTAATGTTCTGCAGTAGCACCCGTCACCCAGGATGTGAGATTTCCCCATGGAGGGAGGGTCACAGTCAATGGCTGTGATGGCATCACCGGCAGTACCGCTGCTGCCCAAGGCTAACGGGGACCCCCTGCACTCAAAAGCCGCCCTTCCGTTGGGAACGTGTTTAAGTGAACCTCTGTTTTTATCAGCTCAGAGAAATTAGAGAAGTTTGGAATTGGCCCATAAAGATCTTATTACAAGATCTTGATGAGGCTTGATCCAATCTCTTTGCACAGTTTTTTTGGATCTTTGCTAATTTTCATGAATGACTTCAGTCCCCTCCATTACAAATGAATTTTTTAGTCTCTTTTTCCTTTTAAAGATTGTTCAGATTTTAGTCTAATATACAGGTAACCTATGTAATAACCAAGAGTAATCTGGGCAGTAGTGAAATAGCCTGATATCAGCGTCAATCAGGGCAGAGCAATGAGATAATTAATCAGGCACCTCTATGTCCCTTTATTTAGATTTCCATCACACCAGTAACATGACTGGGGGGCAATGGCTAATTATTATTGACAAGCTTCATCTCAGAAGCTTGAACAGTGGGGATATTAAGCAAAAGGTACAGTTATCAAGGTGCATAACAAGATTACTTCAATGTTAATGAGAAATAGTTGTGCTACTAAAAAGCTTAAGGACAAAACATAGGCCCGCATGGAGCAGGTACATAGACCTTCAGTGTATGTATTAGCTCCACTGCTTGTTCTATTTTAGGTCCCTACCCTTACATACATTTAGTGAATATGGTCAGGTCTCCTGCATACCAAATTGAGATCTTTCTCACTTTCCTTTTTAAATTTTTCCTCTGTTTTCAAAATAATACATGATTAGGGCCTCCCTGGTGGCGCAGTGGTTGAGAGTCCGCCTGCCGATGCAGGGGATACGGGTTCGTGCCCCGGTCTGGGAGGATCCCATATGCCGCGGAGCGGCTGGGCCCGTGAGCCATGGCTGCTGGGCCTGCGCGTCCGGAGCCTGTGCTCCGCAACGGGGGAGGCCACGGCAGTGAGAGGCCCGCATACCGAAAAAAAAAATAATAATAATAATACATGATTATTAAAAAGAAAGCACAGAAAATCACCAAAAAGAAAATGAAAATGATTCATAATTCCACTACCCAGACATAGCCATGGCTAACATTTTAGCGTATGTTCTCTGGTATATATTCTGCTAATATTTTTATCCATTTTTATTCATATGTGGGGTATTATGCAGACTGCTCTGTAACTTGCTTTTTTTTTTTTTTTTCACTCACCAGTGTATCATTTTCCTTTCTTCTTCTCAATGTTACCTGGCTTATTCTATGTTATTCTATATTGTAAGCCACTTTAAATCTTTTTTAGAACTGGGATATAAATCAAACATTCATTCGGTCTTCCGCTTGTGGGCTACCTTCACAAAAAAGGAGAAAACCAAATCACATACACTGAGACTGGGCCTCTATGCAAATGAGAGGGTTTTGAATAGAAGATTGGGAAACCAACTCACGTGGTGTGCAGCTGCCCTTGGCTTCTAGAAGAGAAGCGTTCCTTCCCTTTTCCCCTGTACTTGCTGATAGAGTTTAAAATGTGGCCCTACGTGGTGAATTACCTATGACTCAGGTCGTAGGAATCGTCCTGTATTAGGGCAGCAGTATGGACTCTCCTACATTCTTATTCCATCAGGGTAGGACCTGAAACTCTTTTCATTTTGTTTTTCTTACACACACACACACACACACACAGTTGTAGGCAACTTCTCTACAAATTTAACAAGTGTCTAAAGGGAAAAATAACAGAGGTATTCAAAGAATGTTCTTTATTTAGGTGTTGACATTAACTAAACATTTACGCGCCATCACTAGTCAGTTTAGAATTTTAGCTACAAGAGAAACAACATTGGTGTTTTTATGACACCAAGAAATTAGGTGAAAACTAAAGTGTGCTCTCAAAAAAGACTTTTCCAACCATCTAATTGTTTGACCTTGTATAGACACTAGCAAACAAAACAATGCTCTTTTCTATGTAGCGGATGTAATTTGTGATATCTGTTCTCAATTTTCAGTTCAGTTTTCTCTAGCGTCTTCTCTCTAAAGTTTATATTAATGATTTAGGAGCTGTGGGAATTTTCCTCCAATCAAGAAATCTTTGGATGTTTAATCTTTCTTATGGTTATCTGGTTCACTTCTCCTCTTTATGTTAAGCACATTTTCTCTTCTCTTTTATCTAAACCTTTTTCTCACTGTCCTAATTGTTCCTGATACTTTCAGTGATCTATCTTGGCCCTGATGTCCAAGCTTCACTTGACTTTCAAAGATACAAAGAGAGAAAGTTCAAAAATCAGCTTCTCCTCCTTTCCCTGCCTTTCACTGTAAGGCCTACATAATAGGTATGGAGCCGCTCTGTTCTTTCTTTAGTTTCCTTTTAACTTTTTATTATGGAAATTTTAAAAGTTACACACAAGCGGAGGAAATAGCATTAAGAACTCCCTTATACCCATCACCCAGCTGCAAGATCCTACAAATGATACAAAGCTCTTCCCCCTCCCCTCATTTTTTACTTTTACTTTCTTTTTTGCTATAAAATTTTAAAGAAAACTCAAGACATTGTGTCACTTGACCAGTATGTACTTCATTAGGCATTTCTAACTGAAAAGACTTATTTTTAAAAACCACCATTCCATTATCACAACTAACTAAAGCAACAGTAATTTCTTTCTTTAATTTATTACTCTATTTAAAATCAAACATATCTGTTTCAAAAATGAGAGTTGGTTTGTTCAAATCTGCATCCAAACAGGGCCCATGTATTACGTTTGATTGTCATCTCCCTTAAGCCTCTTTTATTTTATAGCAGTCCCCCTCCCACCTTATTCTTGCCATGGATGCATTTGAGAAACCGGGTCATTTGACCTCTAGAATGTGTCACATTCTAAACTTGACTGGGTCTTCATGAAAGCATATCAAGAATTTCCCTGTATTTCCTATAAATGGTAGTTAGATCCATAGGCTTGATTAGATTCACATTCAGCTTTTTTTCCTTAATACTAGTATTATTGCTAAATCATATACCATACAATTCACGCATTTTAAAGTGTACAGTTCAATCACTTTGTAGTGTATACAGATGTCAACTTATAATGCTGTACACTTGAGACTTATATAATAAAAATAAATGAATAAAGTGCATAATTTGATTTTTTTAGCATATTTACAGAGTTGTGCAATCATTAACACTATCTAATTTCAGAACACTTTCACCACCCCAAAAAGAAATCCCATACTCATTAGCACTAATCTACTTTCAGTCTCTCTGGACTTTTGTATTCTGGACATTTTGTATAAATGGAATCACATGAGGTCCTTTGTGACTGGCTTCTTTCATGTAGCATAATATTGGGTGGGCCAAAATGTTCGTTCGGTTTTTTCCATAAGATGGCTCTAGTAGCACTTAGTTGTCTTTAACTTCATTCGAAGCAATTTTGTTAGATTGTATGTGACAGCTGTCATATCAGCGTGCATTTTAAAAGACTTATCAAAATTGGTGAATTTTTGTGTAGCCATTTTAATATTGAAGATGAAAGAAAACAACATTTTTGGCACGTTATGCTTTATTATTTCAAGAAAGGTAAAAACGGGACTGAAATGCCAAACAAGATTTGTGCAGTGTATGAAGAAGGTGCTGTGACTGATCAAATGTGTCAAAAGTGGTTTGCGAAGTTTCATGCTGGAGATTTCTCACTGGACGTTGCTCCACGGTTGGGTAGACCAGTTGAAGTCAGTAGCGATCAAATCGAGACATTAATTGAGAACAGTCAACGTTATACCACGCGGGAGATAGCTGACATACTCAAAATATCCAAAATAGCCGACATACTCAAATTATCCAAATCAAGTGTTGAAAATCATTTGCACCAGCTTGGTTTTGTGAATCGCTTTGATGTTTGGGTTCCACATAAGCTAAGCGAAAAAAGCCTTCTAGACCATATTTCCACATGCGAGTCTCTACCTAAACATAATGAACACGTTCTGTTTTTTAAAACAAATTGTGACAGGTGATGAAAAGTAGATACTGTACAATAATGTGGAATGGAAGAGATCATGGGGCAAGCGAAATGAACCACCACAACCACACCAAAGGCCAGTCTTCATCCAAAGAAGGTGATGTTGTGTATATGGTGGGATTGGGAGTTCCTCTACTATGAGCTCCTTCTGGAAAAGCAAACAATTAGTTCCATTAAGTACTGCTCCCAATTAGACCAACTGAAAGCAGCACTCGACGAAAAGCATCCAGAATTAGTCAACAGAAAAACGCATGTTTCTTTGATGACCAGGCAAAAACAGTTACAGTTTGGCTGGGAAGTTCTGATTCATCCGCCATATTCACCAGACATTGCACCTTCGGATTTCCATTTACTTAGATCTTTACAAAATTCTCTTAATGGAAAAAATTTCAAATCCCTGGAAAACTGTAAAAGACATCTGGAACAGTTCTTTGCTCAAAATGATAAAAAGTTTGAGGAAGATGGAATTATGACGTTGCCTGAAAAATGGCAGAAGGTAGTGGAACGAAAGGGTGAATACATTGTTCAATAAAGTTCTTGGTGAAAATGAAGAATGTGTCTTTTATTTTTACTTAAGAACCGAAGGCACTTTTTGGCTAACCCAATATTTGAAGGTTCATCTATGTCATAAGAATGATCAGTATTTCATTCCTTTTTATTGTGTGGATCCTACCACAGCTCATTTATCTGTTCATCAGTTGATGGATAGTTGGGTTGTTTCCTCCTTTTGGCTATTATGAATAATGCTGCTATGAACATTTGTGAGCAAGGTTTTAAGTAAACATATGTTTAATTTCTCTTAGGTATATACCTAGGAGTAGAATTGCTGGGTCATATAGTAACTTAGTATTTAACATTTTGAGGCACTGCCAAGATACATTTCAAAGTGGGTGCACTTTTTTTTTTTTTTTTTTGGCTGTGTTGGGTCTTCGTTTCTGTGTGAGGGCTTCCTCTAGTTGCAGCGAGTGGGGGCCACTCTTCATCACGGTGCGCGGGCCTCTCACTGTCGCAGCCTCTCTTGTTGCAGAGCACAGGCTCAGTAGTTGTGGCTCACGGGCCCAGTTGCCCCGCGGCATGTGGGATCTTCCCAGATCAGGGCTCGAACCCATGTCCCCTGCATTGGCAGGCGGATTCTTAACCACTGCACCACCAGGGAAGCCCGGGTGCACTATTTTTCATTCCCACCAGCAAGGAATGAACATTCCAATTTCTCCACATGCTTGCCAACACCTATTATTGTCTGTCACTTCATTGTAGCCATCCTAGTAGATATGAAGTGATATCTTATTAAGGTTTTGATTTTCATTTCCCCAGTGGCTAACGATACTGAGCATCTTTTCATGTGTTTACTGGCCATGTGTATAACTTCTTTGTAGAAATGTCTATTTAGATATCAGTATTTTGCTCATTTTTAACAGGGTGATTTGTCTTTTTATTATTGAGTTAAGGGTTTCTAAAAATTTATTCTGAATATAAGTCCCTTATCAGATATGTGATTTGCAGATATTTTCTCCTAAGTTCAATTTTCTAGTCAAGAGTACCTGATATGGACTTCATGTTTCACTCTATCAGAAGAAACATAATCAGTGGCATACCAGATGGTGGGGGCAGTGGGAGTAGTACTTGACAGGTGCAAACAATAGGGCTTCTATTATCTGTAGGAATTTTTTAAAGAATAAGAAAACCAACTAAAAGCCAATCTGCTTTTTATTACTCTTCTGAGCCAGCAATTCTAAACAATGTCAGGGATGGAATTCCTCTTTCTCAGGAATTCCAGTCCACCCCATGGTGTGCCACTGCCCCAAATGTCTGGTTCTCCTACTCTTAGTAATACTCAGCTCCATTGTGGGTTCTGGTACTATCAGCCTCATCCTTCCATTGAAGGCTTCCCATCAATGTATTATCTAATGGTTGTAGCATCCATTTACAACTGTGGGCTGAATTGATTATTTAATTAGGGATTGAAAATGATAATTTTCTAATTCTATTATTTATTCTTCATATTAGCTAGAATTCTTCTATAAATAAGAGTTTTCTCTCATGAACCACTTGGTTTCTCTGAAATACAATTCACACAGGAAGTAGTCCTTTAAATATTAGGGGCTAATAATATTTGTTGTCTATAACTTGCAGATATTTCCCCTAGTTTGTCATTTGTCTTTTGAGTTTGATATGATGTTTTTCATCATGCAAAGGCTTTTATTTTTATGTGGTCAAATTTATCAATCTTTACCACTTCAAGATTTTGAGACCGATTAAGGAAAGTGTTCCCTGTCCTCTGGTTAAAAGGAAATCACCTGTGACTTCTTCTAATCTGCTATGGCTTCATCTTTACATTTAGATCTCTAAACCATTTGGAATCTATCCCAGTATCTCTTATGAGGAACAGATTCAATTTTATCCTTTCTCCATATGGCTATCAAGGTGTTCCAAACACGATTTTCCTTTTCCCTTTTATATAGACTATTTTTTAGAACAGGTTTAAGTTCACAGCAGAATTGAGCAGAAAATACAGAGTTCCTGTATACCCACTCTCCCAGCCACCTTCAAATCCCCACCTGGCACCAGGGTGGTATATTTGTTATAATAGATGAAGCTACATTGACACATCATTATCACCCAAAGTCCACAGTTTACATTAGGGTTCACTCTTGGTGTTGCACATTCTATGCGTTTTGACAAGTGTATAACGACATATATCCACCATTATAGTATCGTGCAGAATGGTTTCACTATTCACTGCCCTAAAAACCCTTTGTGTTCTGGCTGTTTGTCCCTCCCTCCCCTCTGTCCTGGAAACCACTAATCTTTTTACTGTCTCCATAGTTCTGCCTTTTCCAGAATGTCATTTAGTTGGAATTATACAGCATGTAGCCTTTCCAGATTGTCTTCCTTCACTTAGTAATATCCATTTAAAGTTCCTCCATGTCTCTTCATGGCTTGATAGCTCATTTCTTTTTAGCACTGAATAATACTCCGTTGTCTGGATGTACCAGTTTTTTTTAATCCATTCACCTACTGAAGAACATCTTGGTTGCTCGTTGCTTCCAAGTTTTGGCAATTATGATTAAAGCTGCTGTAAGCATCTATGTGCAGGTTTTTGTGTGGACGTAAGTTTTCAGCTCCTTTGGATAAATACCAAGGAACATCATTGCTGGATCTTATGGTAAGAACATGTTTGGTTTTGTTAGAAACTGCCATAATGGCTTCCAAAGTAGCTGTACTATCTTGCATTCCCACCAGCAATGAATGAGAATTCCTGTTGCTCCACATCCTTGCCAGCATTTGGTAACATACACCATTTATTTTTAGTATTAATTTTTCCCCCATTGATTTGAGACCTGTCTTTATTACCTACTACATTTAAATATTGGGTCTCTTTCTAGATTTTCTATTTTGCCATTGGTTTGTCAGTCACTTTGTGTACCAATACCACACTGTTTTAATCATGAAGGCTTTATAAATTGTTTTAATATCTAGGAGAGCTACTCTTCCCACTTTGCTTTTCTTTTTCAGACTTTTCCTGGCCATTACTGCTGTTTTATTCTTCCATAAGAACTTTAAAATCAAGGTGTCTAACTCCAGATTAAAGAACAGACACTAAATGCTCTTTTTTATTGGAATCAAGTTGAATTTATAAGCAAAGCTAGGAGAATTAACATCTTTATGATTGAGTTTTCAAACCCAAGAACATGGAATGTGTTTCCATTTTTTTAAGTCTACTTTTCTATCTTACAAATATGGGGTGTTTTTTGGTTGTTGTACTCATTTGCATATAGTGCACAGTTCTTGTTAAATTTATGCCTTGATTTTTTTTAATTAATTTATTTTTGCTGTGTTGGGTCTTCATTTCTGTGCAAGGGCTTTCTCTAGTTGTGACAAGTGGGGGCCACTCTTCATTGCGGTGCGCGGGCCTCTCACTATCGTGGCCTCTCTTGTTGTGGAGCACAGGCTCCAGACACGCAGGCTCAGTAGTTGTGGCTCACGGGCCTAGTTGCTCCATGGCATGTGGGATCCTCCCAGACTAGGGCTCGAACCTGTGTCCCCTGCATTAGCAGGCAGATTCTCAACCACTGCGCCACCAGGGAAGCCCTATGCCTTGATATTTTTATTGTTGTTTATAAATAGAGTCCTTTCTTCTAGTATATTTTTCAGCTGGATATTGTATATATTAAGGTTATTGATTCTGTATTTAATTTTATATACTACAACTTTCCTAAATTATCTTATTTGTAGTTATTTTTACGTTATTTTCTTTTGAATTTTTTAGACATATAATTATTATCATTTGCAAAAAGAAATAGTTTACCTCTTCCATTCCAGCTCCTGTGCCTTTAGTTTTTTTAGACCTTGTCTAATGGCATTAGGTAATATGTTCCGTACAATGTTAAATGGTAGTGGTGATAGTCTTGTTCCTGACTTTATTGGGAATAACATTAAGTAAGAATCTGACTTTCGAGTTCACAGACACACACACAAACACACCATGAATAAGGTACTGTTCCAGCACATTCTATTTTAAAAAAAAGGATAATGGCACACAACGTCTGAAGAGCCAGTCCGTGTATAATTGGTCTTGAATGAATCTGGGTTTCTCATTGAGAGTCAAGAACTGCAGGGAAATATAAAAGTCTAAGAGATAACTCTAAAAGATCCATTAATTCCTACTTTATTGAGTGTTAGTTGAGTACTTTTTAAATCACAAGTGACTGTTAGATTTTTTTTGCGAAATGCCTTTTTGGCATCTGTGAAAATAACATAATTTTCTCATGTATTAATATGATGTATTATTTGATTCCTTAATAATTAACCACCCTGCATTTGGTCATAATGTACTGTTTTTTAAATATGTTGTTGGATTCTCTTTGCTAGTATTTTTTTTTTTTTTTGCGGTATGCGGGCCTCTCACTGCCGTGGCCTCCCCCGCCGCGGAGCACAGGCTCCGGACGCGCAGGCTCCGGACGCGCAGGCTCAGCGGCCATGGCCCACGGGCCCAGCCGCCCCGCGGCACACGGGATCCTCCCAGACCGGGGCACGAACCCGCATCCCCTGCATCAGCAGGCGGACTCTCAACCACTTGCGCCACCAGGGAGGCCCTCTTTGCTAGTATTTTATTTAAGATTTTTGTATCTGTATTCATAAGGGAGACTAGTCAGTCATGTTCTTTATGTTAATTGCTTTTCTTTTACATAATGAAAGTTAGGTCCTATATACGAGAGAAGACCATCAAATAGTCCGTTAAGACCAGTAAATCCTTAGATTCTAATGTGATTACTTTATACTCTAAACCAGAAATTGCCCTGGCACCGTGGAATGCTGGTGTACAGCTCCAGCCTACAGTCAGTCCTCACTTTTATATTTGTCCTTCTGCCTCTGGGTTATAAACTTACATTTCTGAATGCACAGCATCCTTGAGTGCCTTAAATCGAGAGACGACAGCCTTTCTCTCTCCATGGATGTGAGCCAGGGGCTTCGGCTTCTTGTGAATACATTTCTAGCTGAAACTCTGTTTAACCCAAAGTTATGCCTTCCCCAGCAAGAATATTACATTTGAAGCTTCTCATTAATACTTTTACAGTATCTTCTCCCTCCTCTTATACAAGATCTCTGTATCCCAAGAATTACAATTCTATAGTTGTGGCATTAATTTTATCTTATGGAGACATTCTGATCCATTTAAAATATTTCATTAATTTTTTTAAAGCATAATTAAGTAGATTTTGGTAGCAATGGTAGGGTAAGAAGAAAGGGCTCAAACATGTGAAGAAAAGCCAAAACTCATTATTTTAGTGTAGTCCCCGTGTGTATTTTAAATCAGCTTCTAATTTACTTGTCCTATTAGATGTGCTTAATGAAAGTTAGACTAAATGCATGCTTTTAATAAAACTCTCTAGCAGTGCTGTCATCAAAACTGGAATTTTTCCCCTATTTGTTCTTACAGAGGACATAAAGATAAGATATTTGTGGTAAAGTGTAACCCACACCATGTTGACAGACTGGTTACGGTTGGGATCAAGCACATCAAATTCTGGCAACAAGCAGGTACTATTGTTAGAGTTTATCCTTTATGTGGTTGAAAGTTTTACTCCAGCTGGGAAAAAGAACAACAACCAACACCACTACCTAGCCTATCTCTGCAATCTAAAATTAAAGTATGCCTAAAAGACGTTTGCTCCCAAATAATGTTTGAGCTGTGAAGCTTAGAACACTCTATATGATGCCATGCATATTCATCAATATCTAGAAAGCTTTGGGAAATGTTCTGCTGTGAAAATAATTATTTTTATATTCAGTCATCCATTCTGAAAGCAGTGATTATGTTGGACTACTGAGCAGGAAATAATCACTTTAGTTGGATGAATACAATTTTCAATATTGTGAGGGTTCTTTTATTTATAACTGCATTTAGCACATGAATTAAATATGACACACAGTACACACAGTAAGTGGTCAAAATAAACACTTGTGGTTTATAATGCTGATAATAAGGATGAGTAAATAAGCAGGGCAAAACATGGAAGGATATCTTGTTTTTCTCACTAATAGGTCAGACCTTTCATTGGGACTGTTTCTGAATTCTTAGTATCAACTTTGGTACCAAGCCCAATCTTTTACTGGGCAAAACATAAATAAGCTACTGTTCCAATGCCTTCTGCTTTTGAAGAAAGGGTCATGGCACCCACCATGTCTGGAGAGCCAGCCTGCCTACAGTTGTCTGGAATGAGTCTGGGTTTCTCAGTGCTAATAAGAAAGTAGAGGGAAATGTGAACATTTAAGGAACAAATCTGATGTACTTCTCCTACACAGTGATTCATTTTTCTCACCCCAAAGTCACTGTGATAAAAATCGAGGCAAAACATACATAAAACATGTTTACATTTTACATTACAGCCACTGCTGTTTTCACTTGCTTAGGTCAGCATTCAGGAAGACTTCCCTGGCTCCCCAGGGCACTCAGTCACCCCTTCCTCTGGCTGGCACAGAACTTGCGCTGAAGCTTGGTTAGAGATGTATATTGCGTTCTCTCCTCAACCAGACCTTAAGTTCCTGAAGGCAGGAACTCTTCCTTTTCACCTTTATACCCCAGTGTCAACCACTGTGCCCACCACAAAGTAGGGATTCAACAAGCACTGAATTAATGCGTGAAGGAGAAAACCTTTTATAATGTTTTTGTTATGATGTTTTCTGCCATTTTAATACATCTTTATGTAGACACATAATGTAGACACACTGGGTTTTTCACTGAAGATAGTCATTCTAAATGTCCATAGAAGGTGTCACTTTTTCAAAAAGTAATAAATACTCTTGGTCTACTCCAGGTGGGGGCTTCACTTCTAAAAGAGGAATTTTTGGAAGTGTTGGAAAGTTAGAAACAATGATGTGCGTTTCTTATGGGCGAATGGAAGATCTGGTGTTCTCAGGAGCAGCTACTGGAGATATTTTTATTTGGAAGGATATTCTCCTATTAAAGACAGTGAAAGCTCATGACGGGCCCGTGTTTGCTATGTATGCATTGGATAAGGTATAGTCTATTTTCCTCATTAGCTTTCTAAAAGTTTAAGTTAGGCTTAGGAAGGTCCACACCAAGAGGATGCCTGTGTGTAAAAACAGTACCCTCTGAATTAGGAAGTAGTTGTCATGAATGGAGAGACCACAAATGGTCTTTAAATTTCTCTTTTGTTTATAATTATTTCTTTATGGCAACTTCTCTTTTCTGTTTTCGCACTTTTTCTTCCTGGCTGTCACTTCTAAGAACTCCTTAAGAAGTGTTGGGATAAATGCAGACACGCAGTAGCAAGAGAGTCCTGAGAAATATTCAACACAGTCTTCCACCTCGGTGGCACAATGAGCAGAGACCTGGAAGTGCCTGGTGTTTGGATTATTGTCCCTCCCATCAGTATGACCTGAAGTTATGTTGATAACCAGCTTGTTCCTGTGTAGACAGGCTCAGTTTTAACAAGCGTGTCAGAGTCAAGTCTTTTCACTGGCTGTGTTAGTCAGGGTCCTCCAGGGAAACCGAACCAGTAGGATGTAGATATAGACAGAGATATACACATACATGTACATATACATATACAAAAAGGAGATTTATTATAAGGAGTTGTCTCATGGAGTTATGGAGGCTGAGAAGTCCCACTTAAGCCATCTGCAAGCTGGAGACCCAGAAAAACCGATGGTGTAATTCAGTTCAAGCCCAAAGGCCTGAGAACCAGGGGAGCCAATGGTGTAAATCCCAGTCTGAAGGTGGGAAAAGATAAGATGTCCCAGCTCAATCAGTGAGACAGGAAAAAGGAGGGTGATTTTGTCCTTCCTCTACCTTTTGTTCTATTCAAGCTCTCAATGAATTTGATGATGTCCATCTACATTGGGGAAGGCAGTTTACTGAATCTAGCAATTCAAATACTGATCTTATCGAGAAACACCCTCACAGACACACACAGGAATCATATTTAACCTGGGCACCCTGTGGCCAGTCAGTTGACACATAAAATTAACCATCACACCAGCTGTATTTCTACTCAAGCTCATCTTTGTCCTGATCTGTCCCTGGCCTTGCAGTGTTGTTTTAAATAAAGATCACACTTGGGAATTCCCCAGTAGTCCAGCGGTTAGGACTCCCTGCTTCCGCTGCAGGGGGCACGGGTTCAGTCTCTGGTTGGGGAACTAAGATCCTGCATGCCTTGAGGCACGGCAAAAAATAAATAAATAAATAGATCACACTTACCTTCAGTGCCCTTAAAACACTTTCCTCAATCAATTTGCCAGAAAATATCAATTTTTTGTTCACTGCTAGTTTGCTGATGGTACCAGTTTATGTGTGCTCTCTGACCTCCAAACAGTCTAAGCCACCTAATACACCTTATTAAACCAAGCCTCATTTTGCATTTACCTGTTCCCAGGTAAATATGCTGATCCCGCTATGGAAGTAGGTTCTTGTTAGATGTGCAACTACAATGGTTGTTTTAGTGGTTAAGATGTTTTTCATTAGCAAATTTGTTTTTGATTAAACTTCAAGTTTTAGAAAAGATTAAAGCAGAATGCAAAGTTTTTTGTAGACTCAGAAGTTGATGTGATATAACTTGTTTAAACTCTTTTATTGCTTGATAACTTAAGCTGAAAAATCATGGGAAATGGCAGGGATATCACATTATACTATACTGCATTTAAATTTAATTTGGAGAGTGAATGTCCCCAGGTTCACAATCTATAATAAGGATATTTAATGTAACAAACTTCCAAAATATTATTTCCTTGTGAACTTCATTGAAATGAAGTACATTAGAAGTTTCTGAGAAAACAGAATGAATTACTCAGTATTGTTCTTTAAAAAAAAAAAAAAAACTTTTTAAAGAACAGTTTGTATATGTAAGTTGCCAAAAAGGAAAACTAATAAAGCCAAGAAATCATAAGCTTAGAACAAGAGTAAAAATCATCATCTAGCAAAAAATACCCAATATGTTAAACTTTTTACTTTCCAGGTTTTGTAAAAATTAATCTGGATTTTAATTATTGTGGAAATTGTTGTGTATTGAACAAAATAGCAGGATAGTTTTGTTATATGAAATACCTAAATTACTCTTAATAATAAATAATGATGTTTTTCCTGGAAGTAAATATTTTAAAATATTTAACAGTCATTTTTAATTGTAATGTTAATTCCAGTTCATTCAGCAGGAGTATATGAGATACCAGAAACTCTGCCAGGCTTTGAGGTTGGTCCTTTTCTGTAAGAATCCGCATTCCAGTCAGGGGACTGGGCACAGAAATGACCGTCCATGATTCAGGGTGCCAAATTCCAACCAATGGTCTGAAGAAAGTGAAATGGACACACAATGAGAAAGTGTTTAATCCTGCTAGAGAAATAGGGGAGAGAAGCTTCCAGAAAATATTATATTAATATTATGTTATCATTCAGATTTTTCAGTCTCCTATACTTAGGAAGAAAACACAAACAAAGCTTCTTTACCCAAGGGGAAATCCTTTTGAGGCTGGGTGGGTACCTTGTCATTTTGATGTGTATATAATTCTTCTAATGTGTGCCTTCACAGGGTTTTGTAACAGGTGGAAAGGATGGAATCGTGGAACTCTGGGATGATATGTTTGAAAGATGCTTGAAGACTTATGCCATTAAAAGAGCAGCATTGTCAACCAGCTCAAAAGGTGCCACTCCCGAGTATGCAGTAGAAATCTTTCTGTTCATAGAGATGGAAAAAGTAGTACTAAGTTCTTGGAAAACCATCACCAAATCAACTGTCTTTTTTTCTTCCACATTCAGAGCCCTTGGCTCCTGGTAGAAATATCAAGGATAATTGCCTACTACCTAGTACTTTGGAACTATAAAAACAGAATTTATATAATGATTACAATCATTTTATTTTTTATTATATTAAATAGAACATTTGAAGTATTAAATGCAATTTTTCCTCCTCAGGCTTGCTTTTGGAAGATAACCCTTCAATTCGTGCCATCACTTTGGGACATGGACATATCCTGGTGGGAACGAAAAATGGAGAGATCCTGGAAATTGACAAGAATGGCCCAATGACACTGCTCATTCAGGTACTGTGTTTGCACACATCCTAAACCACAGTTCACACCAGAGCTGGAACCAGGGTGAGGCAACGGGGGACACTTAGGGCGCAAAATTTAAGGAGACACTCACTTTCAGAGTCAGGCAAATGCTATCTTAATCATCTATTGCTGTATAACAAATTGTCACAAACTTAGCAGCTTAAAACAAAAACATTCCTTATCTTATGGTTTCTGCAGGTCAGGAATCTGAACACAGTTTAACTGGGTCCTCTGTTTAAGGTTTTATAAGGCTGCAATAAGGGGCAGGGCTGTGGTCTCATCTGAGGCTTAACTGTGGAAGGATCTGCTCCAAGGTCACTCGAGTTGTTGGCAGAGTTCAGTTCATTGGGGATGCAGGACTGAGGGATTCCGTTTTTTGCTGGCTATTGGCCAGAGGCCACCCTCAGCTCTCAGAGGCTGCCTATAGTTCCTTGTCACATGGGGTTCCCCAACATGGCTGCTTGCTTCCTCAAAGAGAGCAAGGGAAAGAGGAAAAATGGGTACTACTGTGCCTTTAAGTAACTTCAAATAACATAATCATATCATCACATACGTGTAATCATGAACATCCATCCCCTTTGCCATATCTTATTGGTTGGTAACAAGCCACAGGCTATACCACACTCAAAGGGAGGTGGTTACACAAGAGTGTGAAAACCAGGAGCATCATGAGGGTCACCTCTCCAGTACAGTCTGCCCTTTGGCCACCAATTAATCATGTCCCTACCACATGCAAAATACATCCCCCCTCCCAAGGTCCCCAAGAGCCTTATCCCATCATAGTATCTGTTCAAAGTCCATAATCTCATTGTCTAAATCAGGTCCAGGTGTGGGTGGGGCTTCTTGGGTATATTTCCTCTTGACCTGTCAAAATCTGTCAAACTAATAAAAATTATTTGCTCTGCATACACCAAATATATGTGTCTCCTTAGATTTTGTGCATCATTCTAGTCTCAGCCTTGATTCACATAAACATATAACATACTCTTCACACTTCCTCTCCCCTCAAAATGTTATTCAGGTAAAATCAGATTAAAATAAACAACAGAATCCTTTAAGATCGTAGAAGTGATCACATGTCACCTGAGGGAGTGGGAGTCTGTGGAGGTGAGGAGGTAGTCCTGTCCAGTTTGGTGATGGATAGGCCATAGTTACAGGTGGAAGAGGCACGGGCAGGGATGAGGGTGTGGATTCAGAAGGTAGAGTGGAAAGAATATGCACTGGTTATCTAAGCTTTAGGACTTCTGTGGGTCTGAGGAGCTAGGCCTCCTTCCCTGACCTGATGCACGCCTGCAGCCTTGCTGTATTAAGACTAGCCTCCAAAATCCCACTGAAAGGGGCCCTCTGATTTGCTACACGTGAGAGCAGATCTGCACACACATCACGGATTAGAGTGCATGTGCTCAGACCCCACCCTGGGTATCCTGAATAAGAATCTGTGTTTTAAAAAAAGTTCTGTGTTAGAAGCAAACCTCAGAAGCTCTGTAGCTGATTGCTACAGGCAGCCCAGATTGGGAACTGTGCTGAGATGCGTCCTTGAGGGGAGATTTCTTTATTCTGCAGCTGCACTTGCCTTCGTTTTCCTTGACCATGACTTTTTATTTAATTTTATTGAAAGTTCAGTGTTTCTTTCTTTTTAATCCTCAAATTTTTGAGACTTTAAATTGTTTGCCACATGCTATATTGCTAAGTATGTTGTAAGATTTATACTACAATATGATTTAAATAGCACCGTAAAATTTAAACTCTACATTTTCAAATTTTAAAAAGTAAATAATAGCTGAGCTAATTTTGTTTAAATATGTTTTAAACTTGACAATAAAGGCTTTTCACTTTTTCATTCTCTACAACTCTATTCTTTACTATATTTGTTTCTGTTGTTCTAATAATGCAAATAACCACAGGTGCCATTTATTGAGCACCTACTATGTGTCAGGCAATACTGTTGTACAAAATTCCTCTCTCATCTCCATGACAGCTTTGCTTAGTTGTAATTGTTTTATAGAAGAGGGGCTCAAAACCCAGTAAACTGCCCACAGCCACATGCTAAGAACTGCAGGGCTGGGATTCACACCAAGCTTTGTCGGGTACCAGAGCCTTTTCTTTGTCACTCCACCAGACTGTTCTCCACATGCCTCAGCATGGAGACTGCATGAAAACAGTGCAGAAGGCATGACCCCCTAAGCACTGGGCAGGCAGGCGGTGGAGCTGGGAAGACCATCTTCTCTCCTTACACGTGTGCCATTCTTTTCCTTTATCTCAGCATCTCTCTTTCCTCTTCCAGTCTATCAATCATTTGCCATCTCCTCCTAGGTAGAACTCAGTAGTTCAGTTCAATCAGTGTTTGTTGGGCTCCTGCCAAGACCAGCCCTGTGCTCTGTGTGGTGGAATAGGGCTTACTCTAGGGGCTGACAGTCCTTTCCTGAGAGGTGGACACCGAGAGAAAGTTAAGGAATAGTAGAGGCAGCGTGGTTAAGACCATCAACTATCCTGCTGTGGGGAGATTTCAGAACCATTTTTCTCGTTTCTGTAGCACGGCAATTCAACGTTACTTGGAATAGATTGCTTTTTTTTTTTTTAAGAGAATAGGTTGGGGGGAGGAGAGAAGAGACAGGAGGTGAGTTCTGAAAATCCCCATTGTATACACTTTGAATATAATCAACTGTCAATTATGCAGCTGGTTATTATTAGCTTTAGGATGGTCAGGAGGAAAGTAAAGTCCCAAGCTCATTTCCTTGTGCCACTCGAGACTTCCAGCCTGCTTCACTCACTGTCCGTTCCTATAGGGTCCAGGAATTAAAGTACATAATCATATTAGATTAAAGAAATACCATTTAAAATCAATATATGATGCAGTGGTTTGAAAGGGTCTCAGAGCCCCACAACGCTGTCCTCTGTGTGCAAAAGGCAAAAGGACTCAGTCTGTAAAAGAGCCCCAAGCAGATCCAGTCTGGTGGAGAACAAGGGAGGGCTCACACCTGACCCATCCTCTGACGGTGGCCTCGGGGGTGGGAGGCTTCTAAAGGGAAGGAAACTAGAAAACTGGGGATGTTGGGTGCTCCAAATCTAATAAATTCAAAACCAATATCTACGCCCTTCTCAGATATTTGAATGTCAGCTGTATTGGGAACTTTGTATCTTCTGCCAAATTACTGTTTTGCTCAAACAGCTTCCCAGTTAAACCGGAATCTTCCAATTTCTCTTTGGAGAGCCACCTGTTCCCCAAAGCGTTCCAACTACAAACACCTTTCAGATGACTGTGTGTGGTCTTCCTTTTTGCTTTACTAAGCAAAGCCTTTTTATAATTAGCCCCTAAAAGCAGAAATTCAGTAAACAATCTGGTCTGTTTTATTGTTCCGTATCTAATCTGTTCATTACACTGCTTTACTGAGTGACAAGTTAGAAAAATCAGATTCATTTTCTCCCTAATTGTTCATTCGTTAAACACTGCTTCATCTCAGTTATTATTCTAAGCCAGTTAAGTGTGTTTGTGGCAAGACGTCGGCATGTGGAATTGGTCCAATGCCTATCAAGCCCCTTTCGGTTTTCTGTGCTCCATGGATAGAACAATTTGTGAATAAATGCTGACCCTGAGCTATACCCAGGATGCTTGAAATGAAAATTTAGTTCTCTCTAATCTGCTCTGCCAAATCTGCATTCAAAGAACTGAAATAGAATTAATTAACAAGAATATTCCTGTCCAATTCCTCTGACAGAGATAAGTGGTACCTCCATTTTTTAGAATATGGTTTTATGGAAGAAAGTGGTTTGTGTCATTGTGACCAAGCTGTTTTATGAAAAGATACATATATACTGTGTTTATTCAATGTCAAACAACAGGATAAAATGAGAGCAGTTCCTTATTTACTCGGATGTTTCTAAATGGAAAGATGTTCAGCATCATATAAACAAAACCTAGGAGCAATGTGAGTCCCTTCTTTGCTTTCCAAATGGATGCTTTAGCATCACGCAGGCCCAGCTTTAGATTCAAGTTCAAGCAAAAAATTTATCCAGTACAATCATTTTGGCTCCAGGAAACTCAAACTGTGTTTGCTCATATTTGAACCTGTTTGGGATACTCGCGGCAAGGGCTAGCCGAGAAGCATGAACTGGTTTTTGTTGCCCCGTTTCCTCCCCTACAGGGGCACATGGAAGGAGAAGTATGGGGGCTGGCGGCTCACCCTCGCCTGCCTGTCTGCGCAACAGTGAGCGACGATAAAACACTGCGGATCTGGGAACTGTCCTCCCAGCACCGTATGCTGGCAGTACGGAAACTCAAAAAAGGTACGTGATGTCCCCGTACACATCTGTAAAAGTATTTACACCCAAAAGTATTGGATTCATTCGTCTGTTCATCCAGCTAATATTTACCGAGCGCACCTATTACATGCCCCCAGATATGCTGGGTGATGGGGGTTTAGTGTTTGTTGCTACACATATAGCTTAATCACCTGGAGAATCGTTCCAGAAGGCTGGCCTGATCTATCAGTGCCCGGCTCTATTCTTTATTTCCTTGCACTGCACAGACATTTACCACCTGGGGGCAATATGTCCTTCCTCTTCTCATCTAGAACTGTGGGCACCAGTTGAAACTCATCAGCTTGTAAAGAATGCTGCTTATTTTTATGCCTAAGAGTCTCCAGAACTGATTTTATTACTGAAAAATGAAAGTCAGTTTAAAAATAATAGTTAATACCAAGAAACGAATAAATATGTATTGAACACCCGTATGCACTAGAGCTAAGAGGTATACCAAGAAGTGCAAATTCAGCAAACATTTATTGAGCAGCTTCTGTATATCAGGCACTGGGGATCCCAGGATGAACAGTCCCGTCTCTAGTGTCAGAGACGGACAAGATTTGAACAGATTCCCAGCAACGGCTGGTCCATTCAAATTGGGTAACTTGAGAAGCGTCTCAGAACGGGACTATTTATAAAGGGGTGGGCAGGGTATAGGAAATGACCAGGGCTGGTGCAGCACGATGCAGCTAGTAACAGCCGGGTACCATTGCCAGCCCTGGGCCTGAAGGGACAAGAGGAGGGGCAGCTGCTGGAACCTTGACAGTGAGAGCTGTGTGAGACGACAGCCTGGCAGGGGCTGTGATCGTCAGCCCGGAGGTTCAGCCAGCATGCAGTGACCCCACAGGGAGGCAGCCAAGGGAGCACATGCCCCAGCCTCCCTGTGCTTTATCCTTCCTTCCCTGTTACCCTCCCTCCAGTCTCCTGCTGCCCCTTGACCAAATGAATCAGAAGCCAGGGGGTGAGGGGCCCACTGATCGAGTCCAGGAAGGCCAGCTCCTGGCACAGAGCAGGGCGGAGAGTGGGTGAGGACAGACAAACAAAAGATCTCTGGCACAAGCAAGGTATCATGGAGGCTCAGGGTAAGGCCCACAGCCAGAGACAGCTCCATCAGGGAGGAAACCTAAGAGCCGAGGCTCAAAGGACTTGTGAAAGTTAAGAAAGGAAAGGGTGAGATTGGGGCCTGGCCCCAGAGTATTTGTGCTAGGTACTTTTTTTTTTTTGCGGTACGCGGGCCTCTCACTGTTGTGGCCTCTCCCACCACGGACGGAGCACAGGCTCCGGACGCGCAGGCTCAGCGGCCATGGCTCACGGGCCCAGCCGCTCCGCGGCATGTGGGATCTTCCCGAACCGGGGCACGAACCCGCGTCCCCTGCATCGGCAGGCGGACTCTCAACCACTGCGCCACCAGGGAGGCCCGCTAGGTACTTTTATAAATAGACATGGGGAGAGTATTCTAGGGGGATAAAATGAAAAAAGGCGTCAAGACAGTAGTGACAGTCATGACAGTGGCTCATATTGCTGAGCCAGTAACCATGCTAGCACTTTGCCTTTGGTCTTCATGGGAACCCAGGGAGTAAGGCCTTTTTAACTTCCACTTACAAATCAGGAAGCTGAGGCACAGAGAACTTAAGTCATTTGCCCAGAGTTGCACAGCTAGTAAGTGATGGAACTGAGTTCATACTCAGGCAGCGTGGCTTCAGAGAGCACACCTGTGGCCCCTGCATGATGGTGCCTCCCTCCACCATATTGCCTCTCTTCACACTGGACTTCTGGGTCTCAGTAGGTAGTGGAGCCAGGATTCAAACCCAAGTCTGACTCCAAAGCCCATGCTCTTACCCACTACAGGACTGAATCATTTGGCCACTAATTTGTACTGGGGAAATAACAGACCAAGTCCTCGCTGTGACTGACTTGAATATCAGCCAATGGACTTTATTCACTAGGTTAAAAATTAGTTCAAAAGAACAACTAACACATCTAAGTTAGGATGGCCATTCAACCCAGTTTACAGCTGGTGTCCTGGTGTAATTATTAATAGCTCTCCCTTTTGCTGTCAAGTGTCATCATTCATACAATAAATTTTTATTCTTAACCTAATCGTGCTGTCCCTCCTCAAGGGCTGGTCTTTCTGTTCTTTCAGCACTAGCACCATGCCTGATTCATAGTAGGTAAATAACTGCAAAGTGAATGGATGAAGAAAGGAAGGAAGGTATATTATACTTCAGATGAGCCAATTTAAAGTTATTGGTGTGGGGCTTCCCTGGTGGTGCAGTGGTTGAGAGTCCACCTGCCGATGCAGGGGACACGGGTTCGTGCCCCGGTCCGGGAAGATGCCACATGCCACGGAGCGGCTGGGCCCATGAGCCATGGCCGCTGAGCCTGTGCGTCCAGAGCCTGTGCTCCGCAACGGGAGAGGCCACAACAGTGAGAAGCCTGTGTACCGCAAAAAAAAAAATTAAATTAAAAATAAAATTAAAAAAAATAAAGTTATTGGTGTGAACATGGCTTTTCAGCCTGCTCTGAACAGTGGCTGAGGGGTGGGTGTGGAAGCTCAGTTTGGAATGCCTTAGCACAAGGCAGCATGACTGTCCCATCCTAGGGCTGTGCTCACCAAAGTCTTAACAATAAGAAGAACAGGACCAGGGAGGGGCCTATCCTTAAATAGGATTCTTATTAAATATACCCCCTCACCGAGTCCATGCTCTGCATTTGGAAATGTCTCCCTGTGACCCTACAAAGCAGTAGAAAGCATTGATCGTGTAGCACCCTCAGCCCAGTTTTGCAGACACCCTTGGAGAGAATGTCTATATTCCATTCTTCTCATGACAGAAGAGACAGGAACAAAATCTTCCACCTCTAGAATTATGGATTATAATCACGGATCAGAGAATTAGAGTGACTAAAAGTAGAACAACAAGGTGCTCTAAAGTAAGTTCTGTGTGTAAAGCATGATAGGAAAAAAATTAGTTTCCAGAAATTTTATTACAGAACTCCCATTCTTAAATATCACGTCTTGGGAGCAGAAATACTGGTTATATTAATTATTTATTCCTTTTCCCCCTTCACTCTACTTGTCTTTTGAAAACTCCAGGTATTCAGATACAAAGAAATGAATGGATAAACCTCAAAAAAATTGAAAACTTATTTTTAATATTATGATCATTGTCCTTGGGTTTGGAGGGAAGAGATGTTCTAAATTATGAAGTTTTAGTTCTTCTCACCAGGAGTGTTAATTTAAAGACACAGTCACATGTCCATGAGCATATGCACATTTCCCCATCTCTGCATTTGCTTTGTTTGGTAGCAAAGTCTCGGATCATAACAGTGCTCTTTGTGGATTCTTTTGTAGGTGGAAGATGCTGTGCTTTCTCCCCTGATGGGAAAGCCTTAGCAGTTGGCTTGAATGATGGGAGTTTCCTGGTTGTAAATGCCGACACTGTTGAAGACATGGTCTCCTTCCATCACAGAAAAGAAATGATCTCTGACATTAAATTTTCAAAAGGTGAAGATGACAGCAAAAACTTTTTAAAACATGTTGGGACAAAAAGTTACAAGAGTGGACCTTTTATAAATATTTCCTTGACCTTTAACCCATTTAAAAATGCTAAGTTCCTGGAAATAAATTCCCACATAAAATGTTTTGGTGTTAACCACTCACTTTTTCTTTATAGATACAGGAAAATACCTTGCTGTGGCGTCCCATGATAACTTTGTGGATATTTACAACGTCCTTACAAGCAAAAGGGTTGGCATCTGTAAAGGTGCTTCTAGTTACATTACACACATTGACTGGGACTCTAGAGGTAAAGTATGTTGTGGCTTTTAAAATATAATTTCAGTTTTTAAAAATCATGTCCATTCATATACTGTTTCCAGAGCAAATGGCAGTTGAGTTTTAAAGAAAAACAGAGGGGGAAACTCACAACAGAAGTGGTTGTAATTTTAGAACCCAGAGGCAGCTGCTGTTAACATTTTGAGTATTTTTCCATATTATTATTATTATTATAATTATTACTACCACTACTACTACTATTATTACTACCACTACTATAATTATTATTATTTTAATTATTTTATTTATTTCTGGCTGTGTTGGGTCTTCATTGCTGCGCGTGGGCTTTCTCTAGTTGCAGCGAGTGGGAGCTACTCTTCATTGCGGTGTGCCGGCTTCTCATTGTGGTGGCTTCTCTTTGTTGCAGAGCACGGGCTCTAGGTGCACAGGCTTCCGTAGTTGTAGCATGTGGGCTCAGTAGTTGTGGCTCGCGGGCTCTAGAGCGCAGGCTCAGTAGTTGTGGCACACGGGCTTAGTTGCTCCGTGGCACGTGGGATCCTCCCGGACTGGGGCTCAAACCCGTGTCTCCTGCATTGGCAGGCAGATTCTTAACCACTGTGCCACCAGGGAAGTCCCTATAATTATTATTAACTCAAGCTATTGAGTTTTATGACTGCTGAAGATATATGCTGCCTTCTATTACCATAGCAAGCCACCACTTCATCTCTGAGTATGGCATGCTGTGTCCTTGCCTTGTATCTCCTCCTTACTGCATTCCCTTTTCCTACCAATTCTCCATCTCCCAGAGAACTGCCCAAGAGGTTTCAAGTAATTTTCATCCTCCATTGAAGGTAGGAAGCTACATTCAGCTCACCTAGAGTTTCTCTGGTTTCTCTCAAAACTCCCAACCTACACCCTACCTCCTCCAAGTCATGCCCACAGATGCCATGGGGATTTGTCTGTTTATTTATGTAACAAATCTAGCTCTTGCCATGTGCAGTCTTAAGCCAGAAAATGTGGAGGATCCAGAAGGAAGTGAGACGTGGTTCCTACTGCAAAGTTTATAACTTAGTGCGGGAGACATGCTTGTACCTGAACAATATAAGAGCACAGACTGGGTAAAACAGGGAGTAAGAAATGGTGGGTCACAGGGGAAGTGGTGAGCAGGGGCTCAGAGTGGGCCAAGCCAGCATTAAGTACCCAGGGTGCAGCATCCGTGCTCTGGGGTGGGTCACTTTTAAAACCCATCCCGGGGACATGGCTGATGTTGGAGTCCGGGGCAGATTGCTTTGGAACAGGCAGGGTCTCAGCTTTCAGAGAAGTTTTAGTCTGTTGTGGTAGTAAGTGGTGTCTCTGAGGAAAGAGTTCCCAGGGGAATCCATGGAGCCTTCATAGAAGGAGTGACCTTTGAGATGGATCTTGAAAGCTGAGTAGAAGTTCACCAGATGGCGACATCTGAGACAAGCGTCCCAGGCTCTGAAGGATCAGGGTGTGCCACTACGTGGAGGTGGGAAGAAGAACGGGGGATTAAGAAGCAGTAATGCTGAGCGGCTGCGGGCGGGAAGGGCAGGGAAAGCAGAGAGGCCAAGACCCGAAATAAAGGAGCTGTTACCTCACGCCAGGAAATTTAACCCCAAACTTTATCCTGTAGGCATTAGGTACCTCTGAGGGATTAGAGTGAGGCATTCCCTGCCATCCTGGGGAGGGTGAGTAAGCCTGGAGTTAGAAAGCAGCTAAAATAAACCAGGAGAAAGAGATGATGAGGGCCTTGACCCAAGAGAGGTTATTTCAGAGATGCCAGAATATTTTATTTCACGTATTTCTTGAAGTAGTGGCCGTAGACTGATCCTTCTGCCAGGCAGGGATTTACTTGTAGCTGTACTTGCTGCACCAGAATTTGGACTTAAGTGTTACAACCCGCAGGTGTTTCACACCGTGCAATAGATGGGAAGAAGGCATGCATGTCATTTATTGTGAGAGGTACAAGTCCCAAGAAGGGCAAAGGGAGATCAGATAATTCCTCTCACTTTCACGTCAGGACCATCCAGATCCAGTGCCGAGGGCTTAGACTGGCATGTATGATCAAACAGGACACTGGCCCGGGAGACATCTAGGAACCAGCGAGGTCCAGGGGGTGAATGGAAGCAGCTGCCTCTCACCCACCTTCTTTGATATTCTATGCTTTATCGTTTTTTTAAAAAGCAAGGATTTCACCCTATTTGTTCTCTGGCTAACATCCCTAGATATGCCCCTTTGTGAGAAAGCTTTAGAACAGTGAGGGTCATCTTTATGCGTATGTAGAATAGAGTGTGGTGAGTTTTATTTAGAACCCAACACACACACACACACACACACACAAAACACCTGACACAATATGTGAATCCCACCACTATGATGACCATTAGCGGGTTAAAACCAATTATTATTTACATTTTATGGAGTGAAGGACCAAGAGAAATTGGGGCATAGGAAGAATATGTTTTGATTGGGAAGATTTCTTTAAAATTATTTTTAATTGTGGTAAAGTACACCTAGCATAAAATTTACTGTCTTCACCATTTTGAGTATAGAGTTCAGTGGCATTAAATACATCTACATTATTGTGCAACCACCATCCCCATCCATCTCTAGAACTCTTTTCATCTTATAAAATTGAAACCCTATACCCATTAAATAGTAATTCCCCCTTCTCCATCCCCCAGTCCCTGACAAGCACCATTCCACTTCATGTCTCTATGAATTTGACTATTCTAGGTGCTTTATATAAGTGGAATCATACAGTATCTGTCTTTTTGTAACTGGCTTATTTCATTTAGCATAATGTCCTGAAGGTTCATCCATGTTGTAACGTGTCAGAATTACTTTCCTTTTTAAGGCTGAATAGTATTCCATTGTGTGTGTATACCACATTTTGTTTATCCATTCATCCATCAGTGGTTACTTGAGTTGCCTACAACTTTTGGCTCTTGTGAATAATGCTGCTTTGAACAGGGTGTACAGTTCTTTTGAGTATTTGCCCAGAAGTGAAATTTCTGGAAAAAATGATAATTCCACTTTTAATTTTTTGAGGAACCACCATACTGTCTTCCACAGCAGCTGCACCATTTTACATTCCCACCAACAGTGCACAAGGGTTTCAAGTTCTCTGCATCCTCACCAACATTTGTTATTTTCTGTTTTGTTTTTGATAGTAGCTATCCTAAATGGCGATGAGATGGGACATTGCAGTTGTATTTACATTTGGGGAAGGTTATTTTTTTTTTATTCTTCAAATGTGTTGTAGGCCCTCTGTCAGATGTAGGGATATAAAGAGGAATAAACCCCGGATGGGAAGAATAAACCCTTGGCGGGGATCAGTGGGCTGCCACCATAGAGGGGCCTGGGCGGAGGTCGGTATTGAGGTCCTTAGTGTGGAGCCATCACTTTGCAGGGAGAGAGGCAAACCTCACTATTTCCATAATTCTGCCCAAAGCCAGAGTCTGTGGTCCAACTAGCACATAGGGTGATGGGAAAGACAGAGTAAGGAGGCCAGGGTCTTTAAAAAGCCACTTTGCCTCTCATCCGAAGTGGCCCCTTCCGTCAGTTAAGAGAATCAGACCAAATGGTTTCTGTGGCCTGAGAGGAGAACAGAATATTTTTGATTTTTAGGGAGGAGTTATGCCATCTGGAGAATAAGAGCAAGTGTACCCGTGAATCTTCCCTGGTTTAACTCCAATTTTGTTGCCATGAGACGTGTGTCATATTGATATTCTTCCGCTCCTGATATCCCAGTTCCTAAAATGCCTACCCTCCAGCATGTGCCAGGCTGCCTGAAGATCAGCCTAGCTTTTCACAGCAGGGCCTCGAGGGCCTACAGAGGGTAGAGAGCAGAACTTAGATGCAGGGATCTGTTATATTCCTTTGATCTTGTCAAAAATAGTGAACACATTTGCCGCAGCCAGCTGGCTCGTCAGGGGTGGGGAATGGCACAGCCGCCAGCCTCCACAGCCTTCCGTGTCCATGGCAACCTCAGGTCCCAGGGAAACTGAAAAGCTCATTGGGCTTTTGCAGGAACAGCAGCTACCCCTGAATAAAAGCTCCTGCACAGAATGCCTGAGAAAGAAAAAATATATATGGAAAGAGAGAAAACATGGAAGGGTATTTTCTAGCTGCTGTTAGTTCATTTCCAGAAATATCAGGACTGTAAGATCTTTTACCAACTAACAGTTTGAGCCATGATAGGACACCTCATTCCCATTTTCACTGCAAATGGCCTGATGTGTTTGGTTTATTTAGTACCAATTTTGGAATTGTTCTAACTTGTAAATTATATAGCAACTGGGGTGACATGTATGAATCACTCTGGATTATAAAGCTCTAGGCACCTGCAATATGTGTGATTTACGGGACCTGCTTAGTGATGGGGACAGCTATCTCTTGCAATTCTCTTATTCTGTGTGAATGGACATTTCTAGTTAATAAAAATGTGAGGATTCTAAAAGAATAGGATTACTGTTATTCAGGGACAAATTATCCTTTTTGCTCTTTGCTTCTGCTCCTGTCCTCAGAATATTTCCGTGGTTATATATTACAGAGCAGCAGGCAGTGGAAAAAAAGGAGTGGTGACCTAAATAGTTCCTCTGTGCTTCAAAAAAAAAAAATACAGTTTAATAACAGTAGTAAAGAAAATTTGGGGGGAAAACACACCCATAGTTCTACCTTCCTAACACAAGAATAATTGATTTTTAAAAAATTTCTTCATATCCTTGATTTCAGAAACCCACTCAAGCCAGCTTAAATTTAAAAACAAGAATAAAGAATGACTTTATTGGAAAGATAGGGATATTTCATAGAATCCAAGAGCAGGAAGCAACATCTCCCAAGAAACTGACTTTAGAAATGAATCAGAAAATGCCTAGAACCCAGCCAGGGAGTTCCCCTCCCCTCCTCTCCTGCTCTGAGGCATCCTGTCTCAGTGTCCACTGCTCTCCTGGGTCTGGTGCCTGCTTGTGGCCCCTCTCTCTGCACAGGCTGGCTTTCCCTAATTCATTTGCACAAGACCCACTTTCTGTTGCCCCCAAATGCCACCCCCAGTCCCAAAGGCTACATCTCCTCCCAGCAATGCACCCACTGATTCAGCCTAAGATTCCAATTTCCCAGGAGAGAGAATTTGACTGCCTAGCCCAGTCTCCAGCCTGGTCGCTCCTGGGTCAATGTCCACCTCCAGAGTGCAGACAAGACAGCAGAGGCCCAGCACACAGTGGAGGGCAGTTCTCAGGGAAGGGCGTGGGCTTGGTAGGTACCCACAGGTGTCTGTGGAGCTGCAAAGCATTTCTGGTGCTTGCAGAAGTGGTTTTGTAAACATTCCTGCAGTAAGAAAATACTTCACTGAGCTATTTTTATAGTTTTTGGTTTGTTTTTAAAGTAAAGTATGATCTTTGAAACTATGGTGTAAAGTGAGTTGTTAGGATTATCCTAGAGCTACAATCCTTTGAGTTCTCTTAGTATCGATCTCATGGCCAAAAATATCTAAAATTATCTATATTCAAAGAATGTTTTCATTGAATCTTTTAATCCTTTTCCCACATCCTTTGTTATTTGCAGTCACTCTTGAGAATTCTAAAAGTATACTTTGTAGATATATCTAGTTCATTGGAAAAATATTGATTACTCATTTGCATATAATGCTAAATAGCCAAAGCTGATTTAACTCCCTTTTTTCTTTTCTGATTTGCATACGTTGAGCCATAAAGTCAGGAAGACGGGCCCATTTCAGAGAAAATGTTCTCAAATTTACTTGCTCCTCACAGCCAAGGCAAACCCCCTAATCACTATTTTATAACTCAGCAAACTGGAAATGATCCAGGTTTCATTTAGGAGAACCTTGTTTTTAATTAGTCACTTAGAAACAGACCTGCAACTCCTGAAGTTTAGCCAAACTAGATTTCAGACCTAGGCGGTACCCACTTAAAGTTTAAAGAACATGATGTAACACGGAGTTCTTATTTTGCTATTATTTTTTCCACGAAGGACATTTCAAGGCTACTAGATATAAATAGTTATGGAAGAAAGAGAGAGAGTAGAAAATGTTAGTGTGCATATGTACACTGAATTATTTGCAGATGAAATGTTAGGATATCTGACGTTTGCTTCAAAGTAATCTGGGGTGAGGGAATGAGGAGGTTCCTGCAGCAGGGCCAGCCATGTGCTAATAACCAGGACCAGCCATGTGCTAATAACCTTCGAGGCTGGACATTGGCCCCATAGGGCTTCTTTATACTATTACTTCCATATATGTTTGAGATTTTCCATCGTTTAAAATATGCTGAAAAAATACTAGAAAGTAGATCTTTTGAGTCATTTAAATTTTCAAGCCATAAAGGATCATTGATATGATAGGAGGAGAATTAAGAAATCTAATCTTTTTCAATATTAATCAAAATGGATCCAAGATTAAAAATTTACATCAGACCGAAAGACTATTTTTGCTCAACATTTTGTTTCGGGAAAAGTCTTGGATTTCTTTATAGATTTTCAAGTAAAAAAGGAAGGGGGGAATGGAATGAGCATTTACAGTTTGTTTTATGTGTCCTTGTCTTCCTGTTTCTAAATGTTAAAGGGCAAATTTAGAATTTATATCCTAGTAAGCACAAATGCTTACGAGGTTCTTGCTTCCAGTGCCATAATTCTTGCCAAAGCAGTTTGCTTTTACTACATTTCTGTGCTAGGAGGCAACAGGGGAAAAGAGCAAAAAAAATTTTTTTGTCAGGCTTTGGAAAAATAGCTTTCAATGCAACAGAGTAAAACACAGCAAGCTTGATTCTTCTAGTTTTGAAGGATGTTCAAGGTCAGATTTTATGAGGTTCGTATTTTTTAAAATCACAGCTTTGGAGTTTGTACCTTGCCATGTAATTGTCTTTGCATGCACTTCTGGATCATTCAACATATATTTACTTAGTTTATGAGACTTTGATTAAAATGAATCAAAATAGTTGCAATCATGTTCATCACTTTATAACAAAAAGATAAATGCAGAGTTTAATTGTCTTCCTACTTTATTCTATCATAACAGGGAAATTACTGCAAGTTAATTCAGGTGCCAAAGAACAACTCTTTTTTGAAGCTCCAAGAGGCAAACGGCACATAATAAGACCTTCAGAGGTAACAGTCAGACACAAAGCTTTTTAAAAAGTATTTCATGAAAATTTAGTATATGCATTTTAACAAAACCTATCAATTATTATTCACTAATATGAGTTATAGTTTGTGTATCTTTAAGCTTGACCATTTCTTAAATCTGACTGCTTAGCCTGGTTTCCTACTTTCTGAGGACATATGGATTTACTGTACCACAAACGTAGCAATGCACAGTTGGCATTCTGCTTAATTTTTCTCTGCCAGAAGACAATGACTGAGCTAACAATTTGGATGCTACATATTACTTTTCCCACTCTACATGTCCTGTCATTTTATGTAAAGCTTTTTATGAACGTAAAGTTTTGAAATGTGCTTTCTCAATGGTTACTCTTTGTAATAGTAAAAATACCTTCTACAACAAGAGAAATTATTTTTCAAAACAAAACATTCCACAACCTGACCATCCTAATGTAGCAAACTGTTTCCTTTTTCCATATTTTCCTCGTGCTCTTAGCCACATACACCATTTTTTAATTGCTGAAGTCAAAGCCTAGATAAAATTTTTGAATCCATGAACTAACGCCTTCCTAAAAGCTCTTCCTAAAGGCTCGCTGCTTTTGTCTTTCAGTCTGCACAGTGCTTCCATGTAGTGAACCCTGATGGCCAAAAAGTCATTGCCTGATTAGCACTAAGGACATCCTTTTAGTCCCAGGAGACAATCTGACTCATTTTTTCGCTATGTAACCTTCGATGAAAGAAAAGGAAATATTGCTTCCTTAGAGGAAAAAGGGTCAAGGGTACGCCACTGAGGGACAGGCGTCTTCCTCTCTCTAGCTTCAGTTAGCCGGTAATATAAACAATCCTGGTATTCTGATGTACTCCCAGAGACATCTGGACTCATGTCCATTCATAATATTTTCATTGTTTCTAAAGGAAATATATGTGCAGTACATAAGAAACCCAAGTTGTTATGGGTGATGGCATTGTATTAATGGAAACTGTTAATGGATCGATTGATCTCACTCTCCAACTCCAGTTTATTGATCTTTGATCAGTCTTCATTTTAACTTATTTATATGGGGAAACTTTAATAGCCTTGAGTAAGGGATATTTTAAGTTATGTCATTCCTTCACTGAACATCTGTGGAATGTGCCGGGCACTTCATATACCTATAATCCAATCCTCACAGCAGCCTCTCCTGATTACTTATCAGTCTCATTTTACAGACAGGGAAATTAAGGCTCCAATAAAGTAAGAGGACCTTGGAGCTGTGATCCTAGCCTAGAGGGGTCTGTGTGTGACTCCCCAGCCTAGACAATGCAGCATCATTTTACATCACTTCACCTGTTCTAGTGCCCCAAATAAGTATACTACTGATAAAATAAGATGCAATCGGACCAAATGGTGAAGAGAGGATGAGGCCAACTTGGGACATATGAGCAATTATTATGTTAAAAAAAAAAACCTACCAAAGGGAAATTTATGTTAAGTCTTCCTGAAGTGCCAGGCTCTGGCTCTGAAGAGTTCATTTGTCCCTCTGCAGTGTATAGTTTTTGTTCCAGAGGCTGATCTCTGGTGCTGTTGGTTGGGGAGTCCCTCCAGTTAAGGTCGCCTCAGCCTGGCCACCCTGGTATTGGCACTACTAAGAGCTCCAAAGAGGTAGCTCGTCATTTTACTTACCAATAGTGTCAGGCTCTTCAATTAAGTATGAAGGGTTTTGAAAATCTCCTTTTCGAAGAAGATTTTTTTTTAAAGGAACAGTCATGGTGAAACTAACACAAAGCTTACCCAGCAAATTGTTAACTATGACAAATATTAAAATGTCCATTTATATTCATCTGATGCAGCATGGTGCAGATAAGCCGGCTCTATACTAGCAGCCCGAGTCTCTGGAGCTTGACTTTCCCTCTCCTTGCCAAGCAGGCTGGGATTTAAGTGACTAACCTCTCTGTGGGCTCCAGTCACCTCCTCTGCAAAATGATGATGATAATGACATACCTGCCTGGGGCAAGGTGCTGTGGAAGACACCCCTGGAGGACTCTTCTGCCATCTACAGTCCAGGGTTTTTAACAAGTTTATTTACCCCTTTTGGGTTTTGTCAGTTACAGGGATCATTCTTTTTTTTTTTAATTTATTTTATTGAAGTATAATTGATTCCCAATGTTGTGTTCATTTCTGCTGTACAGCAAAGTGACTCAGTTATACATATATATACATTTTTTCATATTCTTTTCCATTATGGTTTATCATAGGATATTGAGTATAGTTATAGGGATCACTCCTAATGCTCCATTTTTTTGTGTGTGTGGTACGCAGGCCTCTCACTGTTGTGGCCCCCCCACCGCTGCGGAGCACAGGCTCCGGACGCGCAGGCTCAGCGGCCATGGCCCACGGGCCCAGCCGCTCCACGGCATGTGGGATCTTCCCGGACCGGGGCACGAACCCACGTCCCCTGCATCGGCAGGCGGACTCTCAACCACTGCACCTCCAGGGAAGCCCCTAATGCTCCATTTTAAATGCGATTTCTATAGCTTCCCGCAAGTTAGACATGCTTCCCCTGGAGAGCACAGTGTCCAGATCTGGCCAAGGGTGTTCTGTCGGGGTGACTGTAGGGTGATCAAATACCAGCTCACTGCCCATTCCTCCCTATATAATGAGGCCAGGAAAGGTGCCACTCAGGGAGGTGGCATTGGGGATGGACAAGGAAGGTGTCAGAAATGGAATCTCGTATCTGTAAGGGAGTCAGTGGCCAGAAAGCCCGTTTCTAGAACTAGAGGGGAGGTTCCCTGCTTCTTTTCCTGTGATGGTCAGTTGAAGATGTCATAAGGAGTTGGGGAGACTCCACTTGCACCTCAGAAAACTGAGGTAATTGTTGGGGAACCACTTCACATCACCTAAGTCTGTGACCTTGCCTCAGGCACCCCACGTCACTGGGTGAACCACAGCTTTTTGGTTCCAATTCTGCATGTGTCCAGAAGAAACACAGAATATTAAATGAGGAGAAATTTGAGTGACCAAATATGTATAGCACCTCCCCACGTTGTGACTAAAATCCTGGCTGCATCTTTATCTTGTCATTTCCCTTCTAGGCAGTGGTACCAAGCAGAAAACAACAGAAATGGAGGCGAGGTGTGTTAACAACGTGCACCAGAAAGCAGTTTCCAGATTCAAAGAGAGCAATCTGGCCTTTAATTTTAGCTACAATTCTCTAATGATTTTTTACACCCTTTTAAACAGTGCTTTAAAGTGCTTATGTAAAGAAACTGTAACGTTAAGGTATACTAGCAGATCTTGAATGAAAGTAAATGAGATCAAATCCCCCAGGAAAGTCTAATAACAAAGTGTTATTGTTACTGTTTTCTTTTTTAAAAAAGGAAAGAAAATCCTGAATTTTATCAGAATTTAACCTACATGAATTGCAAATCCTCTGTTTGAGAATTTCAGACAAGTGTTAAAGGATAAAATGTACATTTGTGGCAATACAATATGAACAGCTCCTCCAGTTTTAAAGATGGTCTCTCTAGAGCATAAAGAATATTAAGAATCTTATTACTGCAGAATCTTATTACTCTTTCCTCCAAGGAAGCAGCCCTTTAAAAAGTTATGTCCTGTGACTTTTAAAAATAATTTGCTAAATGATCAGCCCCATCGATCAGTCCAGCTCAGTGGTTCTCAATTGGGATCAATTTGCCCCCTCTCCCAGGGCTATTTGACAGTGTCTGGGACAACCTGGGGAGGTGGTGCTACTGGCATCCAGTAGGTAGAGGACAGGGATGCTGCTAAAAAGGACAGCCCCTGGCAATAAAGAATTTCCCCTCCTAAAATGTCAGTAGGGCTGATGCTGAGAAACCCTGATCTAGCTGATGGCATATACAATGATAAATGTCTAGGTGAGAGCTAAAAACCTTTGGTATTGTCAGGTGTCCATAATTCCAACATGTTCACTTTATCTAGGGGACCATCTGTGGAGGTTTGACTACAGTGTTATTGAGACAATGCATAGACCACTTTAACAATGCAGCTGAGAACTTAGGCACCGCAGCATACAACAAATGCCTGGTGTTGGCAAAGTCATAATTTAGAACTATTCAGCCTCCATTTGTTTCCTTTAAATAAAACAAAAAGATCTCTAGGTTTTATGAAAATATATTAATTTTCCTTCCTTCTTTTCAAGATTGAGAAGATAGAGTGGGACGCTTGGACCTGTGTGCTGGGGCCCACCTGTGAGGGCATCTGGCCAGTGCACAGTGATGTGACTGATGTGAATGCTGCCAGTCTCACCAAAGACCATTCCCTCTTAGCCACAGGAGATGATTTTGGTTTTGTTAAGCTTTTTTCATATCCTGTCAAGGTAATATTGCATGTTTATTATATATACTTGCTCAGTCTCATTAATACCCCCAAATCTATCTATTGTATCTAAGTGGATTTTTAAATATTGAAGGAATAAGCAATCAGTAGTGTAATCTACAATATCATGGTTATTTACGCTGTATAGAAAGCTTTGTGACATTATGTTTACTGGTTTGAGTCAGAGTCTTGTGGAGTAGAATTCCTCCTTGAAAGGCCGTCAGTGGACATCAAATCCAGCATCTCACAAACTGCAAAGTAAGATTTTTCTCTACATCTTGGACTGGTGTCTTTACTAGCATACTTCTAGGGATGAAGAACTTACTACCACACAAAGCAGCCCAATTCATTTGTAAATTGCTCCATTGTTAAAATGCTTTGCTCTGTATTGAGTTGATTTTTTTCCTTTAGCCAAAGTTCTGCCTTCTGAATCATTGTTGAATGAGTCCAGTCTTCTGACAGCCTTTTCTCCAGCCTAAACATCTCCAATTCCTTCAGCCACTTCCCGAGTGACATGGTGTCTAGCTCCCTCCTCCCTCTAAGCATAATCCATTTTATCAAGTCCATTAACAAATTTTTTTTGTTTCTTCTTCTTTCAGTTTTATTGAGATATAACTGACATGTAACACTGTGTAAGTTTAAGGTGTACAGCATAATGATTTGTCATATACATCTCATGAAATGATTATCACGATAAGTTTAGTGAACATCTATCATCTAATACAGATACAAAACAACAGAAAAAGAAAAAAAATTTTTTCCTTGTGATGCGAACTCTTAGGATTTACTTTCTTAACAACTTTCATTATATCATATGCAGAGTTAGCTATAGTCATCATGTTATAGCATTATATCCCTAGTACTTATTTATCTTATAACTGGAAGTTTGTACCTATTGACTGCCTTCATCCAATCCCCACACACACACCACTCACCTCTGGTAACTACAAATGTGATCTCTTTTTCCATGAGTTTGTTTATTTGTTTGTTTGTTTTGAAGTATAATTGACCTAAAACACTGTGTTCAGATATTACATTATTATTGACTATATTCCCCACTCTGTATGTTTCATCCCCCTGACTCATTTATTTTGTAACTGGAAGTTTGTGACTCTTCATCTCCCTTACCCATTTCAATTCCATTTTAAACTGTCTCATCTAAAACCAAATTCAGGTCCATCCAGGTTGCTGCAAATGGCAGTATTTCATTCTTCTTAATGGCTGAATAATATTCCATTGTATACATGTACCACATCTTCTTTACCCATTCATCTGTCAGTGGACATTTAGGTGGCTTCCATGTCTTGGCTATTGTAAATAGCACTGCAGTGAACACTGGGGTGCATGTATCTTTTCAAACCATGTTTTTCTCTGGATATATGCCCAGGAGTAGGATTGCTGGATCATATGGTAGCTCTATTTTTAGTCTCTTAAGGAACCTCCATACTGTTCTCCATAGTGGCTGTACACCTGAAAGTAGCACAACATTGTTAATCAACTATACTCTAATATAAAATAAAAATAAAACCAAATTCGGTGATTCAGATGCAATCTGACCAGCTCAGGGTACAGTAGGACTCATCTTCTTGTTTTGATTTTATTTTTGCATTAAAACAAACTTAAGATGGCATCAACCCTTTTGGCTGCCATACCACACACCTGAATCGTAGATGTTATTCCCCCAAATGTTAGGGTTATCCCCTATCTTGGACTTATCCAATTGATTTCCTAAAATCTGAGTAAGTACAGAACTTTGTATTTGTACCAAATAAGATATATCTTATTTATTTTCCCTAGTTCCAACAACCTGTCAACATCTTTGAAATACCTTTTCAAAGTATTTACTTGCCCTTCCAGCATCCTCTGAGTTCACAAGTGTGAGTTCCAAATCATGGAAAGAAAAAGACAGAACAACTAGACACCACCACCACCCAGAGCCCCCATTCATTTTGGCATTCTAATTCATTAATGTACACGTATCAGTAACAGACATTTAAATCTGTCTGACCATGTCCTCATGGAGATCACATTTGTCTCTAATCCAACAAGACATCATTAAAACTTAGCAGATGTCTTGCTGAAAGCCAGATTGTGTTGCTGGTATCCCTAATCTCTCCTAATAAACCAACCAATAAAAGATAAGCAGTTAGTTCACAGTGAACCCTTGTTGTTGCCTAGTCATCATTACTTCCTTTTCCAAGTGCTTATCAACCTTGTGTGTAATAATTCACCCTAGAATTTTCGAGGGATTGCATCAACTCATGAATCAGTATTTGCCAGAGTCTACTTGTTTTCCCTTTTGGATACAGGAACCTATTTTTTTGGATGCCACCTCTCCTGGTTTCTAAACTCTCAGCTATTACTGACCTTACTTCTATGGTCACATTTAAACGTGTCTGTACTCAAGGACAGGAGCTCTCTTTGGCCCTTACTGGTTTGAAGAGCGTTCCCTTTAATAGAGGACATCATTAAATCTGCTTCCTGTTCATATTAAACCATCTGATGTAAGAAGTGTTCCTAACTTTTCTTTCTTTTTCTTCTAGCCCTAAATACATCCTTTTTTTTTTGTATTTCCAATAGTTCGCTTTATATTTTTAAAAAAATTTTTAACATCTTTATTGGAATATAATTGCTTTACAATGTTGTGTTAGTTTCTGCTGTATAACAAAGTGAATCAGCTATACATATACATATATCCCCATATCCCCTCCCTCTTGCGTCTCCCCCCACCACCCTCCCTATCCCACCCCTCTAGGTGGTCACAAAGCACCAAGCTGATCTCCCTGTGCTATGCAGCTGCTTCCCACTACCTATCTGTTTTACATTTGGTAGTGTATATATGTCAAAGCTACTCTCTCACTTCGTCCCAGCTTACCCTTCCCCCTCCCCATGTCCTCAAGTCCATTCTCTACGTCTGTGTCTTTATTCCTGTCCTGCCCCTAAATTCATCAGAACCATTTTTTTTCTTTTTTTTTTTAGATTCCATATATATGTGTTAGTGTACGGTATTTGTTTTTCTCTTTCTGACCTACTTCACTCTGTGTGATAGACTCTAGGTCCATCCACCTCACTACAAATAACTCAATTTTGTTTCTTTTTATGGCTGAGTAATAGTCCATTATATATATATGCCACATCTTCTTTATCCATTCACCTGTCGATGGACAGTTAGGTTGCTTCCATGTCCTGGGTATTGTAAATAGTGCTGCAGTGAACATTGTGGTACATGTCTCTTTTTGCATTATGGTTTTCTCAGGGTATATGCCCAGTAGTTGGATTGCTGGGTCATATGGTAGTTCTGTTTTTAGTTTTTTAAGGAACCTCCATACTGTTCTCCATAGTGGCTGTATCAATTTACATTCCCACCAACAGTGCAAGAGGGTTCCCTTTCTCCACACCCTCTCCAGCATTTATTGTTCATAGATTTTTTGATGATGGCCATTCTGACCGGTGTGAGGTGGTACCTCATTGTAGTTGTGACTTGCATTTCTCTAATGATTAGTGATGTTGAGCATCCTTTCATGTGTTTGTTGGCAATCTGTATATCTTCTTTGGAGAAATGTCTATTTAGATCTTCTGCCCATTTTTGGATTGGGTTGATTGTTTTTTTGATATTGAGCTGCATGAGCTGCTTATATATTTTGGAGATTAATCCTTTGTTAGTTGCTTCATTTGCAAATATTTTCTCCCATTCTGAGGGTTGTCTTTTCATCTTGTTTATGGTTTCCTTTGCTGTGCAAAAGTGTTTAAGTTTCATTAGGTCCCATTTGTTTATTTTTGTTTTTACTTCCATTTCTCTAGGAGGTGGGTCAAAAAGGATCTTGCTGTGATTTATGTCATAGAGTGTTCTGTCTATGTTTTCCTCTAAGAGTTTTATAGTGTCTGGCCTTACATTTATGTGTTTAATCCATTTTGAGTTTATTTTTGTGTATGGTGTTAGGAAGTGTTCTAATTTCATTCTTTCACATGTAGCTGTCCAGTTTTCCCAGCACCACTTATTGAAGAGGCTATCTTTTCTCCATTGTATATTCTTGCCTCCTTGATCAAAGATAAGGTGACCATATGTGCATGGGTTTACATCTTTAAAATCTTTTTCAGTTGTCTTAGTTTTTGAGTTTTGCTTTCTTGAAACGGTACTAAAGTTGTCTGTAGAAGACTTTTGTGTTCATCCCTGGCTTTTTGCTCCAGCTACCTCTTCAGCCACTTTGGTTTCTTTAGATGCCTTCCTATTTCCTTCTTCATTTGTTAGAATCTCATCAGATTGTCATTTTGGGTAGCCTCTTCTAATATACACTTCTGATTATGTCCAGTGTTCCCTTCATTGTCCATCCCTAATCCCAAAGCCATCTGGTAGCCTTTTCCCAATGACTCATCACTTTACTGTCACCTATCAGCCCTTCTTATTTGATAAGAACTCAGTTCTGTGTAGCAATTTTCCTCACTATTTCTACATTTTTTGAATTGAGACTGCTAGCAGGACAAGTCAAGAAGTTAGTGATACCTTGGTTTTAGTGGACTAAGGTTTGGGCAGGTGTTTAGATACCTGAAATCCCCACAGTACTACTGCATCTTGCTCCTGAGCTAGATTTAGTGTTGGTCTTGGGAGTTCATCATCCATATCCCCAGCCTGAGCAGGAGGGCTGTCTATCTATAGCAGTAATTTCAGACTGTGTTCTTCCACCTCCCAGAGTTCCAGGAAGGCTCCTCAGGGACAACCCCAGAAAACAAGGTAGGGGCTCTGGGGCCCCACTCCTGCTCCAACCAGAGTTACTCTGTGTTTTTGTATTTTATACATTGAGCTTCTGTGTAAGATTTTTTCCAAGATTTTGTTATGAAAATTTTCAAGCATACAGGTAAGATGAAAGAATGATACAGTGAACTCCCAGAAACCCACCACTTAGATTCTGTGACTCATAGTAAATTGTTGACATCAGGATACTTACCCCTAACTGTTTCAACTTACATATCATTACCTAGGGTTCAATATTTTTTTTAGTATTTTTAAGTAAAATTTATGTATAGTTGAGATGCACCAATTTTAAGGTTCCTTTTGATGAGCCTTGACAAACATATACACCTGTATAATCCAAACACCTCTCAAGATATAGAATATTATCATCAGCCCAGGAGGTTTCCTCATGCTAACTTCTGGGTCAATCCCCACCCCCACTCCACCCTCAGATGAAAAAAACTATTCCAATTTTTTTTTACCATAGATTAGTTTTCCCTGTTTCAGAACTTCATATAAATGGAATGATCAGTTAGGAACCATTTTGTTTCTGGCTTTTTTCACTCAGATGATGTTTCTGAGATTTCTTCACGTTGTGTGTAACAATAATCCTTTCCTTTTTTAGCTGAGTGGAATTCCATTGTGTGGATATAGCAAAGTTTGTTTATCCACACAGCTGTTGGTAGATGCAGGCTTTTCCCATGTTTGGTTATAATGAAGCTGCTATGAACATTTTTGGACAAATCTCTGTGGACATATATTTTCTTTCTTTTAAATAAATAATATAGGAGTGGAATTTCTGGGTTATTGGGGAAAATGTGTGTTTAACTTTTTAAGAAACTGCCAGATCTTTTTCCAAACGATTGTATCATTTTACGTTTTCACCAAAAATGTAAGAGATTTACAGTTGATAATTCAGTGTTGTCAGACTTGTAAAATTTAGCTGTCCTGAGGAGTAGATAGTGTGATCTTATTGTGTTTGTAACTTACGTTTCCCTGATGACTAATCATGCTAAGCACTTTTTCGTTTGCTTATTGGTCATTTGTGAAGTGTTTGTACAAATCTTTTGTCCACTATTTTACATTGGATTGTTTCTCTTTTTATTCTTGAGTTCTACTGTGTAAGATTTGATTGAAGAAAAAGTTTCATAATTTAAAAACATTTGAAAATCACTAACCCATATAAACCACTTTGATAGTATCACTTCTCTCCTTCTTTTTGTCCATCTGATTTTCCTGGCACTCTTTCCCTCCCAAATTCATGGACCCAGGCTGATGAACATTTCTAGCCGTACAGTCACTCCTCCAATGCTCTGTGTGTGTTAGCCACACTTCACCCTCTGTTATGGACTGAATGTTTGCATCCCTGCCAAAGTTCATATGTTGAAGCCCTAACATCCAATGTGACTGGATATGTAGAGAGGGCATTTACAGAAATAATTAAGGTAAAATGAGGTCATAAGTGTGGGGCCCTGATCCAATAGGATTAGTGTCCTTATAAGAAGAGACACCAATGAGCTCACTCCCTCTCCCCATGCACACTCACACTGAGCAAAGGCTAGATAGGAACTTTCTATGTGCTCAATATAAGGGGTCCACAAGCCAGCAGGAGAGCCCACACCAGAAGCCAAATTGGCTGGCGCCTTGATCTTAAACTTCCCAGCCTGCAGAACCATGAGAAATAAATATCTGTTGTTTAAGCCACCCAACATGTGGATTTTTTTATGGCAGCCCTACCAGACTAAGACAGCATCCCATTGCAGTGTTCTAGCACTGAATACCATGTCATCAAGTCTATGAGACTGTATTATCATCATGTAGCTCTTTGTCCAAAATTCAAGGTCCATTTGTTAGAGTCTAATGTCATGTCTTCTTCTTAACCCTTTTCCTTGTTCTCCTTTCCTATGAGTTACTAAATCTCTCTTCCAGGCATTTTTCAATCCATGACAAACGTAAGTCCTTATATGTGCAGTTTTACAGTTTAATATCTCAATGTGGGTATTAGTCCCCTGATAATCACATTGTTTCCAGCCTCCATAAGATAGACTCTCCTTTGTCAGAGCCCACCCATTTGTCCAGTACCTTCAACCACATCCCAGAAAACCTGATGGTGTCCTTTAACTCCATCTGTATAGCTAGCCGATTGCTTTCCATAGCCTCCCTTCCTTTCCAGTGCTGTTCCCCTTCACTCTATCAGAGAGGTTAAGATACCACCATGTCATTTACATTTTTTATTTTATTTATTTTTTTAACATCTTTATTGGAGTATAATTACTTTACAATGGTGTGTTAGTCTCTGCTTTATAACAAAGTGAATTAGCTATATATATACATATATCCCCATATCTCCTCCCTCTTGCATCTCCCACCCTCCCTATCCCACCCCTCTAGGTGGTCACAAAGCACCGAGCTGATCTCCCTGTGCTATGCGGCTGCTTCCCACCAGCTATTTATTTTACATTTAGTAGTGTATATATGTCCATGCCACTCTCTCACTTTGTCCCAGCCCGCCCTTCCCACTCCCCATGTCCTCAAGTCCATTCTCTACATTTGCGTCTTTATTCCTATCCTGCCCCTAGGTTCTTGAGCACCATTTTTTCTTTTTTTTTTTTAGATTCCATGTATATGTGTTAGCATATGGTATTTGTTTCTCTCTTTCTGACTTACTTCACTCTGTATGACAAACTCTAGGTCCATCCACCTCACTACAAATAACTCGATTTTGTTTCCTTTTATGGCTGAGTAATATTCCATTGTATATATGTGCCACATCTTCTTTATCCATTCATCTATCAGTGGACACTTAGGTTGCTTCCAGGTCCTGGCTATTGTAAATAGAGCTTCAGTGAACATTGTGGTACATGACTCTTTTTGAATTATGGTTTTCTCAGGGTACGTGCCCAGTAGTGGGATTGCTGGGTCATATGGTAGTTCTGTTTTTAGTTTTTTCAGGAACCTCCATACTGTTCTCCATAGTGGCTGTATCAATTTACATTCCCGTACATTTTAAAAATCCACCCTCAAGTTGTTAAGTTTCCTTCTCAGAATGTCAAAAGCTCTAGAGAGTGGTTCTTCAAAGAAGAACCTTGTACGTAAAATTTTACAGACAGAGAAACTATATGTAAAATGTTGTGAATGTGGGGAAAGGGTACATAGCTTTCATCAGATTCTCAGGAATTTCTCACCTAAAAGCAGTTAATAACCAGCACTCTGGAGTATATTCTAGATTCTCTATTCTTTCATGACCCAATGGAAGAGGAAGGTTGTGGTAGTGAGTCATGATGGGTGTTACAAAAATGCATAGTTTGGCATGATGACCCAGAAAGACAGCTCATCTGACCTGCTGTGCCAGGTCTCCAGGAGACTCTGTCCATAGGCCCTCAGGGAACCACCAAACACCCTGCTCCTGGGGGAGCAGCTAGCTTCCTGGAACCTTCTAGTAACTGTGAATTCCCATTATTGTTCTGTGGAGCAGTGATCTTGTTTCCTATTCTGAGAATCTTGAATCATCTCTGCTAAAAGAATCTCAGCTTTGTTAAACAGGTTTAGTGACTTAGAACTTTTTCCTCTTTCTCTTTCTCCTGTGTGGCACTTTCTTTTGCCCTGCTACCTAACTCTGATCACTTTAGAATATTTTTTCCTTCGTATTTTTCTTTTTGGTTTCTTCTATCCTGTCTAGATGTAGGAGTATAGAGAGGCATTTCTCAAGCTTTTTCACTTTCTCCTCTTCTCAAGAGACCAGCTTACATTTGTAGTTGATAACATGGGTCAGTTCCTGCTTTCAGGAGGAAGACCAGCAGGACCCATGGCTGTAGCCACTCTGACCATCCTCTTTGTTTCCATGCCTTCTGGATCTCACGTGGTCACACAGTTGTTTGCCTTGGAAATCCTTACTTTGCTCTGCCTATTCTCTAGCAAATAGTGGCTCTGGAGGGCTTCCTAGAAATGCTGCCTGCCTGCTTGCTTCCCTAATCTTTCTAGACTTAGTACTCTGCCGAGGGGTGGGTACTTCCACTCTGCTGTCAGCTAGAGGTCAGCCAAATACACAGAGATCTTGACCAAGAATGTTTCAAAGTCACGCACTCTCCTGCCATGCCTCTGGGCTGGTTTCAGGTTTCCCAGCATGCCCGTCCAAAACCATCTGGAAGCCTCTTGTCAATGATTGAATAAAGTTTTCATCTGAGACACCAGCGGCCCTCGCATGACCTCAGAAAGTGCATGCAGCTTCCCACGTTGCATAAGGTATTCCCTGGGAGTCACTGAGAGGATGGAAAAACTCTGCCTCTCTCAGTGGCTCCTGCTGGAGCTGTTTTTGCCAGGCTGTGGCTCGTGTGTCAAAAATGGAAGCTGGTCTCTGGTGCCAGCATGGGCTTCTCCCCGCTTGTCAGTACTGCACCGGGGTGAGCAGCTGAAGGATGATCAACCCTCATCCTTCCCCACTGGGGTGGTGTGACCTGGGTGCCACTCTGAAGAGCTTTCAGTAGTGACTGATAAACTGGGTTCCGTTTATTTGGTTATGTTTCTTTAAAAAGGACATTACTTTGTTTTGTTTTTTGTTCTTTGTTTTTTAAGGTGCCATGTCAACTTGTTTATTAATTGGGCTTTTCAGTTCATGTCTTTATTTTGAGGGGGGTTGATGTTCTTTGTTTTTTCCTTTTTCTTTGAGCTTACTTTGTTTTAACATCAATGACTTGAGTGTTTCTAGTGTTAGGAATTGTTTCCAGTGTCTGTGGCAGAAACTGTTGAGTTCGTTTTAAAGCTGAACTTGCTGCCCCAGGATCATAAGAAGGCCCTTGCTCTTCTGTCACAGCCTGGGCTGTGGTACAAAACCCACTGTGGGGGATGACTAGGGAGACACTTCTGATCTCAACTTTCAACCAGACTCGCCATCAGGAGTTTGCACTAGAGACCTATGGAGAATGCACATTTGATACTTGAGAGAAGCAGAAGCAAGCTTTTTATACTTTCTTAGGCTCCTTCCAGAAACAGGTTCTGTAGCTTACATTTACTTCATTCCCTCACAGACTATCTGTTGAGGACCTACGAGGCAGGAAATGCTTTAGGGAAGAAAGAGAGCTAATCGCTGCCCCCGTGGAGCTTACACTCTAGAAAAATATAGGGAAATTACTACTTACATGAATCGTTTCCTTTGTATCCAGTGGAAGCCACTCTAGAGAGTAACAGGGATGAAACAGTCCGGAAACGGGAATAATGAGACTCCCAGCAGGGTCATCGCCACTTTCCGGCTTTGCAGGGCCAGCACGCGAGATTCAAGAGGTACGTGGGGCACAGTGCCCACGTCACCAACGTGAGATGGCTGCACAACGACTCTGTGCTACTCACGGTGGGCGGTGCCGACACGGCCCTGATGATCTGGACGAGGGAGTTTGTGGGGACCCAGGAGAGCAAGCTGGTGGACAGCGAGGAGTCGGACACTGACGCAGAGGAGGATGGAGGTGAGCCCAGTGCCTTGTGCCGGCCACGCCTTCCTCCACACCCACTCCTGCACCACCACAAACCAACTCTGCTCCCTTCCTGTGTCTTTCTGTTTGAGGCTATGACAGTGACGTTGCTAGAGAAAAGGCCATCGATTACACCACCAAGATCTATGCTGTGAGCATCAGGGAAATGGAAGGCACCAAACCACACCAGCAGATGAAAGAAGTTTCAGTGGAAGAAAGGTATGGTGTTGCCAGGTTTGCTTGCATTTAGTACACTTGACAAGAAACTCGTTGAAACCAGAGTGCATTTTCTTTGCACTCAAAGTTGCTACTTAAGCTAGTCTTTATTTGTGTATATGCACAGAGTCTTAACCTGCACACAGGCTTAAGCTGAGGGAAACTGCCCACAGCCTTTAATGTGAAGAAAGGGCGGGTTATACTTTGCAGAAGTTGTTTATGGAAAATGACTTGATTGGACATGAGATTTGGTTAGGCCAGGCTTCCCTTTGCCTAGAGAGGATGTCAGGGCGGCCCAAACCCGTCCTGAATGTGATGGCTGATGGGGGAGCATGCTGACTGGGGAGGTGGGGGGAAGGCAGGCTTCTAAGGTCTAGGAGGAATATCTGTGGATTGTGAAAAATAATCTTCCATTCTGCCCAGAGTCTGTGCATTACACCGTATCACTTGGTGTGCCTTCTCTTACTGTGTCTTCACCTGCCTAGATTTGTTCAGGTGTGTTTGACCATTCCAGGCCTAACCAATTTGATTTTGTTGCTGTGGATCCTCTGTGTAGAAAGAGGGTGTCTGGTATTATTTTGGCATGCTTTCTGATGTGCTACTGTAAGTATTGATAAAACACTTTAGCATTTCTAAAAAACAAACAAAAACTCATAATTACTACAATTACTTGATTTACCATATTCATACTAAGGAGGATAAATATTGAATAAAAACTCAAACATCCAAAGAGAATTTCATGGATCTCAAAGATGTTTAAGAATTCTCTGTGGGCTCTTTCCACTGACATGGGTTCAGTGTTCACATGTACCCTGGTCCCATGATGTATAATTAATGCGGTTTAAGTTGTTTTTTGCATTCAGCATGGCTTTCTGCCTAATAAGTATTTACTAAATCTAATCTATCACCTTTTACTATTAGGTGGAAATTTAAATACAAAGAGATAAAATGTCATTTCCCCTCCTGCTTCAGTTTAGTGCCAGATGTTAAAATAAGGCTGATAAATGGTGGGTGTGCTACAGGCAAGAAGATTGAATTGATGCAAAAAAAAAAAAAAAAAACCCTAATTATTCCCTAGCATCTTTGTTAAATGTTACTATGAGGGTTCAGAGTTCTCTTTTAATGAAAAAAAAGAAAAATAGAGATTTTTCAATAGTCTGTAAATTATAGTTTATTTTGCTTTGCATGGTTTTTTAGTGGCCACAAAGAGGAAATATTTTTAAAGGAACTAATTCTAAGAATAAAGAAAGAAAATTTTTTAAAAATCATATGCACATAAGTACATGAATAAGCTTCCCACTTAAATAATCCACTCTAAAATAAACATTTGGCCTAAATTACACATTCTTTTGAAAAAAAAATACCCAACCTTTCCAGTTTCACATAACATTATGAAATGAGTTAACTTGGCTATTATTCCAAGGTTGTTTCTGGCTGATGGCTACAACTCAGTGATTCATCATGCTGAGATTTAGACTGGCCACTAAGATATAGAAATCTAATCACATTCCTAAATCCAAACACTACAGCTAGTTTCTAACCTAAAATAAGTTTCACCTGAACCTCTCTTGGTCTTGGTGTCTCTTTGGGCAGGTCTGTAAAAATCTCATACCTGCCCAATTTAGGAAGAGGTAAGAAAGGTGAAGACAGAGAGGACACTAAGAATTTTCAGTCTTAAAATCCAGAATTTTGAAGCTCCCTCATTTTCTTCATCACACAAGATCGTTATAGATTAGCATACACAGCATTGACTTTTTTTTAATATGAAAGGAAAAAATGGTTCATAGTGTTATGAGATACAGGGGTAGGCATTTCACCACTTTACTGGCATTTAAAACAATAATCCACACCAGGGTGTAGTGAGTAAAACATGCAGTGAAGAATACAGTTTTAAGATATAAATACAGGGTCCAAAGGAATAGTCAAGCCTTTTCTATACATAGCAATGTCTTCGATAACTTTAAGAAGCCTTGACAGCATCAGTTCCCAGAGGGGGCTGTAACCATAGAGCAGGATGCCAACTGCACAGCATGCTGGGAGCTAAGCAGGACCACACCAGGAATGGGCGAGGGGAGAAGGAGTAGTAAATGGTGTCTGAGTTAGCAGCCTCCATGGGCATGAGTCAGTTCCTAATCAGAACTGAGAACAAGCAGTCTCCTCCAATCCTTGTCAGTAATTTTACGGAAGCTTGAACCTCAGAGATAGGACTGTAGGCAGCTTCCAAGCTGCAAAGGAAAGGGGTGCCAGGCAAGGCAGGCATTCAGGGAATTGGTGAGAAAGTAGGATGAGAGAGGGAATGTGGGGCAGGACCAAGCCCTTGGGGTAAGGGGTACTCCAGACAGTAAGTCAGGCAGACAGCTTACCTGAGTCCTCCGCCTGGAGTGCAAAATGGGCTCCACAGACTCCAGCATGCCCGACGTGAGAGAGAGGCCAATGCTCAGCATCTCAGACATCAGGTGCAGGGGGCCAGGCAACAAACACCCAGGTTCTCCCTGGGAATATTCAGGACTGTCAACCTTGACACTGCTCCCTTTGACTACTTCAAGCCCTACTGACCAGGGACTGTCCTTGACCTTCCCTTCATTGTTCCCTTCTGTGTATACCTGCAGATACCTGGGTGCCTGTTCTATGTACCTGTGCCGAGGCATGCACCAGTAAGACTAACGGGAGACAGATACTTGAGGACCACAAGAGATATGAGCTTGGAACACCCACTCAGTGCAGGGACTTATTTTGCCTCCTACCAATGTTTCAGGCAGTTCTACTTCTGGTTTAAATCCCTTTCCACCTGAGAACCTGTGGGATGAGTGTGGCATCTGTCATATTGAGAACAGTACCTTGAAGGCAGCTGCACATTATGTATCAATCAGTTTTTAAGCAACTGAATTCCTACTGCCTAAAATTTATGATAGTCATAGATTGTTTCTAATTAGACCCATTTGATTTTTAAGTAGCTGGAAGGCTTTTGATTATGCTTTTATGTATAATTCTAACACATTGTGAGTTCTTATTCTTCAGAAGCCATATGATCTTCAGTTTCAGTCTTTCAACAGGTGGGAAAGCTGAGAGAAATGTGTAATTGCTCTCAAAAGAATACTAGGCTACACCTACCAATATGTAGTCCCTTCCAGGTGCTTACCGAGCATCCTGGTCACCCACTTCAGCTTTGCTTTAGCACGCTGGACTGTCTTGCTTCCTTGACCCAGCCACACCTGTCCAGCTAGTCCCTAGCCTTGCGTGAACTGTTGGGTCATCCTGGTGCTCAGCAGCCATCTGTGGCATGTGGCTGAGGAAGGTCAGAAAGTCTTTTCCAACGTCAGGAATCCATGCTTCCAGAACCTCGTCTAGTGCTCAGAATGCACGCTCATCTTTGGTTTTCCTGTCCCAAGCAGGGAATCTGGTCTCTACTGAGTGCACATTAGTTTGTTCCCCATAACTACTAGAGATTGTTTAAATTATTGTAGACCTGAAATAGAAAAAAGTAGTCTCAAAAAGTCATAAGGTTATATGGATATTTTAAATGTAACTTTTTTTTTTTGCTTTGTTTGACTAGGAGCTTTTTTCCTGTCTTTGCACCATGTTATATATTGTATTTCTAAAGACTACATTGGATACTCTTGTCTAAAACTTCAGAAATCTTTCTTTTCTGGTTTTGATTCTTGGCTCAGGCTCCCTAGAGTTGGATTCAAAGAATATATAAATATAAGACAACTAATATCTTAGATAGAATTTCATAAAAGTGATAGACAGTGCAAGGTATAACCTGTCTTTCACACTTGGCCTAAACTCTCTGTGTCAGTTGTGACCCCAGCAAGAAAGAAAGATACTCTGAAAAGGAAGTAATTTGGGGAGAGCTTAATGAAGGGACTGTTAGCAAAGGTGTGGGCAGGATTAAAAGAAACAATAGGGGGGCTTCCCTGGTGGCACAGTTGTTAAGAATCTGCCTGCCAATGCAGGGGACACGGGTTCGAGCCCTGGTCCGGGAAGATCCCACATGTCGCGGAGCAACTAAGCCCGCGAGCCACAACTACTGAGCCCACGTGCCACAACTACTGAGCCCACGTGCCACAGCTACTGAAGCCTGTGTGCCTAGAGCCCGTGCTCTGCAACAAGAGAAGCCACTGCAATGAGAAGCCCTTGCACCACAACGAAGAGTAGCCCCCGCTCACCACATCTAGAGAAAGCCCACGCGCAGCAACGAAGACCCAACACAGCCAAAAAATAAAATAATAAAATAAATTTTTTAAAAAGGAAAGAAAAGAAACAATAGGGATGAGGTAGCACCTTGGGGACAGTAAGTCATTACCATCCAAGGGACAGAAGGGGCAAGGGCAGGAAGGTCTTGTCAGACGTGGAGAAGGTAGCTGTGGGAGCAGGCCACCTTACAGGAGCTGAGAACTGAGGGGGAGGGTTGAAGGTAACTAACGTGAGTCCCAGCAAGGAGGTACTGAAGGAATAGATGCCTCAATTGCATTCTCCTCTCACTCACTAATATTCTACTGGTGCCTCTCTTTAGCTGAATCCAGTCAGATCCTGAAGGGCAAGACAGTCCATTGATACAGTCCACAACAGCCCAGCCATGGAGGGTACAGAACAGCAGAGAAGGGTGGAGGGTAGATTTTGGAGGGGTGCATGGAAAATATTGGCTCATTCTCCTTTAATTTTTTTCCTAATGGAAACGTGTTATTATCACAGAAGAGAACTTCAGGCCATTTTAATATTGAACAGTAATTACTATCCTTTATAAATGCCTTTGAATATGTAAAGGTGTTTATTACCTAATATTATAACTGTATATATACAATCAAAGATGCCAGTAAATACAGCCAAATCAATATCAAGAATTATTAGAGACACTTAAAACTTTACCTAATTTAAGTGGGACAGTCTTTTTTTTTTTTTTTTTTTTTTTTTTTCCTTTTTGCGGTATGCGGGCCTCTCACTGTTGTGGCCTCTCCCGTTGCGGAGCACAGGCTCCGGATGCGCAGGCCCAGCGGCCATGGCTCACGGGCCCAGCCGCTCCGCGGCATATGGGATCCTCCCAGATCGGGGCACGAACCCGTATCCCCTGCATCGGCAGGCGGACTGTCAACCACTGCGCCACCAGGGAGGCCCGGGACAGTCTTGATGAGCCATAGTTTTTACACCACTGTCTAGGAGTGCCTCAAGAATCAACTCATAAAAGATGAGAATTACAGCGTTTTATAAAATCAATATTTTATAGTCACATTACATTTTTATATTCCATGGTATCTTTTTTTGCATTATTTTATTTTATTTATTTTTTAATAGATCCTTATTGGAGTATAATTGCTTCACAATACTGTTTTAGTTTCTGTTGCACAATAAAGTGAATCAGCCATATGCATACACATGTCCCCATATGCCCTCCCTCTTGAGCCTCCCTCCCATCCTCCCTATCCCACCCCTCTAGGTCATTGCAAGCACCGAGCCAATCTCCCTGTGCTATGTTGCTGCTTCCCACCAGCCAACTATTTTACGCTTGGTAGTGTATATATGTCCATGCCACTCTCTCACTTTGCCCCAGCTTCCCCCTCCCACCCCAAGTCCTCAAGTCCATTCTCTATGTCTACCTCTTTATTCCTGCCCTGAAACTAGGTTCATCAGTATCATTTTTTTTTAGATTCCATATATATGCGTTAGCGTGCAGTATTTGTTTTTCTCTTTCTGACTTACTTCACTCTGTACGACAGACTCTAGGTCCATCCACCTCACTACAAATAACTCAATTTCGTTTCTTTTTATGGCTGAGTAATATTCCATTGTATATATATGCCACATCTTCTTTATCCATTCATCTGTCAATGGACATTTAGGTTGGTTCCACGTCCTGGCTATTGTAAATAGTGCTGCAGTGAACATTGTGGTACATGACTCTTTCTGAATTATGGTTTTCTCAGGGTATATGCCCAGTAGTTGGATTGCTGGGTCATATGGTAATTCTATTTTTAGTTTTTTAAGGAACCCACATACTGTTTTCCATAGTGGTTGTATCAATTTACATTCCCACCAACAGTGTAGAAGGGTTCCACACCCTTTCCAGCATTTATTGTTCCTAGCTTTTTTGACAATGGCCTTTCTGACTGGTGTGAAGTGATACCTCATTGTAGTTTTGATTTGCATTTCTCTAGTAATTAGTGATGTTGAGCATTTTTTCATGTGCCTCTTGGCCATCTGTATGTCTTCCTTGGTGAAATGTCTATTTAGGTCTTCCGCCCATTTTTTACCTGGATTTTTTGGGTTTTGGTGTTGAGCTCCATGAGCTGTTTGTATATTTTGGAGATTAATCCTTTGTCTGTTGTTTCATTTGCAAATATTTTCTCCCATTCTGAGGGTTGTCTTTTCATCTTGTTTATGGTTTCCTTTGCTGCTGTGCAAAAGCTTTTAAGTTTAATTAAGTCCCATTTGTTTATTTTTGTTTTTATTTCCGTTACTCTAGGAGGTTCCACAGTATCTTTAAAAATAGCGTTTAAACATCTTTGGCCCATCTCCAGAGATTTGTATTTTCACATTAAGACAAAAAAAACAGAAGTTAGAAACTTAAAACTATAGAAATGTTTGGTACCAATATCCGTTTTCTTGTATGGATCAAAATACCATGCAACCCCAGTTTTGCCTCCTGTGGTAACTGGGTGATGACCACAGAAATGAATCACAAAATCATTTTCTTAATTTATAGATAGGATCTAATAATAACTCCAAATGTGGGATATGGTCTTTTATTGAAATCCAAATATGCGGCTTCCCCGGTGGTACAGTGGTTAGGAATCCACCTGCTAATGCAGGGGACACAGGTTCGAGCCCTGGTCCGGGAAGATCCCACATGCCATGGAGCAACTAAGCCTATGTGCCACAACTACTGAGCCTGCACTCTAGAGCCTGTGAGCCACAACTACTGAGCCTGCATGTCACAACTACTGAAGCCTGCGTGCATAGAGTCCATGCTCTGCAACAAGAGAAGCCATTTTAATGAGAAGTCCGCACACTGCAATGAAGAGTAGCCCCCGCTCACCACAACTAGAGAAAGCCCATGCAGCAACGAAGACCCAACACAGGCAAAAATAAAATAAATAAAAATTTAAAAATAATTATAAAAAAACCATTAATTAAAAAAAAAAAAATCCAGGGCTTCCCTGGTGGCGCAGTGGTTGAGAGTCTGCCTGCCAATGCAGGGGACGCAGGTTCATGTCCCGGTCTGGGAGGATCCCACATGCCACGGAGCGGCTGGGACCGTGAGCCATGGCCGCTGAGCCTGCGCGTCCAGGGCCTGTGCTCCACAGCGGGAGAGGCCACAGCAGTAAGAGGCCCGTGTACCACAAAAAAAAAAAAAAAAAAAAAAAATCCAAATATGCTGACCAGCCATTAGTCTTCCTAGTTGCACCTGGTGGGGCCATGTTCCCACCTCCTCCTCACCTAACTGCTTAGATTAACCATCTGCATGGGGAACAGTAATAATGGAGATTTTTATTTAATGTATTCAGTTGGAACCTGTATTCAGACAAAACTCCAACTTTATGATAAAAGATACAAAATAAATACAAATTGAACTATTTTTATGGAAATTGGCATTAAAGTATTCACTAATTTTTATTGTTCTAAGTGGATGTAATAGTTAGCTTAGGGATTGTTTCCTCAGTGCACCTGAGTCAGCAGTCTGTAGTTTTTCAGGGTCCTTTATTAACAAGTGCTGAGGCTTGCAGCTTCTGGCTGTCTGTCCAGGGATGAATAAGAGAATGTGGGACTTAACCCTTTCTGTTTCTACACCATCTTCATACCATCATCTTGCGTGTTATAGCATTTTCCACCTTTTACGAAAAGAATGAGAGGTTCAAACCACCCCTGTTTTCTCACCTTAGAAGCTGCATAACTTATAGTCACAAATCACAAATCAAAATACCAAGCTAAAGCATATTTTTTTCTTCCCTCAGAAAGGCTTTGGGCTTCCTGCTAGCCTCTACTGTTTATCTCAGACTTGCAAGGTCATCTCTTCCTTAAAAAAAAATTCTGAATTAGAAAAGTTAGCTTTTAACACTTAATTTGTGTTGTCTTAGCACTGGTTTGATGTAGTTTACTTATAAATTATGGGTAACTCTAGTAATTGTGTGTGTGTGTACCACAACTTCTTTGTCCATTTCATTCATTGATGGGCACTTACGTTGTTTCCATGTCTTGGCTATTGTAAATAATGCTACTGTACATATAGGGGTATAGATATATTTTCGAGTTAGTGTTTTTTATTTCCTTTGGATACAGTCCAGAAGTGTAATTGCTAGATCATATGGTAGTTCTATTTTTAATTTTTTGAGGCGCCTCCATACTTTTTTCCATAGTGGCTGCACCAATTTACATTCCCACCAACAGTGCACAAGGGATCCCTTTTCTTCACATCCACGCCAGCATTTGTTATCTCTTGTCTTTTTGATGATGGCCATTCTAACAGGAATGAAGTGATATCTCATTATGGTTTTAATTTGTATTTCCCAAATGACTAGTGATATTGAGCATATTTTCATGTACCTGTTGGCCTTTCATATATCTTCTTTGGGGAAATGTCTATTCAGGTCCTTTGCCCATTTTTAAGTGGGGTTATTTGGTATTTTGTTATTGAGTTGTATGAGTTTTTAAATATATTTTGGATATTAACCCCTTGTCAATATATGGTTTGCAAATATTTTTCCCATTCCATAGATTGTCTCTTCACTTTGTTGATGATTTCCTTTACTGTGCAGAAGCTTTTTAGTTTAGTGTAGTCTGCTTGTTTATTTTTTATTTTGTTTCTTGCCCTTTAGGTGTTGTATCCAAAAAATCATTACCAAGACTCATATCAAAGAGTTTTGTTCCTATGTTTTCTTCTAAGAGTTTCATGGTTTCAGGTCTTATATTTAAATGTCTTTAATCCATTTGGAGTTAATTTTTGTGAGTGGTGTAAGCTATGGGTCTAGTTTCATTCTTTTACATGTGACTATCCAATTATCCCAGAACCATTTATTGAAGACACTGTCTTTTCTCTGTTGAGTATTCTTGGCTCCCTTGTCAAATGTTAGTTTATTGTATATGCTTGGGTTTATATCCGGTCTCTTGATTCTGTCCCATTGGTCTATTTGTCTGCTTTTATGTTGATACCATACTGTTTTGATGACTATAGCTTTATAGTATAGCTTGAAGTCAGGAAGTGTGATGCCTCCTGCTTTGTTCTTCTTTCTCAGGATTTCTTTGACTATTCAGCATCTTTCGTGGTTCTGGATAACTTTTAGGAGTTTTTGTTCTACTTCTGTAAAAAATGCCATTGGGATCTTTTTTTTAATATAAGTTTTTTTAAATTTATTTATCTATCTATTTATTTATTTATTGTTGGCTGTGTTGGGGCTTCGTTGCTGCGTGTGGGCTTTCTCTAGTTGCAGCGAGCAGGGGCTTCTCTTCATTGCAGTGCATGGACTTCTCATTGCGGTGGCTTCTCTTGTTGTGGAGCACAGGCTCTAGGCACACAGGCTTCAGTAGTTGCGGCACATGGGCTCAGTAGTTGTGGCTCATGGGCTCTAGAGTGCAGGCTCAGTAGTCGTGGCATAGGGGCTTAGTTACTCTGCAGCATGTGGGATCTTCCTGGACCAGGGCTCAAACCTATGTCCCCTGCATTCACAGGCAGATTCTTAACCACTGTGCCACAAGGGAAGTCCCACCATTGGAATCTTGATAGGGATTGCATTTAATCTATAGATGGCTTTTGTAGTATTGACAATTTAACAATACTCTTCTAATGCATGAACATGAGATACCTTTCCATTTATTTGCCTCTTCCTCAATTTATTTTATCAATGTCTTGTAGTTTTCAGAGTAGAGATCTTTCACCTCCATAGTTAAATTTATTCCTGAGTATTTTGTTTTTGATGCTCTTGTAAATGTGGTTGATTTCTTTATTCCTTTTTCTGAAAGTTTGTTGTTAGTTTATAGAAACACTACTGATTTTTCTGTGTTAATTTGTATCATGTAACTTTACTGAAATCATTGATTAGATTTAACAGGTTTATGGTTGTCTTTAGGATTTTCTGTATGTAAAATCATGTCATCTGAATATAGAGACAATTTTATTTCTTCCTTTCCAATTCTGATACTTTTATTTCTTTTTCTTACCTGATTACTCTAGCTAGGACTTCCAGTACTATGTTGAATAGTGTGGCACCCTTGTCTTGTTCCTGATATTGGAGGAAAATCTTTTAACCTTTCACCATTAAGTATGATATTAGCTATGGGCCTGTCTTATATGGCCTTTTATTTTGTTGAGATATGTTCCTTCTATTCCTAATTTGTTAATAGTTTTTATCATGAATGGATGTTGAATTTTGTAAAATGCTTTTTCCACATCTATTGAGATTATCATATATTTCTTTTCCTTCATTCTGTTAATATGATGTATCACACTGATTGATTTGCATATGTTGAACCATCCTTGCATCCCCAGGATAAATCCCACTTGATCACGGTGAATGATTCTTTTAATGTGCTGCTGAATTCGGTTTGCTAGTATGTGATTGAGAACTTTTAAATCTGTATTCATCAGAGATATTGGCCTATACTTTTCTAGTAATGTCCTTTTCTGTTTTTGGTATCAGGATAATGCTGGTCTTGTAAAATGATTTGGGAGCGTTCCCTCCTCTTCAGTTTTTTAGAAAAGTTTGAGAAGGATTGGTGTTAATTCCTCTTTAAATGTTTGGTAGAATTTACCAGCGAAGCCGTCTAATTCTAGGCTTTTCTTCAGTGGGATAGTACACATATTTTAAAGTAGAAATCCTTACATTTAAAATTTTTAATTTGAAATCAGTCTCCACCTTGGCCATTTTTTAAAGCAAAAGTTAGTTAATGACAGTTTTATATCAACTTTATTATTACTACCATTACCTCCCCAACATTTGAAACCTTTCACATCTTTCCATTTCCCTTGTTTTTTTGTTCTGGAATCTCTGACTTTTACAAAAAGAGTTGGCTCAGTGAGAGTCAAAGCAAAATTTAGCTGCCCTTGGATTTTCTCTTACATCTAAAACCTCAATAGATATCCAGTGTTTACCTGGAAAGTGGCTGACTGCATTCTGGCAAGGGCTTCAGACTATCAGAAGTGGGATTGTTGGACTCCCCTGGTGTTCTGGTGGTTAAGACTCTGAGCTTCCACTGCACTGGTCGCCGTTTGATCCCTAAACCAGGGATCAGGGAAGCTCTGCATGCTGTGGGTGACAGCCAAAAAAAAAAAAAAACAAGTGGGATGTGGGATTGGTGTCAGAAGTGGGATCAATGCCACTTCTTTTTTTTTTTTTTTTTTGTGGTATGCGGGCTTCTCACTGTTGTGGCCTCTCCTGTTGCAGTGCACAGGCTCCAGACGCACAGGCTCAGCGGCCGTGGCTCACGGGCCTAGCCGCTCCGCGGCATGTGGGATCCTCCCGGACCGGGGCACGAACCCGTGTCCCCTGCATCGGCAGGCGGACTCTCAACCACTGCACCACCAGGGAAGCCCTGCCACTTCTTTTTTAATCCTACTCCTGTTGGTTGGAGGTCTGAGGATTGCCTTAAGAGTTGAACAATCACAGGCTTTTGTTGTTTACCAGATTAGGAGATTCTTCTTAACCCCTCTCCTCAAACTAGGATGTCAACTCCGTGAAAGCAAAATTTCTGATATATTACTTTATGTCCAAATTTGATAACAGTGCCAGCACTCCGTAAATATTTGTTGAATGAAACTCCTTAACAACAAGATTTAGGTTGGTTTCCAACTGACACCCATGGATTAGATATCAAAGTCTAAGATCTTGTCAGCATCTTGTCTTTACATTCATAATGCAGTTTGGAAATGTCTGTCTCTAAGTAGTAGACACCCCTGGCCCCTTCCAGCTCTCATGTTAAAGGATTCTGCCTTTAGGCAATTTCAAACACCATCCTTAAGTGGAGAGACCCTTACTCCTAAGCTACATCTCTGTGGCATTGAGGGTCATTGTCTCCTTTGGCAGGCAGAATATGACAGTGAGTGTTTAGGAGGGAATCTAGGGGATCAGGCAACTTCCCTGCTCAGTCATATATGCTACAAGTTTCCTTTCACGTCGTTGAATGAGCAGTGCCTTCAACAGTTCCCATGGACAGGGACTCATCCCCAGGCACCAGGGGCCCCTTGCAATATTCACCCATTTGGCTGTCAGCATCTCATTATCTTTCAGTAACCCCTACCTGTGGATTTGCAGGCAGATCAGGATCCTGAAGGGTGATCTTTGTCCTCCCCCTCCCTCTAGTGCCTCACTCTGGGGAGGGTGGTTTGAGCACCCGCAGACAGGTATTGAAGGTCGCCGGGGGTGGGCATTGTGTCCTGAGTGGAATCCTTCTCCCAATCCTCCATGGTGAGGGGACGGGAAAAGAATGTTTTCCACTCCACAGACTGCCTTCCCCCACAAGGCAACCTCACCCTTCATCCATTTCATCTAGCCAGTATGAGGAAACATGGAGGTGGCAGTGCCAGAGCTATTCTTAGCAGGGGATCATAAAGAAGGAATCTGTGAATACTCTTACATTAATCTTTCAGTCCCTCTGGTACATATTTACTCTCAATCTAGGCCATATGTTCCTTAGGAAACAAAGAAGCTTTTACAAACAAAGATTAGAAGCAGATTCTGAGCCTTCTATAAATGGTGGCCCCCTCATCTGCGAATTGACAGGTCCTAGCACCAAATGACCTCAAAACAGAGTGGTCTAGCACTAGGGTTTTCCAAACTTTTTCTTAAACCATGCTTATGGCTGAGTGGGGAAGGCTGTAAAGCTTATCTACTTCTATTATCTCATATCCTTTCCAAATCAATTTGTACAGATTTGTGAACTTAAACAAAAAGAAAATCCTATGAAGAAAACTGTACATCATGTTTAGGGGGATTGGTTTGCTTTAGATTTTTGTTTTTTGTTTCAGCCCCAAATTAATAGTTGCCTTGAACCCTTAGTTCCTTAATATATGGGTCCATGGTATCAAGCTAGTTAAAGTTCCACTGAATTATAAACTTTGTCTATGTAACTCTCAGTTTATCAAGGGTCAGTCCTGTGTCTATCATGGTCACCACCATGTGCCTCACACAGTGCCTTGTACATAGTGAACAGATATTTCTTCAGTGAGTAGATGAATGGACGCATTTACTTAACCTGCTTCTCTGCATATTTAAGTAAATTAATCTGTCCTCAAAATGGTCTACAAATCTGGTTTTTGTCAGCAAACCACTTTTACCTTTGTTTTGTTAGCACTGATGTGTGGTCTTACTTTTGTGGTGAAAGGTGTGACCCATGTAGAATTGAATGATGCCCCATCTTGCCATGAAACTGCTCTTGGTTAAATGACTTTTTATCTTCATACCCTCCGTCCATTAGGAATTAAATGTTTATTTGATTTAAATATATTTCAATAACCCGAGGCAAAAAGAACTGAAAAGTTCTTTTTACAGACAAAGCTTCTTAGTCAGCAGATTTACAATGAAACAAAGAACATGCTCCCAAGTGGCAAAGTGTAAAAATATGGGAAAGGTTTAGATAGAGTTCCCTGAATTGAAACAAACCAGCATCTATAGGTAATCCCAGTTTCTCTTTTTACCTTTTGTGCTATGTTTGAGGACACAAGTCTGCTGAGAGAACCTGCCCCCAATTTTTGAAAAATGCCTTATTTTAATCAGTAAATCCACATTTCAAGTTTGTCTGAGGCTTGATGAGCATGATGAAGTGGGACAGTGCTCCCATCCATGGTGACATAAACGAATAAACAGCCCAGCTCTCCTGGCACTTTCCTCAGCTTCCCTGGCCTGACAGAAGCCCTTTGTCATCACTGACCAGTAGATGCTTTGTGAGCTTGTAGTGTAAGAGCTTCTAAGAACTGACAGTCATGCTAGCAGGTGCTGCTGAATTTACCATATTGAGATCTGTTAAAACCACTCCATCCCACAGTGGAGGGACCATAGAGAGCCTAAGATTTGGTACAGAGCCCTGCAGTTGCATATATGTTGCATGTGAGCTAAGCTCAGATCTCACTCTGGGAGGGTGATTGCGCATGTGGAGGGCAAACAGGGCAATGCTCTGCTACTCCAGAGCATTTCTCTCCAGGCTAAATTATTCCTCTTCACTGAATCCCTTAATTCTGGGAGAGTTCTACATTCAGAGCTGTCCTGAGCAGGTAGAAGGTGGCAAGTTTCTTGTTCTCTGACAAGGTGGAAGGAACTGAAGTTACAATAGCTATTAAACTCCGATATGCTGAAATTAATCATTTCAAAGGCCTGTTGTTTGCCGTGTAATTCTTCTGAAAGCTGAATGGTTAGTGATTTAAGGGAATTTAATGCTACCTTCATAAATGATTTTCCCTTTTCACACCCCTTGATTTTCTGTGTTGCTTGAAGCAAAGTAATGACTTCTATGTAACTGATAATTTTAGGAACTTAGCCTACCATTCATTAGAAAGCAATTTGCTCATTTTTTGTCACAAAGAATGTTCCAGGGCATAAAAATGCAGAGGTGCTTTGAAGTGCTAAAAAATGACTTTTTAATAGATGAACACACCTTGGAAATCATACTCCTACAGTGCAATCAGTTGACTCAAACCCACTCACATATGGAGCTAAAGAACATATCACAAATGGGTAAACGCTTTTGTACGGAGAGGGAGTTTCTCTCTCTCTTTCAGAAGACACTGGCAGAGTTGGGTCCTATTCTTTTAATCAAGTCTCTGAACATCTCTCAGACCTCCATTTGGAGGGAATGGGTGATACTAGGGTTGTTTACCCACCTGCTTTTTACCATTGTGTGGTCCTGATGTGATAACTGAGAAGATATTTGCAGAAGCAGTTGTTAGGGTGCACGACTTGTGCCCCTTGAAACGATGTCACTGGGTGTAAGGTGTGGAGGCTCAGGCTTTCTTGCAGGTGTGTGTGAAGCATATCGGCGTGCTCACTTCAAAGGAACTTCACTCCTTGGAAGTACATATCGTGCTCTGCCATCTTCTCCCCCTCCCACTTCCTATCATTTATCAGCTTCCTGTCTGTGGCTAGTGGTCAACTGCCCGACCCCAGCTCCTGCTGTGCTGTGGCTTAAGTCATCACCTGTAGCTCCTGTCTCCATGACTTACCCCTCTGTCCTCTAGATTTCTCATTCCCAGAACACCTGATCTTCATCCTCATCAAGACATCCAGTGTCTAGACACCTCCATTTTTTTTTATCAGCTCCCTCCTGGCCTCACTTTTTGCTTCCTTAAATGCCACTCTTCCAGTCCTCTCCACTCTCCATTCCTGTATTTCTCCTAAAACCCCACGCCTCCACTCTTCTGACTAGAAAATCACATTGATACCAATTGCCCTTACCAGAGTCCTTTCTATTCTCCACCCCACAAAAACTATTCACCTCCTTCCTTCTCTTCTCAGAGGAAGTGAGTCCCTCCTCCTCTTCAAGGCTGGTCCCTCCTTCAAGCTGGTGCTTGGACCCCAGCCTCCCATCCATCCGAGCTCCCTCATCATCTCTCCTCTTTCCTATGTCTCCTCTGCCACTTGCCCAAAACTGGATCCATGTCCTCAGGTAAGAAACACATTCCAGTCTTTCCCATCCCCACCTAACTCTCTTCAGGAGAAAAACAAGACCCTTGGCTGAGCTTTTACACTTATACACATATTCCCACCATCACGTTCCCTCCCTTTTCTCCTTCTCACCAAGACCTTACCAAGTCTCTCCTTGACTCTCCAGCCATTCCATCTGTCATGGTGACTTTCTAATTCCCAAATCCAATCCATTCTCCTCCTTGTCTTGTTTAAAGGACAAACTTGTTTCTTCTAGAGTAGCATCGTTCAATAGAAATATAAGGCAAGCCATGTATATGATTTTTCTAGTAGCCACATTGCAAAAATTAAGAGATGGTGAAACTAATTTTAATAATGTATTTTATTTAACCTAAAATATAAAAATGTCATTTTGATGTATAATTGATATAAAAATAATTCATATTTTATATTCTTTTTAAAATTATTTTTACTAGGTCTTCGAAACCTGGTGTGTATTTTGCAGTTATAACACATCTTAATGTGGACAAGCCACAGTTCAAGTGCTCAAGAGCCGCATGTGGTCAGTGCTACCATATTGGACAGTGCGGTTTTAGATATTCTTCTGTCACTTACCTTTTGGAAACAATCTCTTCTGGCCCTCCCCCAACCTCTCCAACCATTCTTTCTCAGTGCCCCATCTCTGCTTCCTCCTCCAGCCCCTCACATGCTGTTGGTCCTTAGGATTTCACTTTGGGCCATTCTCTTTTTTCACCTTACACTCTCTCCCTGATTCGTATATTCCCCCTGTTGGCTGATGATTCCCAAAGTCGTATGTCTGAGTCCCACCTCTCAGTTTAACCTCCAGCCGGTATAGCCAACCCACAGATGCCCAACGTTTGCCAAAATGGAACTCGTCATCTTCCCTCAACAGTCTTCTCCTGTCTCAGTCAGTGGTGCCACCATCCACCTAGAGGCCCAAGCAGAAAACTGGTGTTCCACTTGAATTGCTCTTCCTCCTTCATCCCCTGGAGCTAATCAATTATAAAGTCTTTGCAATATACTTCACCAATACTTCCTTAAATATTCACTTGTTTCCTTCTCCACAACCACTGCTTTAGTCCAGATATACATCATCCCTCTCTTGGATTATTGCACTGGCCTCTTCAGTAGTCTTCACCTTTACTTGTACTTCCTCTACGCCGTACTTTATGCCCTCAATTTTTCACCCAAATAATTTGATGTTCACCTAAAATGGCCAACTCTGGGACTATGTCTCTATTTTGTTAAAAAGGGCTATGTTATAGGTTTCAGTCAAGAGCATTTTCAAGATAGAAGGGTTCTCTTAGGGTAGCACATAGTTCCCTGCCTGACACCCTTCTTTCAACTCCACTTCTTCACTGAGCAGCTCTACAGATGGTTCTAGAAAACATGGGAATACATTGAACAGAATCCGGTTCCTTTTGTTTTGATAATAGAGAGCTCCCATGGCTTTGGAGACTTTTCTTAAACCTGGACTCTTCCTGGAGCAGTGGTTCTTAATTGATCCCAATCCCCCCCTCTGTCTGTCTGTCTGTCTGTCTCTCTCTCTCTCCCTCCAGACATGTTTGAAAATATAATTAAAACATGCCTCCATTCCCCAGAAAAGTGTACATGTACAAAACAATTTGGCATGAATGTCAGGGGTCTCACTGAGTCCCTGCAGCCCATCCATGGGGGTGATAGATCTTGTTGGAGGACAGTTCTAAAACAGTGCTCGCATCACCCACTGGTACCCACCTGGAACCAGGATCAAGGAGAGCTGGGTTTCCCAAGACATTTTGAAAACTCTTAGAGCATTTTAATAGCACATTTTGGAATCTGAAGAAAGCTACGTTTCCTCCAAGGACACTTTGAACATTGTCTGACTAACTACACTAAAAACAATTCCAAACTTGCATTTCTTGGCTAAATGTAGCTGAGTTCCTCCACACCCGCACCTCTCTTTATAGAAGCTGCTTGGAACGACTTTGTTTCTCACAGGCTTTCTGAGCCTTCCTCCCTAGTTGGCTCTCACGTTGCGCTCGTCTTGGGTTGTGACTGACTTCCTTGACCTCCTCAGTCATTTCAGAAGCTGCCCCAAGAGCCCCGGCATTGAACCCTCTTCTGTGCATCTCAGGGCATCGTGTCCTCTGCTCCACCCCTTGCTCTGCCAGCCCAGCACCCCAGGGAGGGGTGACGGGCGGGGAGGTGAATACCTGGGCGCTGGCCACCCTTTGTGGGGTGAGAGCCTGTGTCAGGGTAACACTCACACGTCTTCAAGTGTGTCTAAGCTTTCTCTTCAGCAGCCGAGCTGCTGGGCAGTGGGGTTGCAGCCGGGATTGACCCGTCACGGTCCTTCCATGCCCACAGGGAACATGGGGCCTGGGGTGGTGACTCCACTCTCGGGAGTGGGGTGGGTCTCCAGCAGCTTGCACCCCCAGCACTGGGGAGGAACAGGGCTGCCTCGTGACCTAACACCACGCCACACACTTGAGCTCCCAGACCTCTCCTCCACCCTCTCTTACTAGAATAGCTGCACTCCCGCCCTCTCCAAGCTCAAGCCTGTCCTTCCTCCTCTCTCCTGACTATCCAATTCTCTTGCTCTCTTGCCAGGTTCCCTCCTTAAATTTCTTTCCCAATGGAAACTCTTTCTCCTTTGTCTCCCCGAGTCTCTTCAGAGCCCCACTTGCCCCCATGAGGCCCCTTCGTGTCTCTGCTCCTCCCCCCCTCACCCCACGGCTCACCTTCCCAGTCCTTAACCTCTCTGCACCTTCCTGCTGATTCCCAGTTGCACTCACAGCCTTCCTCCCTCTCCCGTCCTGTGTGCCAGCTGGGAACAACCAGCTATAAAGAGTTTATTGGACTGAAAAGTGAGTGAATGTTCTCACACACTCTACTCTTTCCCACCTCAGCAAAGCTTTTCAGAGTCACGTTTCCAAAGGAATCTGAATCTGGAAGGATTTAGATCCACTGAAAAATGCTAAACCTCCAGTGTTTGGCTGTGTTTGAAATCGTTGTCAGTCCCTGCCACATCTGATGTTATGAACCCTGTTTATAGATGCCTGGAAAGAAGCCTTTAATGCTTGTATTGTGTTTTAACTTGCTTTCCTTTGGAGGCAGGGAATTGTCAAGTAAGTATGCACAGCACTCTGCAAAAGCCCAGGTGTTCGATGAGCATCTAGAACTAAGCGTTCATGCAGAATTCACAACCGTGAAGGGTCTATACTTACACTCTGCTGAATTTGCCACAATGCAGGTTTCTGCCTTTTGCCCCCTCATCTTCAGTTTTGAAGCAATACAGCTGTAAACATGCTTGTGAAATAAGAAAGAAACATTCTGAGATTGCTTTACTTTTCAGTTTTTAACTGAAAATCAAGGTGAAAAAAAGCATCGGACTGCCTCTACGTGTATATATATACACAATCTCCTGTATATATAAATACACAGTGGTTGTGCTTGTATGCATACTCTGTATACACTGTATAATATGTGACATATTATACAACCTGTGTATGCCCTGAAAATGAGCCCTGCGTGTAATCTCAAATTCTGCCTTATGAACCGTGCTCTAGTCCCAGCGTCCCCTTGCTCCCATCTCAGACCTTGGCTTGCTTTTGTCATACATTCAAACAGTCTTAGGTGGAAGAAGAAACCCACGGATTTCATTTAAAAGTTCCACTAAAACAGAAGAAAGAGCAGATGTCCCGGGAAGTGATAATTAATGCGAAGGCAGTCTAATTGTGAGAACTGGCCTGCCCCCGGCCTCCCGCTTTTGCTCAATTTGGCGGCGATGATATCAGCCGGGGGTGTCGTTTTGCAGAGACGCGCTCTCTCCCCATTCTCCGGTGGTGATTATGATGCCATTTGGTCCAATTATCACTTATGATTACATAACATGTTTTGACTGAAGAGTCTCTGAGAAAATAAAGCTACCTTGTTTCTCCCCAGCACAAAAACGCAAGCCCTTCCAGCAGGCAAGCTGCCCTCCCAAGAAACACTGCGAATGATTAGGCTAAATTATTAGTTGAACTTGAGTCAGAAACAAAGCAGCCATTGTGCCTAACTCCCAACGACATCCAGGAGGATGTGACTGTTCTTCTGACAACAAGTTTCTCCCCAGCACACTCTAAAATAAGCAGAGGCCCCAGGCGCATTGGCAAAGTCCGTAGAGGGTGCGGAAGCAGTGACAAGGCTTCCTTTTCTCTCCCTATCCTGTAGGCGCTTTAGTGCAGAGTTTGCCCAGAGACGCCAGGGTATGAGCTTTCTGAATTTGCAGAGCGGTGCACTCTTTCATTTCTGTTTTAGCTCTTTGCTGGCATGCTCGGGAAGCATGGTGTGTGCCACACGGGAATGTCTGTTCACTTGGACGATGCTTGTGCATGAATGAGGTGCTTGCTAGTGTGGCTCTGACCTGTACTAAGTTTCTCACTTGGCTTTGTGTGCTGCTCGCAAGGGGATCCAGGTAATCCTTTCTCTTTGCATAGCCCAAGAGCCATAGCTAATGGATTTGAGCAAGCGGCGGGAGCAGATGCAGGTCCCTCCTGTCCATCCCTGGGCCCCTAAACTCTGACAGAAGTCTGATTTGAGGGAAGTCCATGTGACCAAAAGATCGCCCTCCTCATATACAAGTCCTAGTGAGGGCTTACCCATTAAAGAAATCTCTTAATTAAAATTGGAGGCCCAGATCTCCAAAACCAAGCAGGGAAAAGTAACCTTGGGCATGGTGGTAGCAGTTGAATGCAGACCATGACCCTGAGGGACAGGGCAGTGGAGGAGTTTGTTCTGTCTTTCATGCCTTTGCTTCCTACATGCCCTTTCGTGTGGCAAGAATGACCTGGGCACTTGGCCTTCAGGGCCCGTTCCCAGGCATGGCTTATGAGTCCTACTTCACAACACGCCATGATCTCTGGCCACCTAGTTCTGAACAGTGTTGGTACATCCCTGTCTGAAGAATGGCCAGTGGGTTCAGGAAGTGTGGCCTCTTCCTTCCCAGACTTAGGCTCCTCTTTAGTTTTAAGACCAGCCCCTCTGGCTCACACATTCTTCCTGGCTCCCAGGAGAGAGGGACTGACCCTGACTGTGATGCCCTACGTGTGGGGAAGCCCAACCCGGTGCCTGTGAATCCAGGACCCAAAATGTCAGAAACAGCTTTTCCTGGGGTGGGGGGTAGGGGGAGGGAGGGGCAGGACAGATCAAACCCAGGCGTGGGGTCCTCCAACTGGGGGAGGGGAGAGAGCCTGGCACTGGTCTTAGCTGACCTCGCTGGACAAGCAACCTTGCTGCCTTTTGTTCAACACTGTGCTTCTTTTGGCCACTCTCTGTTCTAGACCACCCGTTAGCAGAGCAGCTCCCCAGCCTGAGAAACTCCAGA